>NC_140178.1:17285313-17366976 GCF_963971535.1 Notolepis coatsorum
GCTGGACTATGTCTGTACTAGGGTGAAAGAAACAATCCCCACTACCAAAATGAAAGTTTACCCAAATCAAAAACCCTGGGTAGACAAATCCGTCCGTGAAGCTCTGAGAGAGCGCACCAAAGCATACAATGACGGCCTAGTGGCAGGCAACATGAATGACCACAAGGTGGCGCAACACAACGTAAGGAGGACAGTGTCAGAGGCCAAACGGCGCTACAGGGATAAAATTGAACTCCAGTTT
This sequence comes from Notolepis coatsorum, assembly GCF_963971535.1. NCBI lineage: Eukaryota > Metazoa > Chordata > Actinopteri > Aulopiformes > Paralepididae > Notolepis > Notolepis coatsorum. The sequence goes on from NC_140178.1 coordinate 17,285,555, forward strand.
GAACAAGCTGACTCTAGAGCTATGTGGCAGGGGCTCAAAACGATGACAGACTACAAAGGCGCCTCCCTCAAACTGAACAGTGACATCTCCTTAGCAAACGACCTCAATACCTTCTATGCGAGGTTTGATGCTGGTAATAACACCAGCTCACAAGCCTCGGCAATGGGGGGGGGGGGGTCGGCTGCTGATGTGTGTTCTGCAGTGTTCAGGGTAACAGAGCATGAGGTGAGGCAGACCTTTAAAAAAGTGAATATCAGGAAGGCAGCAGGTCCGGACGGCATCCCCGGCCGCGTCCTAAAAGTCTGTGCCGACCAACTGGCCCCAGTATTCACTGACATATTTAACCTGTCCTTAGAACAGGCTGTCATCCCCACCTGCCTGAAGAAGTCCACTATTATCCCTGTACCCAAAAAATCCAAGCCTGCTTGCCTCAACGACTACCGCCCTGTAGCTCTCACCTCCATAGCCATGAAGTGCTTTGAGAAGCTAGTAAAGGGCTACATCTGCTCCTCCCTCCCCATCAACATGGACCCCCTGCAATTTGCATACCGCCCCAACAGGTCCACGGAGGACGCCATATCCCATGTGCTGCACACAGCAGCATCACACCTGGACAAGAGGCAGGGGAACTATGTGAGAATGCTATTCATCGACTACAGCTCGGCATTCAATACCATAGTCCCCTCCATACTCATAGCCAAGCTCAGGGACCTGGGCTTGGGCTATGACCTCTGCCAGTGGGTCTTGGACTTCCTGACTGGCAGACCCCAGGTGGTGAGAGCAGGCAACTGCACCTCCTCATCCATCACCCTCAACATAGGGGCCCCCCAGGGCTGTGTTCTGAGTCCCCTCCTCTACTCCCTGTACACACACGACTGTGTGGCTCAGCGGAGTAGCAATACAATCGTCAAATTTGCTGACGACACAGTGGTGGTGGGCCTGATCTCTGCCAACGACGAGAGGGCCTACCTGGAAGAGGTCAAGGTCCTGGCGGGATGGTGCCAGGAAAACAGCCTCTCCCTGAACGTCAGCAAAACAAAGGAGATGATTGTGGACTTCAGGAGGTCGGGGGTCAAGGACTACAGCCCCCTCAGCATCGACGGGGCACCGGTTGAGAGAGTCAACAGCTTCAAGTACCTCGGAGCCCACATATCCGAGGACTTGAAATGGACCATACACATTAACAGTGTGGTGAAGAAGGCACGACAACGCCTCTACTTCCTCAGGCGCCTAAGGAAGTTCCAAGTCAGCCAGAAGATCCTTAAGAACTTCTACTCATGTACAATAGAGAGCATCTTGACCGGCAACATCACCTCCTGGTTTGGGAATAGCACTGCAAAAGACCAAAGCAGACTACAAAGAGTGACACGTTCAGCCGAACGCACAATTGGAGGGGGGCTCCCCACCCTCCAGAACATTTACAACAAGCGTTGCAAGGGGAAGGCTAAGAGAATTATTATGGACTCGAGCCACCCGAACAACTGCCTCTTTGAACTGCTGCCGTCAGGCAAGCGACACAGGAGTCTCAAGGCGAGCACAGAAAGACTCAGAAGTAGCTTCTATCCCCAGGCCATCAGGCTGCTAAACGAACAATGAATGAACACTACACAACAACAACCACCAAACACACATAGCACACACATCCACACGCACACACTCACTTTAAACAAACACACTGTAGCACCCACTACACACACTTTATAGCACACACCCACTTTAAACAAACACACTGTAGCACCCACTCCCCACACTTTATATTTATGGATGAAGGATTGCACTACAACTCGTACACCTTACTGTAAATTGTACCTAAAATTGTACCTCATCCCATTTCTGCTTTGCACTAGATAGTACTGTACATTAGTACACTGCATAGTATTGTGTATTGTATATTATATGGTAACTCAGAACATTGTACATATGTCTATACCGAACAACTGTGACCTCATTCTTCTTCTAAATTCATGCTATATTATGTTATTATGTTATTTGATACTATCTTGTCTAGCACAGTCTCTGGAGCGTAACAGTAAGAAGCATTTTGTATGAAAGTATTCTGTACTTCTGTATGACAACTATTAAAGAACTTGAGAACTTGAACTTGAACTTGTATTAGTGAATCTAAGTTCCTCCTTTCTGCAGTTGTCTCTCGGGTGGGTTTTTACAAGAGACCCCCCCAGGTCACAGGAACCTGTTATCTACTCAGCTCCATTGTTCCAGCTGCTTGACAACCTACTATATGTAAATTTAGCTCTGTGTGAACCCAGCACCCAAAGTCTGTATTCACACACACAATTTGCGACCTAAGTCTCTTTAGCCAAATCAGATTTAAAGTATATTTAATTGCCAACCTAATCAAACATTAATTGTATAAAGACTAGAAAGATGAATCATTTCCTTTTGCACACAGTAGAACTTACTTAATAAAAATGCCTATAATTATTACAAAGTTTTCTATTATCAGCACCGACATCTGGTGGTGTAAGAATGTAGATCCCTGCAGGGCTTGGCCCCCCTGTAGCTTCTGGGATTGGAGAGGATAGCTGCCAACCTACTATGTATTCACTATGTACTGATCTTTTACTGAAACGTTATTTTACTGTACTTTGCCTATTGCCGTACTTTTATTACTGTTGTCTTACTAATGTGATGCTTTTATTTTATTTTACTTTTATCTTTATTTTTTATTTATTTATTTCTATTTTAATCTTTTATTTTATTTTAAACATTGATCTTAACTGATCACTGTGACTTTATTACTTTTATCCTTATATATGCCTATGTTTGTGTACAGCACTTTGAGCTACATAACATGTATGAAAGGTGCTTTATAAATACTTACTTACTTACTTACTTACTTACTTACTTACTTACTTACTTACTTACTTACTTACTTACTTACTTACTTACTTACTTACTAAGGGCATCACAGACCTTTTCACATGTTTTATGAGCTATAAATAGCATAATATACGTCACATGTATTAGACCAAAAGAAATCCTAAGAAATTAATAAATTACTATCAGCCAAAGGTGGTGCATTTCTTTCTTTTTTTGTGACCAAATTTTTTTTATTTTCAATTTTCAGACATGAAACAACACAACTCACAACACAATAATAACAATAATACATAAAAGACATCCAAGAACATAAACTAACAGAACACTGATTAGACAATAAGGTTGTCACCAAATAAAAGTATAATAAAATTAAATAAAAGATATACTATAAAATTGCTTACCGAATCTCCTCCACCCCCAGGCCCGGCAACCGCAGGCCCCATCCCGGAGGACCCCCAGCCCGGCCCCCCCGCGAGCCAAAGCACCATGCCTCTTTAGCGCCTCGACCCGCAGAGACCCCGAACCGCGGCCACCCCCAGCCAGAGCCCACAATCACCAGCCCCAGGTCAGAAGAGGATCAGAAAATATACATAGAATTAACATTGAATGAAAAATAATAAATAAAACAAAAATACAAAAAAACACCATAACCATCAACACACATGAATATTCGCTCGTTCTTCCCCCCCCCCCCACACCTCTCGCCTCAGGACCCCAACGTAAGACATTCAGTGCTCATCTTCCAGAATCATATGCATTCTTTTAGCTTTTCCACCACTGCCCATCATACCGCGATATTGGCCTCATTAACACCTATGATACGTGCAGTGGAAATCTCCAAATAAATAACATCAAGATAGGTGAGAATCCATACTTTCTGACATAATTTATCTGGTTGTATCCAGCGTGAGGCAATCAGCTTTTTGGCAGCCGTCAGACCAGCCAAAATGAGTCTCTTTACTTGTGCAGAGGTCGGCAGTTGAGAAACATCATTCAACAACAAAACTGAAGGCAAGGCCGGTATAGTTAGAGAGAAAATCTCTGACAGCTGAGTGGTGACATTTTCCCAAAAGCTCTCAACAGGTGAGCATTCCCAATACATATGCATGTATGTTCCAATGGCACCGGCTGGACACAAGGTACATCGAGAGTCAGGCCTGAGACCCATCAAGTTCAATCGCCTGGGGGTCAAATAAGTCCTATGAACAAAATTTTGATTAATCTGTTGGTGATCTGGGTTGCGTGATGATAGCCTAATATTCTCCCATACCGCATCCCAGTCAAAGTCTATATCCAACTCAGGGATATCCTTTCTCCAAATCGTATCTAAAGGTAGGTTTTTGTATGAGGAATTAAGTAGGTGCCGATAAAAGTCAGAGACGAACGAAGCCTCTCGATGTCTCTCTGTCATAGAAGAATTTGTGAAACCGATGACGTTCTAGTGGAGCGTCCCATGGAACTCCGTGAGCCTTTAGTGCTGCCCTCATTTGTAAATAAAAGAAAAAGGTGTTACCTGGGAGATCAAATTTGTTGGATAGGTCCTGAAAGGACCGGATACCGGAGTCATTGAACATATCCCTCAATAAATGGATACCTTTCCCCTCCCATCTGGGGAATCTAATGGGTCGTTGTCCAATGAGGAGCAAATTGTTATTGAATAGCGGGGAGTACGTGTGCCACTTATGACGGTTAGTGCATGCTTTCTGGGTGTCACGCCAAATCTGGATCACATGTGTGATCAAAGGTCCAAATCGTAATTTGCATTGCTTAATTGAGATGTTGGTATACACGATATCTTGAAGTCTGTGTGGGGACACCATCTCCTCTTTTAATGGGTGCCAGGAAACAGCCGCTTGAGCGTCAAACCAAGTGATAAGAGGTCTTAGAGAGTAAGCTTGGAAATAATACTTAAAGTCTGGAAATGCTAAACCCCCGTCGAGCTTACTTCTCTGTGCAGTGGATCTCTTTAAGCGTGGGCTTTTGTTATTCCAGACGTGCAGTTTTTGCCAGTAACCAACAGGAGGGGACAACAGGAGCATGGAGCTGATAAAATTAATTCTAGGTAAGACATTCATCTTAATTATCGAGGCACGGGCCTGTAATGAGTTCTTTAATTTGGACCACCTGTCAAAATCCTTCGTAATCCTGTCACCCAAGCTGGAGTAGTTATACTTTACTGTCTGGTTGACAGTTGGGAATATTTCAATCCCCAGGCATTTAAAGTGCTCTACCATGAGAATATTTGCTGGAAGGAGGGTTGCCTTCGCAGCCTCGTTGAGTGGAAGAAAGGCTGATTTTGACCAGTTGATCTTAAATCCAGATAGGCTGCCGAAGTCATCTATTACTTGGAGGAGGTAGGGCAGAGAGGCGGCTGGATTCTGCATAAATAGGAGTACATCATCCGCGTATAAACTAATATGGTGATGTGTGCCCTTAATTGACACAGGGGATATAACCCGGGATTGTCTTATGTAGTGAGCTAAAGGTTCGAGCGATAAAGCAAAGAGTCCTGGGCTAAGAGGACACCCCTGTCTAGAAGAGCACGAGACCGCGAAGAGTGGTGAGCAGAGCTTCCCTGTCAAAATCATGGCAGAGCGACCTGTGTAGAGGACTTTGATCATGTGAATGAAACCCTCACCCAATCCCATCCTTCTAAGTACTGCCCATAGATATGACCACTCCAATCTGTCAAAGGCCTTCATCGCGTCTAAGGACATGACAGCCGTAGGGGTGGCGACATCCTTACTGGCATCAATCACGTGCAGTAAACGTCTGATATTATCCGTGACCAGTCGGCCTCTTATAAAGCCGGTCTGATCGGGGTTAACCAGAAATGTCATATGCTTCTGAAGTCGGATGGCTAGTGTTGTGAAGGATCAGATTAAACCGAATATATATATTTATTGATGGATATATATTTAATAGTATTTGTATATCGTTTGATATCCCCTGTATATTCCTTGTACAATATACACTGAATATCCCTTTAGTCTACTAACAGCCCATAATAGTTTCATTCTACCATTGGACGAGAACCTGGCGCCAGCAGCCAAGCCCCTTGGTTCAAGTTCAATCGTGCCGACGAACATGTCGTTACAAGCCCGGTTCCGCGTAGGAATACGTCTGGCGAAATACGAATGGTACTATTTGTTCACAGCGCATATATATATATGGCGCAAGTAAAGTAGAACTTTCTTTTAGTCCATTAGTCCTTTACCCTCCAACCTAGTAACAGACTTCAGCCTCACCCACGACGCACGTGTGGTGCAGTATGGCCTACTTGGCCTCAGAATAGGCATTGAGACATCGTGTGGATTAATAGTTGAATTGTCATAGTTTGGCACTATACCGTCGAGTGGGACGTATTTCTATTAAGTTAATAATAGTCTATTATGTATGGTGCATCGTTCGGTTAGAGTTATAAAGTGAGCAGTACCCCCATCGTTCCTGACGTTATCTGGAGTCTTAACCAGGCTGGGCAGACCACGTGTGGTGCTTGCTTCCGAGGAGCTCCGGGCCAGGACGAGTGGACCTGTACATTGGATTACTTTACCCGGACGACGGCGAGCCTTCCACGGCTTGGATTATCTACGTGCTTTGGGTGCTTTGATTATGCCATGGATAACAGCCAACACTGCTGAGTGTTGGAACTACCCCCCCGAGAGGAGTCCAGGTGAGACGGCGCTCTACCCCGAGTGAGGTCGCCTCACGTCTCTTCGCTGTGGACCGGCAGCTACCGTCCACCAGAGGGCCCAGCTGTATTCATCTGTGGACCGAGGTTCTGTGGGCACCGTGTTCAGCACTCTGAATTCTCCCAAGAAATCGTCGGCCAGATGGGATACCGCCAGCGGCTCTCCTAACCCCCCCCCTACTGACTTACAACCAGCGGGACCCCCCCTTTAGTGTATCCAGCTATAATCATTTAAGTACCATCGCTATAGTTCCCTAAAGAACCAGGTTGTATACTTGCTCCCTGCGTAACCAGAGATTGGACATTCAATGTTGATTTACCTACGAATACTCATTTGCCTTACAAGTGCATTTCAAATCATAAATGTCATTAAGTGAACGTTGTATATACCCTTTGCTATATAAAATATTCGAATTATACATTTGTGTGGACTTCGTTTCATCAGGTGGGAAAGTGTTCATCATATCTATATCATGTACTGGATGGCCAGAAGTTAAAGTACAAGCGGTAGTGGTTTAATGATACCATACTTATCAATACAGTCAGGGAATTGTACCCCTCAGTTACAATTGGTCCTTCGAGCCGGAGGGTAACTAGTGTAATATTAATATAGTGTTATTAATATTGAAATGGCCTATGATGAACACTCCACGAAACGGTCCTCCTAACGTAGAACGCCTGCAGCGCAGACGACAGCCACCTCAGTACTTAGAGGATTACGCTGTCAGTCAACTACCTAGCCTTCGACAAACGGTAAACGCGGTAAAAGTAGAAAGTAAAATTATGTCTGACCTTAACGAACAGGTTACCCCGACCACAGAGGCCCTAGTGGGTTCTAATGTAACTGACCAAGCTCACGGTGGGGACCAGGAGGGAGCTGACATGCCTTTACCCCCCGCCAATACCGAAGAAGTAGTCCCCGACCAGCCCCGGGAGGAAGACAACCCTACAGAGAGAGAACTCTGCACGGAAGAAGAGGAGGAGAGCGCCGAGGAAATAGAGCTCCAGGACTCCCCAACGAGTACAGCCAGGAGCGGCTCACCCAGGAGCGGCTCACCTCTACAACCGTCTTCCCCCAGCGAAGCGGAGAGGATGCTATCACAGGCGTTCCTCGTCAGCCTGACAGCCGCTACTGAACGCGATCGACTTCAGGGTGAATGCGATCGACTCCAAGCACAGATGCTTATCGAGCGCGAACAACTCCAAGCGCAGCAACGGAGCGAAGAAGAGCGCAAACGCCTGGAGATGAGACGCCTTCAGACGGAAGAGAATATGGCAAGAGACCGGGCCGACGCCCAGCGCGCCGCTGCCGGTGCCCAAAGAGAAGCAGATCTCACCAAGCGTGAAGCCGAGCGCGACAAGCTACAAGCGCAACTAATGGAGCAGCTGATCCTCAAGGCAACACCCTCTCCCTCCGCCAGGGGTTCAAGGAACTCGTCGAGACAACAGTCAAGGGCAGCGTCTCCTAACCGAGCAAGCGACCCTGAACTTGACCAACAGACCAAGCCTATACCCCCTGCAGACCCCCTTCCCAGACCGGTCCAAGCGAGACCCAGCTACAAGGAAGGAGCGGCATACACTGCGGAGAAGCTAAATAAACGACTACAGGATCTAGAGGACCTGATAGAAGAAGAAGAGGGAGAGGAGGAGAACCAAGCCCGACGACAGCACAGTACTCCACCGGACCAGGAGGTCCAGTACAGCCCAGGCTATATCCCCGCGGCGCTGCGCTACAGACCCCCGACTCTATTCACGGGTGAGCACGACGCACGACCAGCCCCGAGGAATAGCACCTGGACCAGCGGGCCATGGTACCCTGCCGGTACCAGCCCACAGAGAGGCGCAAGAGGAGACTCGCCTAGGAGGTCTCTCCCCCAACGCTCGCCGATGTATCAGCCATCCACGGCGTCATACATTGCCACGCCGACGTTTCCAGACTTCACCTATGAGAATCGAGCACAGTACACGGAGCTCCGGATGTGCTTAGAGACAATGATGGTGGATGTCGCTGATGAACGCCACAAGTATGCAATATTACTGAAGCACCTGAAAGTACCGCGAGCGCACAATATAGCGCTAGCCTATGCCACCTCTACGACCCCATACACCGCGGCTCTAGCAGCGCTGGACCAGAGATATGGACGTATATGGGATTACGTAATCCAAGAGATAAGGCATATTGATCGCCTACCCCCAGCAACAGACAATCGCTCATTAGACGACCTGTCGATAAAAGTGCAGTCCCTGGTAGGGATGCTGGGAGCGCAACGGGAAAAGGGCATGCACGAGCTATACGCCAACTCTAACGTCGAGAGGATTTTAGAGAAGCTGCCACCCGCAAGATAAGAACGTTTTAGGCGGCAGAGAGACCACCGTGATCCTAACGGTCCCGAACCATCCCTCCTCGATCTAGCCGACTTCCTGGCGAGAGAAGTCAGCAGCTTACGACTGGATACGTTCGTGCGGAGCACGCCAAGCTCCAGAGAGGGACCCAGGAGAATAAACGATGGAAGAAGATTGGTGACTGTCATGCACCAATCAGAGTCAGTACCGAGCAGTAAGAGCCACAGTACCCCCTCGAGAAAAGAGAAGTGGAAGATGGTGTGCCCCTACTGTGAGAAGGAACACTGGCTGTCACAATGTGACCTGTTCACAAAGATGAATGCAGAAGAAGTGAGTCAATGGATAAAGTCCAACAGGCGCTGTTACCGATGTGCGCGCAGTCACATGGCAGCCGAATGCCGCCTAAAGAAAAGGTGCAGTCGGTGTGACGGAGCCCATCTAGATGTACTACACGACAGTAACAGAAGAAGGCCCGCACCTGCACCATCGAGCAGCACCAAGGCAAGTGTCATGTACATTGACCCCGCCAGCAGCAGCGGCGCCCAAGTGCTCTTAAAGGTAGTCCGTGTGACATTGAGCTACCAAGATAAAGTCATGGACACTTACGCCGTCCTTGATGACGGGTCAGAGAAGACCCTTCTGCTCGCGTCCGCTGCGGCCCAGCTGGGACTGCGGGGGAGCGAGAACCAAATGACGATTCGGACAATAAGAAGAGATTTAAAGACGATAAAGGGCGAGAATGTCTCCTTCACTATCGCAGCAAGCGGGCAGCCAGAGCGACGGTATAGGATTACAAATGCTTTCACCAGCCAAGAAATAGGACTATCGCAGTACACCTACCCCATCGCCAAGCTGATGGATAAATATGTGCACCTGCGTCAACTACCTATCCCGCTCATAGACGGCGCCACCCCGACCCTGCTGATAGGCTCCGACCATGCAGACCTCATCGTCCCGATTGACCGGGTCCATACAGGACCCCGAGGCTGTCCTGCAGCAGTCGAGACCCGCCTAGGGTGGACACTACAAGGCCCCCTCGCTAAATCTCTCAACCGAACAGCAGCCACTAGCTGCCTCCACTCCAGAACGACAGAAGAAGACACCACTCTCCTGCAGCATGTCGAGAGGCTATGGACACTAGAGACAATGCCCTTTAAGAACGAAAAGAAAGACATTCGTTCTAAAGAAGACATTTACGCCATCAACCTACTCGAGCAAGGGACAAAGAGAGTCACAGTCGGCGGAGTGATGAGATACGCAACTCCACTCCTGAGGCGAGAGGGAATGCCCACCTTTCACGCAAAGAAAGACGCCACGGAGCGGTATCTATTGAACACAGAGCGGCGCCTAGCCAAAGACCCCGCTCAAGAGAGTGTGTACCGCGCTGAGATTGAGAAGCTAATCACAGCGGGACACGTAAAGAAGATTGACTGGCGACGCCGAGCGCTGCTCCGCGCCTCCCTGATCAAAGGCGGCTTTGATCTCAGGCAGTGGGCCAGCAGTGACCCGCACGTATTGCGTAGCCCAGGGTTTCCGTTAGAAAAAATTGTTGCCGGTCTCCGTGACCTGCAAGATTTCAACTACCGGACAAATGAGATTAATTCCGGTCATAGTTTATTGAGCTTTAAAACAATTGATAGGTAGGCTCATGTCATCCTCAAGGCATGTAGATTTATAATATTATTACTTAAAACTAGGCTACTTTTGCGTATACAGTCATTAATATATTCCAAATAAAATAAGTCCCTCGATACTCCGTCTCCGTGCTGCTGCTGACTTGAAATAAAATAGACCGTGTCTGTGGGCAGTCGGCCCGACATTAATAAACAGCAGTCTGTTATAATCACATTTTTATGAGCTAACGAATTCCGTTATATTGGACATTTGTATTAATTATATCAAGCGAAGAACTGAGAAAGCAGAGAGACTGCAACATTATCGTGGTTTGCGTGACTACTCTCTCCACCTCAATGTCACGCGGTCGAAAAGGGCGCTTGTCTATTGGACAGTGGAAATGTGTGTGTGGCTGCGATCCTGTGTGTGCGCGCGCGCGTGTGTGTGTGTCTGTGTGTGTACTGCGGAGCCCAGATCAGCGGAGCCGAGTTTTGACATGGCATTGATCCATTGTTCTATTGAAGCACATTACCTACCACCATCCTCTCGCTAAACAACTTGTAGACCACGGTGTTTTTATGAGTGCCCACAAGTAGCCGTTTTAATAATATAATAAGCCGCGCGCCTCGGTAATAATAATAAGCCGCGTTTTTTCTTCCTTCTTCCCAAGATGCACAGACATAGATAGATAGAGAGAGAGAGAGAGAGATAGATAGATAGATAGATAGAGAGAGAGATTAGATGCAGTGTGCTTGTTTTGCAGTGAGTGCTGCGAGCAGTGGTAATAATAATCACTTCCTATATTTGGTTCGCGTTTGGTCCGATGAAGCGAACCGAGACCTACGTTTTTAAAGCTCTCGCTGACAACGTCGTTGTCATTATTAGAAGCAACGAGGAAACAAATGTAATGATCGTTTCGTTCATCGCATAGGCTATTTAATTTTAGCCTATTTTAATACAATTCAAATAATCAAATTGTGCTTAGACTCAGGGAATTATTTTCACCGGACATTAAGACCGGAGAAATTAAATATGTCGGACTTCAGGAGATTTTGCCGGACAAATACCGGTAATTACCGGCTAACGGAAACGCTGGCGTAGCCTCTCCCCCGTGGACAAGGCTGCCAGCAGCGAGACCTGGATGGCGACAATCCCAGGAGAAGCCCAAGAAATGACACTAGGACTAGTCTGGCGCTTCAAAACAGACTCGCTCCACTATAGACACAAACCCCTGACCACGGAGCAGGGAAGGTCGACGGCGATACCGACCACCAGACGGAGTGTGTACAGAACACTCGCCAGACAATATGACCCGTTGGGATGTATTCTACCTTACACCACCAGGGCAAAGATGATTGTACGAGCACTATGGGACAAGGACCAGGGCTGGGACGACCCAATACCCGCACACCTTGCCTCCACATGGAGAGAGTGGGAGACGGAACTCCGCTCACTCCCAGGCGTCAATATACGCCGCAGCTACTTCCCACCCACGGTGAGGCCAGAGACATGCAAGATGGATCTACACGTCTTCAGCGACGCCTCCGAAGTAGCCTATGGATCGGTGGCCTACTTGCGTGCCCAAGAGAAGGGAGGAGAGATACACACGGCTTTCATCCTGGCTCGCTCAAGAATAGCCCCACGAAAGCAACAATCTATCCCGCGTCTAGAGCTCTGCGCAGCCCTAGCAGGAGCGCATCTAGCCACGTTAATCCAACGTGAACTCACCATTCCGGTGCACAGAACAATCTTGTGGTCAGATTCCACGACAGTACTCACATGGATCAAGTCTGATTCATGCAGATACAAGGTCTTCGTGGGAGTCAGAGTCACCGAGATTCAAGAGTTAACAGAAGCAGCGAGCTGGCGGTATGTGGACACCAAACACAACCCAGCTGACGTCATCACCCGGGGAATGTCCCTGGATGACCTCACCCGTCGCAACATCTACAGTGACGGACCAGAATTCCTCAAGCTCCCGGAAGAAGAGTGGCCTACGCCCACCCCACGGGAAGCAAGTAAAGAGGAGGCTGAGAACAAGAAACCTATGTTCTGTGGACTGAGCACAGTCGCCTCCACAGACCCCAACATAGATGATTGCATTACCCTACAGAGTGCGCAGCTAAAGACATTCCTGTGGCACCACCCAGAGATTCAGTCCACCACTGACATTTCAGCAGCTGACTACGAAGAAGCAGAACTTCTTCTACTACAACGAGCCCAGAGAGACTCGTTCCCCGATGAGCTAGACTGTCTACAGGGAGGAAAGCCCGTCCCATCAGACAGCAGACTGCTCCACCTGGCACCCGAGAGTGACGCCCATAATCTCATCAGAGTGGGTGGTCGCCTGCGGAGAGCCCCCGATCTACCGGATGACGTTAAGTACCCGATAGTCTTGAACAGCCGACACAAGGTCACAGAGCTGATCATAAAGAAATACGACGAGGATGTACACCACGCAGGAGCAGAGAGAGTCTTCGCGGAGATCAGACGTCGCTATTGGATACTTCAAGGAAGAGAAGCGGTGCGACGCTTCCAGCGAACCTGTCTAGACTGCCGAAAGTGGCGCGCGCAGCCCAGCATACCCCGGATGGCTGACCTACCTCCCTGTCGCCTCCGACTCGGCGACAAGCCATTCCACTCCACAGGCATGGACTGTTTTGGCCCGTTGTATATAAAGAGAGGAAGAGGAACCGAGAAGCGGTGGGGTATTGTATTCAAATGCATGACCACCAGAGCGATACATATCGAACTCCTTCCGACCATGAGCACAGACTCATTCCTTATGGCCTTCCGAAGATTCACATCACGGAAAGGAAAACCGTCTACATTGTTGTCTGATCACGGGACAAACTTCAAAGGCGGAGAAAGAGAGCTGAGAGAGAGCTTCCAAGCTATGGGCCCAGAACTTAAGACCCACCTCGCTCCATCCCAGATTGACTTCCAGTTTAATCCCCCGAACGCACCCCACTTCGGTGGAACCTGGGAACGAGAAGTACGTTCTATAAAGACAGCCCTGTACGCCGTGCTTGGGGCCCAGACTGTGGCGGAAGAAGTCCTAATGACAGTCCTCACGGAGATCGAGGGAGTATTGAACTCCAAGCCCCTCGGCTACGTCTCCAGTGATGTAGCAGATGTCGACCCAGTCACCCCCAACACACTCTTGATGGGGCGGCTAGACCCCGCGCTACCCCAGACAATGTACAGGCCTGAAGAAGCGAACGGCCGAAGAATGTGGAGGTACAGTCAAGTACTAGCTGACAAGTTTTGGAACAGCTTTCTACTCCACTACCTACCGTCTCTACAGACCCGCCAGAAGTGGGTGAAAGAGAGAGACAATTTGACAGAAGGAACAGTCGTCATGATTATCGACCAGTCACTACCCAGAGCTATGTGGCCGGCTGGCCGCGTAAGCAAAGTGATCACCGGTGCCGATGGCAAGGTCCATACTGAAGTACTCGTCCAAGGGAGAACTTACACACGACCCGTGGCGAGGCTAATAGAACTGCCCAGACTCCCAGACACTATCGATGACGACCATGACCCCATGACTTTGTGAGTTGACTGACCCTTACAGCGGACCTTGAGTGGTAGACAGTGCGGTTAATCTGTCTCTGCTTAGCTAATTAGGTGGGACTAATTAGGGGGCGGCTGTTGTGAAGGATCAGATTAAACCGAATATATATATTTATTGATGGATATATATTTAATAGTATTTGTATATCGTTTGATATCCCCTGTATATTCCTTGTACAATATACACTGAATATCCCTTTAGTCTACTAACAGCCCATAATAGTTTCATTCTACCATTGGACGAGAACCTGGCGCCAGCAGCCAAGCCCCTTGGTTCAAGTTCAATCGTGCCGACGAACATGTCGTTACAAGCCCGGTTCCGCGTAGGAATACGTCTGGCGAAATACGAATGGTACTATTTGTTCACAGCGCATATATATATATGGCGCAAGTAAAGTAGAACTTTCTTTTAGTCCATTAGTCCTTTACCCTCCAACCTAGTAACAGACGTGAAGCCTCACCCACGACGCACGTGTGGTGCAGTATGGCCTACTTGGCCTCAGAATAGGCATTGAGACATCGTGTGGATTAATAGTTGAATTGTCATAGTTTGGCACTATACCGTCGAGTGGGACGTATTTCTATTAAGTTAATAATAGTCTATTATGTATGGTGCATCGTTCGGTTAGAGTTATAAAGTGAGCAGTACCCCCATCGTTCCTGACGTTATCTGGAGTCTTAACCAGGCTGGGCAGACCACGTGTGGTGCTTGCTTCCGAGGAGCTCCGGGCCAGGACGAGTGGACCTGTACATTGGATTACTTTACCCGGACGACGGCGAGCCTTCCACGGCTTGGATTATCTACGTGCTTTGGGTGCTTTGATTATGCCATGGATAACAGCCAACACTGCTGAGTGTTGGAACTACCCCCCCGAGAGGAGTCCAGGTGAGACGGCGCTCTACCCCGAGTGAGGTCGCCTCACGTCTCTTCGTTGTGGACCGGCAGCTACCGTCCACCAGAGGGCCCAGCTGTATTCATCTGTGGACCGAGGTTCTGTGGGCACCGTGTTCAGCACTCTGAATTCTCCCAAGAAATCGTCGGCCAGATGGGATACCGCCAGCGGCTCTCCTAACCCCCCCCCTACTGACTTACAACCAGCGGGACCCCCCCTTTAGTGTATCCAGCTATAATCATTTAAGTACCATCGCTATAGTTCCCTAAAGAACCAGGTTGTATACTTGCTCCCTGCGTAACCAGAGATTGGACATTCAATGTTGATTTACCTACGAATACTCATTTGCCTTACAAGTGCATTTCAAATCATAAATGTCATTAAGTGAACGTTGTATATACCCTTTGCTATATAAAATATTCGATTTATACATTTGTGTGGACTTCGTTTCATCAGGTGGGAAAGTGTTCATCATATCTATATCATGTACTGGATGGCCAGAAGTTAAAGTACAAGCGGTAGTGGTTTAATGATACCATACTTATCAATACAGTCAGGGAATTGTACCCCTCAGTTACAGCTAGCACCTTAGCGTATAGCTTGAGATCGGCTCTGAGGAGACTTAAGGGTCTATAGCTGCCACATTCAGTGGGGTCCTTATCTTTCTTGAGTAGAACAGATATAAGTGCCATATTGACATCCCTGGAAAAATTGCCCTCCTCGACTGAGTGTAAAATCATTGAGAGTAATAAGGGACCAAGTATATCCCAAAACGCAGTGTAGAGCTCCGGTGGGATGCCGTCCCAGCCTGGAGCCTTGCCCCGCTGCATGTCCGCAATTGCTTCCCTGAGTTCCTCCAGTGTGATAGGTTCAGCTAACCGCTTTGCGTCCTCCTCTGAGACTTGTGGTAGGTTAATCTGATTAAGATAGTCCTCCAGCTTGGCGTGATCAAGGACCACTTCTGACTCGTATAGGTTAGAATAAAATGAGCGAAATGTGTCATTGATTTTCTTGGGGTCGGTGGTTATCTCCCCCTGTTGGTTCTTAATGGCCGGGATATCCGCAAATTGATCGCTGGCCCGTATTTTCATAGCCAGTAAGTGACTAGGTCTAGAGCCATGAAAGTAGTAGTGTTGTCTTGTTCTGAGACATACAATAGAACGAGCAAAAAGAAATAAAAAACAAAAAACCCTGTGCCCCCCCCCCTCAAATATCTTGTCCGATGTCGTTCAAACATCACCTGGCACTGTGCCCGGGTCACAGCAACCAGGACCACACCATGTAACTTTACCATTCTAACCAGAAGTGTATATTGTAACAAACTAGGACTAGGGGGACTCCCCCGTCTCTCAACGGAGAGTATCAATCTATGTTTATATAGAAATCAGTGCATAGAACATTATTCACACTAAAAAGGCACATGAAACATAGTTCGACCGAACAGAACTTGATTAAAGTGACGTACTCTTAACACATGTCGAAATAGCACCATTGTGGAAACAAACCCTGATCATTACCATGCTGTCCACGTTGAAGTTGCGCTGCGCCGGCGGTATACTTGTATTCTGTTATGACAAGAAGGAGAGTTAAATGCAAACAACATTGTCCACTGCGGCAGGATAGCTTTGACCTGCCACACGCATGGCCGCCTAGTTATAGTTGAAAGTGGGGGTGCAAGATATTTTTATTTTTTATTTTTATTTTTTTTGGACAGGCAAGGGGTGGTTTAGAGGGGGTCCGGCACGACCCCCTCCACGGCAGATTTTCTTTTAAATTGAATGAACCTGTACGTGCAATTTCCTGCAATATAGAGCCTTCAATCTTGACCAATAAAGCTACTCTTTTCACTATAAAACTCAGTTTATATTGCAGTATGATAGCCAATTACTATAATAATAATATATTAATATATATATATATATACTGTATATACACTGTATATTGATTTTTCGCTAATTTATTTTTATTAAATCAATCTCCTTTCAAATAGGCCAAGTTTTTAATAAGAAAGAGAAAAAAGATATATTTCCATTACCTGTAACTCTTGTGTCTCTTTCTCTCCTTCTCTGCCTCCTCCCTGAGTCTGCAGTGCACAGTCATGGCATCAATCTCCAAAAAAAAATATTCGCAATCTTTGGAAATTTAAAAACTCGCTATTAACACTTTCAGTGCCACCAGGTGGAACCAGAGTTAGCGCTTGAATGCCACCATCGGCGCCAATGTTAACCTTAATATCGCCTAATCTATGTTTTAAATTATGGCTATGTGTCTAATCTGCCCGTCGCTTATCAAAGAATCCTTTTCCAGTCAGTGCTGTCAAGGCAGATTGGTTTTTTATCGCTTCATTTCCGTTTGAGAGCATTTTGAAAAGCACCCGTTTTCAGGTGAAAAACAACCTATTCTATGATAATCGCCTTTTACTGGAATATTCCAGAACGTTGATATTTGTCGGCCTATTTATGAATAGTTTTCAAATAAACGCTAGATGATCAATAGTATATGTGCACGCACGCACGTTCGAGCCGCGCGCTGATAATAGCTGCTTTCATTTCCTCATGGATTTTACAGTGAAACAGCTAGAGCACATATCACAAAAAATCTTATATCTCTGTGAAAACGAGTCTGATTATCCTAACACTGATAACATAGATTCCTTACCTGACATCAGATGGTATCAAAATGGTATATTCCAATTCCTGATCACCATTCGAAAAAATCGATAAGTATATTGATCCAACGTGTGTACAGTATAACCCATGATCGCCGCGGCTCAGAGGCTCCAGAATGAACTCTGGTAACTCCGGCTGCATCAGTGGACTGGAAAATGTGGACTGGAATATTTTTTTCCCCCATCCATTTTCATTGAGTCCATTCCAAAAGGGTGATTTACCATCTGGGAGACGATAGGGGGCGCTTTTTTCACATCTGATCGCCGGCGGCCCCTGGATTTCCAACGGTAGGCTCGGGTGATGCAATATGATTTCAGATTGCTAAAAAAATAAAAAATCCGAGAAAAGCCGTGACGTGGCTTCAACGTAACTATCGTAAACCCGAGATTAGCCGTGAGTGGCTCTCAAAGTGTTAACAGATTGCAGAATGGGTACAATACACTATGGCTCAATACACACAATTGTTAAGGGGATGCAGACCAGAGCAATACTTTCGTCTTGTTTACATCAGGGTCCCCCATTTTCAATTCATCATAACATTTATGACATACATATACAGTACGTTACTGCGTTCCAACCTACAACTGCTCCACACCAGTTCCACACCAGTCTCCGTAAATGTTCTGTTATAAAAATAAAATACCATTTCAATACACAACAAGTTTTCGTGTTTTGAAATACATGAAAGGAAATTAGCTAACGTTGATTCGCCTAACGTTAAGCTATGCTACATGCTGCGTATTTCAAATAACTGCGGTGAAAACAGAGTCCGGTAAACACGTTTGTAATTCCAATAGTGTATTCTGCCTGTTACTTGACTATTTCGATTATTGAAGTGGTATTTTTATAACGAACGGAGACCGGTGTGGATCACTTGTAGTGTCGAGCCAGGCAGAGACACGTTAATAACATGATCCATTGGCTCCTCACCTTGCATGTGACTCGAAAGTGCACTCTCCCCCATCGTAAAAATCTTCAAGTCCTTTCTGCATATTTTGCACACGGCTACTCGAGGATGTTCTCCTCTTTTTAACCATGACTTATATTTGATATCTTCGAGCCAGAGCTCATTAACACTTTCAGTGCCACCAGGTGGAACCAGAGTTAGCGCTTGAATGCCACCATCGGCGCCAATGTTAACCATAATATCGCCTAATCTATGTTTTAAATTATGGCTATGTGTCTAATCTGCCCATCGCTTATCAAAGAATCTTTTTCCAGTCAGTGCTGTCAAGGCAGATTGGTTTTTTATCGCTTCATTTCCGTTTGAGAGCATTTTGAAAAGCACCCGTTTTCAGGTGAAAAACAACCTATTCTATGATAATCGCCTTTTACTGGAATATTCCAGAACGTTGATATTTGTCGGCCTATTTATGAATCGTTTTCAAATAAACGCTAGATGATCAATAGTATATGTGCACGCACGCACGTTCGAGCCGCGCGCTGATAATAGCTGCTTTCATTTCCTCATGGATTTTACAGTGAAACAGCTAGAGCACATATCACAAAAAACCTTATATCTCTGTGAAAACGAGTCTGATTATCCTAACACTGATAACATAGATTCCTTACCTGACATCAGATGGTATCAAAATGGTATATTCCAATTCCTGATCACCATTCGAAAAAATCGATAAGTATATTGATCCAACGTGTGTACAGTATAACCCATGATCGCCGCGGCTCAGAGGCTCCAGAATGAACTCTGGTAACTCCGGCTGCATCAGTGGACTGGAAAATGTGGACTGGAATATTTTTTTCCCCCCATCCATTTTCATTGAGTCCATTCCAAAAGGGTGATTTACCATCTGGGAGACGATAGGGGGCGCTTTTTTCACATCTGATCGCCGGCGGCCCCTGGATTTCCAACGGTAGGCTCGGGTGATGCAATATGATTTCAGATCGCTAAAAAAAAAAAAATCCGAGAAAAGCCGTGACGTGGCTTTCAACGTAACTATCGTAAACCCGAGATTAGCCGTGAGTGGCTCTCAAAGTGTTAACAGAT
The DNA here is from genome assembly GCF_963971535.1 of Notolepis coatsorum. Lineage (NCBI taxonomy): Eukaryota > Metazoa > Chordata > Actinopteri > Aulopiformes > Paralepididae > Notolepis > Notolepis coatsorum. The sequence goes on from NC_140178.1 coordinate 17,305,187, forward strand.
TGCAGAATGGGTACAATACACTATGGCTCAATACACACAATTGTTAACACTTTAATCGCTGATGACGTGTTTAGACGTCATTCCTAGCCATGCTCATTCTGCCGAAGACGCCGTAACTCGTCTTTGATATCAATATTTCAAAAATCTGTGATCGAAATCATATTTCTCCTCCGGGGACCTGAGATATACTGCAAAGCTCCACTCAACTCTCTAGCGGTTCAAGAGCGCCATCCGCGTTCGAGTTTTGCGCTCTGATTGGCCACTGACTACGCTCTCGCCTGAGTCGCGAAACGCCGCGCTGTGAAGCACATCTGTATTAAATACCGGTTCATTCATGCTTTGAGGCACAATTCCTGACAGGATTTTACAATATTGTATTTTATAATATTGTAGCTTGACAATTTTAAGAAACAACGCTCTCAGCTGCACCTCTGTGAGTCTAGAGCAGCGGTTCCCAAACATTTTTGGCCGTGCACCCCCTGTCACCTCCCGACCTAGCTGACGCACACCCCCCAATGGGTTTCTGTTAGAAAAAATTGTTGCTGGTCTCCGTGCACAGATTACACATTTTATTTGTATCTCTTCCCACGGCGACTATGGATAGGGAATTTCTTTATTTAATTAAAATGTTCACGACAACATGGATGCACGTACTCTGCCAGCATGTTTAATATCCATAATACTAAAGGTTTGACTAAGATTTTTATGAAATTGTATTGTAAAAAAAACAAAACATATATCTTTTTTTATTTACCACCATTAGCCTTTTCATGTCACGCACCACCTAGAGGGCGCGTGCGCGCACCACATTTTGGGAACCACTGGTCTAGAGGACTATGGGCAGTACAATTACTTTCTCAGTCAGTAATTCTGTTAATTGATTAAAAATTAAAGGTAACAGCTTGTTTGGTGGGGGAGAGAGTCGGTGCGAGAGGGCACAAACAAACCGGCGTTATGTCTGGACATGCCCCGCCTCAGTATAAAAGGAGATACAACGTTAGCCATGCTCATTTACACTGAGAACACAGAGACACAGGTCTAGAGGAGAGAGCTCTGAAGTTAAGAGCTGTGTGAACGCTGTCCTAACACAGAGGAAGTACATGGCATTGAGTACTGTGTGAATACTGTCCTACCCAGTGGAGGAGACAGTTAGAATTGAGATACATTGAATGCCATTGGGCACGAAGTACATAGAGATGCCGTCCCGACATCGCACATGGCCCAGACGTTTTCTGTCCCGTGTACTTTACATGTAATATATATTTACTTATGAATTTATCTGAACGCTTTTATCCAAAGCGACTTACAGGTTCTGTACGACAAGTTCACCTCCAAGAAACGACGCTCTCGCCTGAGTCGCGAAACGCCGCGCTGTGAAGCACCTCTGTATTAAATACCGGTTCATTCATGCTTTGAGGCACAATTCCTGACAGGATTTTATAATATTGTATTTTATAATATTGTAGCTTGACAATTTTAACACTTTGGCGACCAGTCTTGCGGCGATTTATGCCTCAGAGGACAGAGGTTTGTTTACAAACTGATGTACTTTCTAAGATCTATATATATAATTTATAGTATTGCTATCTGTCCATTCTCATTGTCACTTGAGTGCATAAACCGTGCCTTCATAATGCCTGGCTTAAAGAAAATAAAAATCCATCGGTTGGTTGTCATTTTATAGCGTCGTGAATATAAGGTTTATCGCGCTTTTCATCTCGTCTTTTTTCCAGGAACCTAGATAATAGGCTAAACGTTGGCGCCGCTATATCTAAAGAACTTGATATCAAACGCCATTTCTGCTGTATATATATGAATGAAATAAAACAAACTGCGTAGCATCCGGACTATTACAGAGCATCTATGGATGAAATGGGGGCAGCGGGGAACGCCGATTAGTATTATTGATTAGCAATAGAGTGTGCGTTCAGGTAGCCAATGTCAGTGGTCTATCACGTTAGGTTTTAAAACAATGTCCAATCCAGCTGTAATTTGGGGTAATAGTATCCTACCGTCAGGCCATGTGATCGCCGGCAGCATTTCGTCATTAGTCATCTGAATCTGGTAGATTGATATGTCCATTGGCTAATCATAAATCCCATTATTCCAGGCTGAAATGTGCGATCGGTAACGTGATCAAAGATGGAGGGTGTTCGTTTGGAACCGAGGCTCATATGAAACGCCCACATACAGTGAAAAGATTTTTTTTTTCAAATGCCCTCAATGATACTGCAGTGGAGCGATGGCGCCCCTAAGCGGATCTGGCCGGTATTGCATGTTTCGATAATCAAATATGTGGGTAGGTCATGCATCTCGATCGCGGACTTTAACACTTTGGCTGCCATGGGTTAAATTCATTATCAACCGTAGGTTGCCGGCTCTATTTGTCTATAGAGAAAGTCCCCTTCTTTGCAGGGCTATAACTTTTTAAATTCTATTGCTACATTGCCATTATTAGGGCCCATTCAAAGTCCTATATGTATTGTTCATTGTGTAGCAACGTTAAACTTTTTCATTCACATATTCATAGTAAAGTATGGTCTAATGTATAAGTATGTTTTCATCTCTTTCTGCAGCTTTCTCCAGAACGTGATCTATAGCCCCAAATACATTATATTGATGATGCAATACAGTTTTATGGCAATCAGCGCGATATAAAAAATTCCAACTAGACGTACTTCTAGAAGTTACTACACGTCATCTGATGTTGACCGGATGGGCTAGGGGGCGTTTATAATTCCGTGGGCAGCGTTATACCAATCATCTAATGTGGGTCAAATGTTGATAATAGCAGTTAGTATCGAAGACGGTAACTTTACACGCTAAAACTCACCCCAGTCTCCGCGCGCCGTTGGGCGATCATCATAGAGTAGAAATGTTATCATTATGGGATGTAGATTTACCCGGTCCATCTCCAGCTTGTATAATGGTATATACGTCCAAATCATGTTGTTTATCGAGTTATTGGCAATCGATCGCTATGTAGTGTGTCGAGATCGAGTCCCGGGACCTATTAGCGAGTGCCCGGAAGTAATACGGCCGTCCAGCACAACCTCTACGGCACTTCCTGTTAAGCGATTGCGCCGATCGGCCACCAGATGGCGCTCCTGAACCGCCAGAGAGCTCAGTGGGTCCTCCTGGTGGATCTCAGGCCAGCGGAGGGGACATATGAATCCGATCCCAGATTTTTGAAATATTGATATTAAAGACGCTGTAAGGCGTCTTCGGCAACTTGAGCATGGCCGGGAATGACGTGTTTAGGCGTTTCCCGGCACCCAAAGTGTTAATAGCGTTATAAATATGGAATAAAACAATAACAACTCTCTGCTTTGGCTCTGGTCCACAACGCATGGAATCGAATCACGAGTTAACTCGTGGACGGTCCCTATAGTGTTAAGAAACTACGCTCTCAGCTGAGTCAAGAAACGACGCTCTCAGCTGCACCTCTGTGAGTCTAGAGCAGCGGTTCCCAAACTTTTTCACCCCCCCAATGGGTTTCTGTTAGAAAAAATTGTTGCTGGTCTCCGTGCACAGATTTAATTTTTTATTTGATCTCTTCCCACGGCGACTATGGATAGGGAATTTCTTTATTTAATTAAAATGTTCACGACAACATGGATGCATGTACTCTGCCAGCATGTTTAATATCCATAATACTAAAGGTTTGACTAAGATTTTTATGAAATTGTATTGTAAAAAAAAAAAAAACATATATTTTTTTATTTACCACCATTAGCCTTTTCATGTCACGCACCACCTAGAGGGCGCTCGCGCACCACATTTTGGGAACCACTGGTCTAGAGGACTATGGGCAGTACAATTACTTTCTCAGTCAGTAATTCTGTTAATTGATTAAAAATTAAAGGCAACAGCTCGTTTGGTGGGGGAGAGAGTCGGTGCGAGAGGGCACAAACAAACCGGCGTTATGTCTGGACATGCCCCGCCTCAGTATAAAAGGAGATACAACGTTAGCCATGCTCATTTACACTGAGAACACAGAGACACAGGTCTAGAGGAGAGAGCTCTGAAGTTAAGAGCTGTGTGAACGCTGTCCTAACACACAGGAAGTACATGGCATTGAGTACTGTGTGAATACTGTCCTACCCAGTGGAGGAGACAGTTAGAATTGAGATACTGTACATTGAATGCCATTGGGCACGAAGTACATAGAGATGCCGTCCCGACATCGCACATGGCCCAGACGTTTTCTGTCCCGTGTACTTTACATGTAATATATATTTACTTATGAATTTATCTGAGCGCTTTTATCCAAAGCGACTTACAGGTTCTGTACGACAAGTTCACCTCCAAGAAACGACGCTCTCGCCTGAGTCGCGAAACGCCGCGCTGTGAAGCACCTCTGTATTAAATACCGGTTCATTCATGCTTTGAGGCACAATTCCTGACAGGATTTTATAATATTGTAGCTTGACAATTTTAAGAAGCGACGCTCTCAGCTGCACCTCTGAGTCTAGAGCAGCGGTTCCCAAACTTTTTTGGCCGTGCACCCCCTGTCACCTCCCGACCTAGCTGACGCACACCCCCCAATGGGTTTCTGTTAGAAAAAATTGTTGCTGGTCTCCGTGCACAGATTAAATATTTTATTTTTATCTCTTCCCACGGCGACTATGGATAGGGAATTTCTTTATTTAATTAAAATGTTCACGACAACCCAGTGGAGGAGACAGTTAGAATTGAGATACATTGAATGCCATTGGGCACAAAGTACATAGAGATGTATAGAGATGCCGTCCCGACATCGCACATGGCCCAGACGTTTTCTGTCCCGTGTACTTTACATGTAATATATATTTACTTGTGAATTTATCTGAACGCTTTTATCCAAAGCGACTTACAGGTTCTGTACGACAAGTCAGCAGGAAGGGTACTTGGGTGCATAGTAGACAGTAGAGACATATTAGCATAGTAGGTAGTAATATAGGCACGGAAAGATTATTTAGTGGCAAAGTGCATGATAGTAGAAGACGGTATGAAGGTTCTTTTCTTCATTTTATATGTTTTATTTTATATTTGAATGGCCCGTGTTGTTTGTGCCAACGTCTGGCCAGACTCTAAATGGGCCGAGACAGAATCATGTCTTAAAACCTTTAGACTAGAAGAGCGAACATCAACATGTGGACGTTTTGCTTTGCTCCATTCTGCTGTTGAAATAAGTTATATAACAATGACTTATTATATTAAGTAATTATATAATAATACCAAACTATGGAGATGCTTCAACTGAGGTAGAAGGTTGCATGAAAACTAGTTTGTACATAATATTTGTTATTGACTTTGTTTGCACAATTGTGAATATCGAAAATGCATACAATATGTCAAATAAACATGCTTTGTGAACTTTAATTGAATTTGTATTTCTTTATTTTGTACTTTAAAAAAAAAATATAAATACCACCTACAGTAGTATTCATGGAACCTTATGAGCTAACAAACAAGGCATACATGGAATCTGAAACTTCATGACAGCACTGTGTAGAGAAAATATAATATATATACATTTTTTAATACTTTATACTATACTAAAATACTAAGTTTTAGTTAAAACATCCCCCATTTCATGTAAATTCCGTTGAATTGCAACTCTGCACTGTGCATTCAACATGCATCACTCCGTCACATCCAGAGACCAGCGACTGTAACATGAGGAGGATCACTGTGGTCGTTTTGAACGGGGAAATCTGTAACACTAAAGATGGCGGCAACGACAAAGAATTGCTGCAAAATAAACATAAATTAGTTGTTTAATACAAAAATATATATAAATATATTACAAATAATAATGATAAAAAATATCGATATTTATCGATAATTTGTCCCGATTTATCGAGTCTTCCAAATGGCACATCGTCTCAGCCTTATACAGAAGCGCCAAAAACAGCGAACATCAACAGTTGAATTCCACTCTTGTTGAACTGAGAACAGAGAACTTGTTGAACACACACAGGAGACAGGAGACCCACAAGGCACGAGGAAGACCCGGCCACAACCGCCTGGAGAAGAGTCACCGAACAGGGGGAGGTGGAAGGGCTGTCATGGCAACAACTGGATCGGAGGGGATGGAAGGGCCCATTATTATATCAAGAATCTAAAGACCTAAGTTGTTGAACTGTCAAGACATATATTCTGATATACAATATCACGAGCATCAATGTGAATAACATACACTGTTTGGCTCAATAGGGCAAACCGCTTGCGCGACATGACCGCCGCGAAATGTGTTCCCCCCCACAAGCTCACAGAAGACTCTCCACGTGACCGGAACACACCGGCCAACAACATGAGGCCAATGTAGGCCTTGATCTCCACGGCGTCGACCTCCCTCCAGGTTTCGTGGAACCGCCGTCCCTCCAAATTCGTGTTACACACAATGCACCAAGCTCCCGGTAGCCGCATGAGCATGACCTAACCATTCCTCCATCTGGCGTCTTGTTCCTGAAAGATTTACAACGGTCTACAGTGGCAACGGCAACCAGCATGTCTGCTTCCACAGGCAGCAGAAATGGACTTGCATCTGCCGGCAGATCTGTTTCTGCACAGTCCGCCGCCACTCCACGTTGTGTCCTCAGCCCCTGGCAGGCCTGGATGAAGAACACTTCAGAGCAGCAGAGGAAGATTAGATGAACTGCACACTCTCAGCTGCCTCCTCCTGCGTTTCTATAAGATCTTTTAGCCAGTAGCCACTGGACGAATGGGGCAGCCGCGACATGGATTGTTTCGAAGCGGTCCTTCTCTGCCCAAGCGAATATGACATCTCCTCCGCGGCGGTTCCAGCAGGCGGGGGTCCAGCTGGAGGGGCTCGCTGTGCCTCCACTAGCGCGGCAGCACCGCTGATGTGGGGAAGACGGGGTCTGCGGGCCATCTGGGGGTTCACAAGTGCTGTCCCCAGCTCATGGAGGAACCGCCGCCAGACAATGGGGTGGGAACGGGGTGTAAAGGAATCCCGAGCTGAGCACGACATAAGAGCAAAACGGCTGCCGTGCGAATATGGTCAATTGAGACACTTCACCAGCTCCGACACACCTGGGCTGCGTCTCAATCTGAAAACATGCTACCTTCCCTCTAACGTTGTCGGATTCCACGGAAGTGCTCTTTAAACAATTCAACAGAGGCTACAGTAATAATCTTGCCAGATTATACCTTGTCCATGGTGTCAATGCAGCGGTTGTAGTCCAGGATCACCTGGCTTGAGGTGAGCCTGGATGGAGACCGCTGCGTCCCTGTGTTTCGTCGACAAGAGGACGACGTTCTTCCTCTTCTTGGGGACATAGGAGACGAGGGTGGCATCGGGGAGGAAGGCGAATAGCGACGATAGCACCGGCCTCTGGTGCACCTCCAGGAGCTTGTGGGGTAGCTCTGGCTTGTTGCGCCGCTCTGTGAGCAGCTCTTTAGCGAAGGCATGCGATGTAAAAAAGATTGTCCACGGTCAAGGTGTGCCCCGTGCCCACCCCGACCGTGAGGTCTATTACAACTTGTGCGAACATTTACAGCGACTGCGAACTTTCCAGTACCTAGCGTCCTTTAGGCGGCGGGCGGCCCGGCTGCGGTTTCTGCTGCCTTTGGGGCCCCGGACGCGGTTCTTGGCGCTTTTCATTCAAACCTTTATTTACTCTCCAAAAGGACAATTGAGGTTTATGCAGGCTATGCATAAACCTGAGCTAAAAGGTCCTGAAATGAAAACTCGCACCATATAATGGTTTGATAATAAAGTGATTACAGAAGTCACGTGATCGCTTTTGAAAAGAGGGCCTGAGAAAAGAAAAGGCTGCGTCTTCCTGTTTGGCAGCGAGGTCATAGAAACAGTGTGTGGGTGTTGTCCAAACCTCAGACCAAACCTCCCTCAAGAGATGGAGCAGGACTTTGCTGGCCTCGTCGATCGCCGCGTCGGCGTTCATCCGCACCGCCAGCAGCGTGACGCTCTTGGACATCTTGGTGAGGATGGAGGAGATGGTGGTGATGGCGCAGCCCACCGCCTTGTAGTTCGTCTCCCCTGGGGAAGAGACAGGTCACAGTCACTGTACCGCTGACCCGTCTCCAAACCCCGCCCTCTTTTCCTGATCCCTCCCATCGCAACTGTTGCTTCCCGTTCGGAAAGGGGCAGGGGTTCGAGACGGGTCCATTACTACTACTGCATGGATTTGAGCCTATTGCACGTGGGGGAAGGTACTGTAGCATGTTGTATAACACACACATCCTGCGACCCTAATTAGGACCCATTTGACATGGTTCTGTGGAGCGATGCGTGTAGATGGAGCAAGTGACAGAGAGGAAGTGAAAGTGAAAGTTTCTATGGGATGGATGGATGGCGGAGGGGAGGGGGGCGACGACTAAGTGCCATCCACCAGATGGCTCGTTATTCATCAGTGGAAATAGTTATCAGGGCAAATGGGAAACGCTGAATAATTAAAGGGGAAGTCAGGGGCCACGCCTTGGTGAGTGCTTGGAAAACGTGAGTATTGATTTACACCCCCGGGTTGCTAGCTCACTTTTTTTTAAGATAAACATTTTTTTAATCATAACAAGGCAATTAACTTTCAGCGCCACGCCTGGTTTTCCGTTTTACCGCTTGAATGCCACCATCGGCGCCAATGTTAACGTTAATATCGCCTAATCTATGTTTTAAATTATGGCTATGTGTCTAATCTGCCCATCGCATTATCAAATACTATTTTCCAGTCAGTGCTGTGAAGGCAGATTGTTTTTTTATCGCGTCGTTTCCATTTCAGAGCAGTTAGAAAAGCCCCCGTTTTGATATAAAAAACAGCTCATTCTGGAGCATTCTATGAAAATCGTCTTTTAGTGGAATATTCCACAACGTTGATATTCATCTGCCTTTTTATGAATCGTTTTCAAATAAAAGCTAGATGATCAATATTATACGTGCACGCAAGCACATTACGGCCGCGCACTGATAATCGCTCCGTTGATTTCCTCACGGAGTTTTACAGTGAAACCGAAAGAAGACATTTCACAAAACAGCTTATAACTTCATCAAACTTACTCTGATTATCCTACCACTGATAACATAGAGTCCTTACCTGACATCAGATGGTATCCAACTGGTATATTCCAATTCCTGATCACCATTCGAAAAAATCGATACGTGTATGGATCCAACGCGATACAGTAGAACTCCATGAAAATGTGGAGTACCGGATTTTTTTCCCCATTCATTTTCATTGAGTCCATTCCAAAATCACTTATGTCATCTGGGAGACGACAGGGGGCGCTTTTTTCCACAGTGATCGCCGGCGCCCCTCGGCTATACTCGGGTAGGCTCGGGTAATGCAATACTTTTTCAGATCGCAAAAAAAAAATCAGAGAAATCTCGTGAGTGGCTAGCAACCACCTATAAAAAAACCAGAGAAATCTCATGAGTGGCACTCAAAGTGTTAAGTGTCATTGCGTATTATTAATTTGATTGAAATTACGTAGTTATGGTTAGATTTATATATTGGGGGGGATATATCATATTTTTCATATGATCAAAAAGTGGTGGAGCAAGAGCATACCTTTGCTCCCCCAAGTTCAATAGTGGGAGAGCAGATGCTCCGAATGCTCTTATGGCCAGGCGTCTATGGCCACACGCATACAGTTCTTTGCAAGGGGGAATAACCCCCTTGAATGGACGGACCATAAACATATTTAGTCTGTTTGAGTGAAGACTGTGATCTTCATCCCGCCCGGTTAGAGTCGAATACAAATAATAAACAATCGTAACAAATCCTTACGCCGTTTACTGGATAGCTCAAGTGCTGGATGGTAAAAAAGCAAGAGATAAATAATAATGAAAAAACTGATAAGAGTATAGGGCGTCTGAATTACATTCAATTAGTCCGTAATCATGTTCGTGATTGAAACAGTACCGTATGGAGAAGTCAGGTATTATCGTCTTGAAGATTGCACAAGCAGCGGTCGAAAGCGAATACCAAAAGCTGGGCTGGCTAGCTAGCCGGTGTGCTAAAAGCACTTGTGTAGTGAGGATGGTAGCTTGGTTAGCTTGTATGCTAGCCGTCCACACGTGGAATCATCGTCGCTCCTATAGGGATGCTAGCCTGGATAGCTAGCATGTTAGCAGGTCATGCGTGAAGCCCGCCTCAGGTATCCGCCCCAGCCTCTCACTGCCCGTCGCTCGGCGCATGCTCCACCGCGGCCTGTCCGCTCCGCTCCGTCGGAGCGACCTTGCTGCTTCTTCGGATATATTCCTCCGCCTCGGATGGTGATTTGAACAGCCGGTTGCACGATACCTCTCCCCGTCCCGTCTTTACCTTTAACGTCGCTGGGAACAGCAGAAACACCTCCACAGCTCGCTCCCGTGCCAGGTCCATAGCTCCTGCGAACGCCCTGCGTCGTTTAGCCGTATGGTCGCTAAAGTCAGCGGCAAATCTTAATGTACGTCCATTTACCACCGGAGGTTTCTGCCTGGCCTCCCTTAGTATGTGCTGCCTCGTCTGGAATCTCAGGCAGCAGAAAATAAATGTGCGGGGGTTTGCACGTCCGCCATTCATCTGGGTAGCAGGCCTATAAATCCTTTGTGCTCTCTCGATTTCAGGCCGAGCTAATTTAGGGAACCATCTTGGGATCATTTCTGCAATATACCCAATCGGGTCGTCATCCTCCGTCTCGTCAGGCAGACCGTAGATTCTCACATTGCATCTCCTTCCGCGGTCCTCCAGGTCTGCCGACTTCAATTCACAATCACGCAGCCTGTCCTCCAAGATCAATATCCCCGCGACGTTGGTCTCAGCAACCTGTGCGACCGCGGATATATCTTCCTCCGCCACGGCTAACCGAGTGCTTATTTCAGCTACCTCCACCTGCAATGCATCTACCCTGCCCCCTAGCTTAGCCAAGATAGCATCCGTTTCTTCTCGGAATATCGCCCTGATGATATCCTTATCCAACTCGGTCAGAAATCCCAGCTTGCTCTGCGTGTGTTTAGACATAATTCAAACTTCTGGAAAAAGCAAATGTTATAAAAAATAAAACGTATTCAGGTATAATGTGGTCCGGTTGCTGAGCTCCGAAATATCAGCCAGCCATGTGCTGTGGAGCGAAACTGGAAGTCTGGTGCATTTCTTTCTTCTAGTAATTCAGACAATATAATATATTTTTTTTGTGTAATGTAATGTAATATCTGTGTTTAGTTTGTGTAATGTAATGTAATATCTGTTTTTAGTTTGTGTAATGTAATGTAATATCTGTTTTTAGTTTGTGTAATGTAATGTAATATCTGTTTTTAGTTTGTGTAATGCAGATAAAAAAGTGGAAAAAGGCTCACAGGACAGCAGCAAAAGGACTTGGTATATCCCGCACCATGGAGTTTACCACCCCAAGAAAAAGAAGCTAAGGGTAGTATTTGACTGTGGTGCTTCTTACCAAGGAACCTCACTGAATGACCAGCTTTTACCAGGCCCAGACTTGACAAACAGTCTCATTGGCGTTTTATCCAGATTCCGGCAGGAACCCGTAGCCTTTATAGCAGACATTGAAGCCATGTTCTACCAGGTTAAAGTCCCAGACAAGGATTCAGACCTGATGAGGTTTCTTTGGTGGCCAAACGGAGATCTGGATGGAGAGCTTGAAGAGTACAGGATGGTAGTGCACATCTTTGGAGCTACATCCTCGCCAAGCTGTGCCAGTTACGCTCTGAAGCAGTGTGCAAAGGACCATAGAGAAGACTTCACACCAGAAGTCATACACACAGTGCTGAGGAATTTTTACGTAGACGACTGTCTAAAGTCAGTGGCAACGGAGGATCAAGCTCTGACGCTTGCTCAAGACCTCACAGCCTTGTGTGCAAAAGGAGGCTTCAAAATAAACAAGTGGGTCAGCAACAGTCGCGTTGTTATAGCCTCAATTCCTGAAGAGGAGAGAGCTAAGGAAATGAAAGACCTTGATTTGGATCAGGACGTGTTGCCAGTCGAAAGGGCACTCGGTATCCAGTGGTGCATTGAATCAGACTCACTGCAGTTCAAGATAGCCATCCAAGACAGACCACTTACTAGAAGGGGTATCCTTTCTATGGTTAGTTCCGTCTACGACCCCCTGGGAGTTCTGGCACCCGTCATTCTTCCGGCAAAGCAGTTACTGCAAGAGCTAAGCAGGATGAAGCTTGGGTGGGACGAAAGCATTCCAGTGGTCCTTGCTCAGAAATGGCACCACTGGTTAATGGATCTACACCATCTATCAGACTACAAGGTCAAGAGATGCATCAAACCCCAGGGTTTTGGAAACGTGGTTTCAGCTCAGCTCCATCACTTTTCCGATGCATGTGAGACTGGTTATGGCACTGTTACCTACCTGTTGTTGGAAAACATTGAACATCAAATCCACTGTTCCTTCATCATGGGTAAGGCCAGGGTCGCACCACTGAAGTCAGTCACCATACCACGAATGGAACTAACGGCAGCTACAGTAGCCGCTCGTATGGACAAGATGATGCAAGCTGAACTGGAAATCCCACTTGGGAGCTCCGTATTCTGGACAGATAGCACAGCAGTGTTGAAATACATTAAGAATGAAACTACCAGATTTCACACTTTCGTTGCGAATAGAGTCACAGCCATTCGAGCAGCTTCTGAGGTTTCCCAATGGAGACATATAAGTACTGCACTGAATCCTGCCGATTGTGCATCAAGAAGCATCTCAACAAGCATGTTCCTAAAAAATAGAACATGGATCTCAGGGCCAGGCTTCTTAATGCAGCCAGAGATTAACTGGCCAGACATGCCAGATCAAGCCCTTGCTGCAGATGATCCAGAGGTCAAGAGAGCTGCAGTTGTGAATACTACATCTGTAAAGCAGGACCTGGAAACTGTTAGCAGGCTCATCTCTCACTACTCCGAGTGGCACAGACTCAAAAAAGCGATTGCCTGGATGCTCAAGATCAAAGATGCACTAAAACAAAAGTGTGAGAAAAGAGCAATGGAAAAAACAGCCAAAGTGGATGAGAAAAATGAGAAAATAAGGAAAGATGAACTGAAAAATCAGAAGGGAAAATCGAACCAAGGATCACTCTCTGTAAAGGAACTCCAGCAATCAGAAGTGGAAATCATAAAGTTTTGCCAGCAAAGAGCCTTTCCAGAAGAGATTATGGCACTGAGAAGGGGTTCCACTGTGAAAAGTAGCAGCCATCTTCATAAACTGTGTCCAGTTCTTCAGGACGACGTGTTGAGAGTAGGGGGAAGATTAAGCAGGTCAGCCATGCCAGCACAAGCTAAGCACCCTGCTATTCTGCCTAAGGACCATCACGTTACCCAACTCATCATCAGGCAGATACATGAGGATACTGGACACGGTGGAAGGAATTATCTTCTTTCTCGTCTCAGGCAACAGTACTGGGTCCCATGTGCTAATGCAGCCATACGGAAGTTAATAGCTAAGTGTGTCACCTGCAGAAGATTGAGTGGAAGTAAAGGTGAGCAGCTCATGGCAGATCTGCCTACGGAGAGAGTCACCCCAGATGAACCACCCTTCACCAATGTTGGTGTCGATTACTTTGGACCGTTTGTGACCAAGTGTGGTAGAAAAACCGTTAAACGCTATGGAGTCATCTTTACATGTCTAAACATACGAGCGGTGCATCTGGAAGTGGCACATTCATCGGACACACACTCTTGTATAAATGCCATCCGAAGGTTCACTGCTAGGAGAGGTCAAGTCAAGTTCATGCGCTCCGATAATGGAACCAACATAGTTAGAGCAGAGCGGGAACTTAGAGAGGCCATCCAGGGCCTTGACGAGGTCCACATTAAAGACACTCTGCTTAAAAAGGGCATCACATGGGTTTTTAACCCCCCTTCCGGTTCCCACCATGGTGGTGTTTGGGAGAGACAAATCCGGACAGTCAGAAGGGTCCTCAGCGCTATTCTACAGCAACAGACACTTGACGAAGAGAGTCTGCAGACCTTGTTATGTGAGGTAGAATCAATCATCAACGACAGGCCCATCACCACAGCCTCTAATGACCCTAACGACCTAGAACCTCTCACACCCAACCACCTACTTCTGATGAACACCAAACCTTCTATACCACCTGGAGTGTTCACACCAGAGGACTGCTACCCTAGACGCAGATGGCGGCAGGTACAATATATGGCCGACCTTTTTTGGAAGAGATGGACAAAGGAGTACCTGCCCGAGTTACAGGAACGCCAAAAATGGATACGGAAAAGAAGGAACTTTGATACCGGAGATATTGTTCTCATCATTGATGATACTGCCCCCCGCAACTCCTGGATCCTGGGGCGGGTCATACAGACCATGCCCGACTCCAGAGGACTGGTTAGACAGGTTCAAGTGAGAACCCAGACTACCACTCTTCGCAGACCTATCACAAAGTTGTGTCTGCTGCTCGAGGCTCCTACATAGAACACACACATACACACACCCCCCCCCCCCGTTCACTAATACACTCTTACTGATAACTTGGAAGATGGAAGATTTTTTTGCTTGGATTTTGATTTTTGAATGGACTATACATTTTGGCTCCTTTTTTATATTTTGAAAGTTGTAATTGTTTCGTTTGTCTACAAGAACAATTAGAGGCCGGTGTGTAGGAGCCAAACCCTATGATGATAAATTGTAACTTTATTGCCCCCTTAGAAATGTGGTTTATTATGGTATTCGTGTTTTTATTTGTTTATTAATATTTGTCAATGAATTCCAAGATGGAGACTTACCTGGTCAACTCCCCTTTTTTCACACGCTCCCCCTAACCACTCCTATAACATGGCAGGTAATTTAGAGTTCACGCAGGCCCAGGTGGAGCGGTACCATATAGTTTTTGACCGCACTCAATTCGCATTTGATTGACAGTTTAAGTTCATGTACATAACCCGTTTTGTTTGTTTTATAGTGGTAGGCAGCTATTGGGGCTGTTGTTGTGACTCGCTTCCCAATAAATCCCGTTTGTTTTGAAAGTACATTGGACCAGCGTCATATTTTCTTTTTGGATTGCAATTCGGAGCGTGTCGGACTAACAACGCATTACCTGGAGCCTCAAGGCAACTGCGGTTCGTATGATTGCCTTTATAGCTTCCAGCTATGTTTCAATGGAAGTTGGTGTTCATCCAATCCTTCCATGGAGGCAGGTGAGGAGGGAAGGGGGTAGGCAGGGGCGGATGGTTTGGTATGGAGACAATGCCACCATTTATGCTACTACACTATATATTTTACTACACCATTTATGCTACTTCACTATATATTTTACTACACCATTTATGCTACTACACTATTTATGCTACTACACTATATATGCTACTACACTATATATACTACTACACTATATATTTTACTACACTATTTATGCTACTACACTATATATGCTACTACACTATTTATTGGCTACTACACTATATATGCTACTACACTATATATGCTACTACACTATTTATGCTACTACACTATGCTACTAAATTATCTATGTTACTACACTATCTATGCTACTACACTATACACACACACCTTCACCACTACCACAGACACAATTTATAAACACAAAAATTTTGTGTGACTTGATTTACTTGTAGTTTTTATTTACTGGTGTTTTTCTGGTACTGCTTTTATTATATTGAGAGAAGCCGTGCAAAATGTCATTGCACCTGAATATAATGACAATAAAGATCATTCTGATTCTGAGATATAGCTGGGTGTCATCGGTGTAGCAGTGATAATTGAGACCATGTTTCCTGACGATCTGACCAAGGGGGAGGAGGTAGATGGTGACGAGAACTGAACCCTGGGGGACACCTTGTTTGACTGGAGCCACCGAGGAATGCGTACTGATGACGCCTGTATATATAATATTTTTGTGTTATTATTTAGTTGCAGTGCATGGCATTTGATCACTATGTGGCGCTCCATTGTTTGTACTTGATGTAACAACAGTTTTAATTAGATTTAACTTGAGCCAGTGACTCACTTCACTTCTTGTCCACCTGCCATCCGGCAGCAGCGTTAACTTGTCTAGTAAGTTCTCTAGTAACGATGTGACTCGTGTCTGTAAAATGATTATTTGATCTATGTACATTTAATTAATAAAGTCGTATGGCCAGGCATTGTATGGTCATAGGCCTAACCTTGTGTTGTAATAATAAATGGGTGTGTCCTGAATCCCAAAAGCGACAACGTCTGATTTCCCACGTGATAAGCTAAGCTATCCTTGTGCGGTTATGTCATGTTGACAAGTTGACGTCACACAGCCAGACAGGTTACAATAAACTAACAATAAACACTATGCAACAACCATCAAATGCACACAGCACACACATCCACACGCACACACTCACTTTAAACAAACAACTCACTGCAGCACCCACTTTAGAACACCTAAACACACTTTACACTTTATATTTATTGGTAAAGGATTTGCACTACAACTCGTACACCTTACTGTAAATTGTACCTAAATTGTACCTCATCCCATTTCTGCTCTGCACTATATAGTATTGTATATTAGTACATTGCATAGTATATTGTATGGTAACTCAGTTACTTCTATTCTGCATCGAACATTGTACATATGTCTATACTGAACACTGTGCCCTCTATTTTTACTTCTATTTTACATGCTATACTATTTAATTTCATACGTATCTTGTCTAACACAGTCTCTGGAGCGTAACAGTAAGAAGCATTTTGTATAAAAGTATTCTGTACTTCTGTATGACAACTATTAAAGAAACTTGACTTAAGACCAGGCCAGGGGGGGTTTCAATGATTACAAGGGACTTCTCTCTCTCTCTCCGCCCCTTCCAGGCTGGGTCTTGCAAGACCAGTTATCTGAATATGGAACTTCCCCATAATGAGGAATGAGGAGGCGTGAGATTCTCTGGGTATAAAGACGCCTCCTGTCCTGTGTTGTGTCACTTTACTTGAGATATCCCAACAGCCTGTGAAGAGGCACACAGGGGTTAAGAGAGACTGCACACTAACGGCTGCAGCGTAAACACAGGCTATACTTCTACAGTACGTTCGTTAACCCTAGTTCAGTTTCTAGTGATTACTACTGAAGATACCATGGACCCGCTAGCTTCTACCGAGGAGAACCGTGAGCGGATCCAGGCGGTGGATAATTCTTTTGGCCCCTCAGTGAAATCCCTGGCCACGCCGGGTCAAGTCAAGTCAAGTCAAGAGTTTTAATTGTCACAGCATACAGGTATACAATGAAATGCGGGTGGTCTTGCACGCCGGGTCGTGCTCTGATCGGAGAGGGTCGTCTGATGAAGCTGTCTCGGCGCCGACCACAGCCCAAGGCTTTCTTCCTCTTCAACGACGTGCTGGTGTACGGCATCCTCCTCCTGCACGGCCGCTGGCACGCCAACCGACAGATCATCCCTATAGGTAGGTAGATAACTCATAAGCTAGCGAGTAAAGGGATACTATGGGCGGGATCCACAAAGAATGGATTGCACGGTGCTAATTGCACCCTTACTTACAATTCATTATGAATTGAAAATGGGGGACCCTGATGTAAACAAGACGAAAGTCTTTCTCTGGTCTGCATCCCCTTAACAATTGTGTGTATTGAGCCGTACTGTATTGTACCCATTCTGCAATCTGTTAATACAATTTTCAATCAATCAATCAATCACCTGCACGGATTGTTGTCGACCGCCCTAAGCAAAGACACCCAGCTAACGACAACACGTCTGTAGTTAACAAATTAATACTTTTGACAAAAAGAGTGATTGAACTCTAACGTGGCCTCTTCCTCCTCTCTCTCCAGAGGATGTTCTGCAGGACGACCTGGAGGACAGTCCGCTCATGAAGAACCAGTGGCTGATCCGCACGCCGCGCAAGTCCTTCTACGTGGCGGCGGTTGGAACCATGAACTTGAGTGGTAATGAAATTACCTGCCATTCTAATAACTAAAGAACAATCCATCAAGCCAACGTATCAAGACAATCTTCCAAGAAACTGACAGAAGACACACTACAGTAAAGCATCGATGTTCTCATGTACTGGCACGCAGCCAATAAGGTATTGATTGATGGAGATAACAATTGTGGTATATGTATAATGACGTTCCAACCATTGGTAATGGACTTGTGATAGTAATGGTATCTTTTGTATGCATTTGTACTCATACAGATTTTATGGTTTGGATGAAGTTTTGGATGCTTCTTCATTAAAATCAGTTCAAGAAATCAACTTGTGTTTTGCGTCGTGCCCGAGGATGTCACAGTAAAATCTTAACTGCACGTTAAGTCAAGTTGGAAGCAAGATGGTGCCGCCGGTGTTCGTCTCATCGCTCGTCATGAAGCAGCGCGTGGGATGGACCACGGTGTAAACTAGGGCTGCACGATTATGGGAAATAATCTAATTGCGATTATTCTGACAGATATTGCGATTTGTGATGCGATTATAAATTTTTTTTAAACAGCAGCCCAACATAGGTTTAATGTAAAATGTGGCTTGCATTAAATGATACTTGCATGAAATGTCTCTTAGGTTTATTCCGGTTGGAACCATTGTGATGCTATCAGCTTTTAAGCCACTGTGATACCCGATAAAACCAATCTCTTTAGCTGTGGACGTACTGCACACTCAAAAACATCATTCAGCAGTAATACAGAGGGGTGTACAGGTATATTCCAAGTTAAGAGATTTGATAATTACTGGGTCACCTCTTTCCAGAATATCTTAACTGGTGGGCAGTCCCAGTACATGTGCATAAATGTCCCCTCGTCCCCATTTGTACATAAGGAGCATTTGGAATCTTGTTTAAGACCCATTCTGTTCAGTCTTATAGGAGTCAAGTATGTCCTGTGAATATAGTTAAGATTGATTTGTTGATGGTCCGGGTTCCTTGATGTAAGTCGGACATTTGCCCGGGCTTCTTGCCAATCAAAGTCACTTTCCAGGTCTGGTATATCCCTCCTCCAGACAGAGTCTAGGTGGAGGGTTTCATACGAGGACGTTAGTAATTGATGATAAATATCTGAAACAAAACCTCTCGATGTCTCTCTTTCATAGAATAATTTGTGGTATCTGTGGTGTTCAATTGGTATCTCTAATGGAACACTGTGAGACTTCAAACATAACAGTAACTGTATGTAAAAAAGATGTGTGGACTTGGTGAGATTAAATTTTTTGCGTATTTCTTCAGAACTACAAAAACCCTGTTTGTTAAAAACATCCCCTAATGAGTGTATGCCTTGCTTTTCCCATATAGGGAATCTTATAGGTCGTTTTCCAATCAAGAGTGCATTGTTATTGAATAAGGGAGTATGATTATGCCATTTATGTGGGTTAGGATATTTTTTGTGTGTTTCACGCCATATCCGGATTGCATGAGTAATTATGGGGCCATATTTCCGTTCACATTGCTTAATTGATAATTTAGTGTATACTATGTCCTTCAGTCTATGTGGGGCTACTATATTTTCTTCTAGATTTCTCCAGGATACTAATGCTTGGGGATCAAACCATATTGTCAATGGACTTAATGTGTACGCCTTAAAATATAGGAAAAAATCTGGAAATGCCATGCCACCATCTGCTTTATTTCTCTGTGCGGTGGATCTTTTTATACGTGGTGGTTTGTTATTCCAAATAAATTTGTATGTGGAGGAGTGTAATCTTTTCCAGTAACCCTCTGGAGGGGGTAACGGTAGCATTGAACTGAAGAAGTTGATTCTAGGTAGTACATCCATCTTAACTATTGATATCCGTGCTTGTACTGTGTTTTTAAGTTTTGCCCATCTATCAAGGTCGTCTTTGATTTTGTTTTGGATTTTTGTGTAGTTGTGCTTCACCGTTTGTCTTATGGTGGGGAATATTTCCACTCCCAAGCATCTGAAATGTTTTATTATCGGTATCTCTCCTGGGAGGGTTGTATCTTTTTTTGCAGGGGTGTTAAGTGGAAGGAAAGCCGACTTCGGCCAATTTATCTTAAATCCCGATAAATCACCAAAGTCCTCAATCAGCTTGAGCAGATGAGGCAATGTGGTGTTGGGGTTTTGCATGAACAATATTACATCGTCCGCATATAAACAAATTTTTTGTTGTGTGCCCTTGATTACGATTGGTTCTATGGATTGGGATTGTCTTATATATTGTGCTAAAGGCTCTAATGATAGATTGAACAGTCCGGGACTAAGAGAGCAACCCTGTCTGGCAGAGCGTGATACCGGAAAGATTTTGGAGATGATTGTGCCTGTTGTAATCATGGCCGATGGGTCTTTGTATAATACTTTAATCATATCTATGAATCCTTTTCCTAACCCCATCCTTTCTAGTACTGCCCATAGATACGACCATTCCAGCCTGTCAAAGGCTTTCATAGCATCCAGGGACAGCGTCGCCTTAGGTATGGTGTCCTCCTTGTCGGCATCAAGTACGTGCAGTATTCGTCTTATGTTTTCAGTGATCAGGCGGCCTCCTATGAAGCCAGTTTGGTCCGGGTGAACTAAAGACGTCATATGCTTTTGTAATCTGATGGCTAATACCTTAGAGTACAGTTTGATATCGGTTCCGAGGAGGCTTAAAGGTCTATAACTACCGCACTCGTTGGGGTCTTTGTCTTTTTTAAGGAGGACTGTTATGAGTGAAATATTGTCATTCTTATGGAAGTTCCCCTCCTTGACTGAGTATAAGATCATATTTAGTAATAAGGGGCCAATTATGTCCCAACAAGAAAGGTACATTTCTGATGGGAAACCGTCTCTTCCAGGAGCCTTACCACTTTTCATTGCGGTTATGGCCTTCTTGAGTTCCTCTAGTGTGATCGGTGTTTCTAACTGTTTAGCGTCATCCTCTGAAAGTTTAGGGAGAATAATTTGATTAAGAAATGTGTCCATTTTGTTTTGATCGAAGGTCGTTTCTGATTTATATAAGTCGGAGTAGAATTCTTTGAATGTATCGTTTATTTTTACAGGATCTGTTACAAGTACTTGTTGTGCTCTAATGGTAGTTATATCTGCAAATTTTGCATTAATTCTTAATCGCATGGCTAATAGGTGGCTGGGTTTGGAACCATGGGAGTACTGCTGTTGTCTTGTGCTGCGTATTTGTATTTCCGATTGTTGTCTGTATATGGCATTGATCTCTATTTTTAGTACGTTAACTTGATTCTCTAGTCGAGTTGAGTTGTTGTATTTTAGAGAATTAAATAACGTTGAGTAAAGCATTTCCAGCTCAGCCAGTTTTGTGCATTGATTCTTGCGCATTTTGGAGGAAAAGCTATCCGTGAAATCTTTGATCATTCCCTTTACCGACATTTTATTTTTTTTATTTTTATTTAACCTTTATTTAACCAGGAAGTCCCATTGAGATACAAGATCTCTTTTGCAAGGGAGACCTGGCCAAGATGACAGCAATAACACCCGAAAACATCAGACAGCAATAAAATGTGCGGTACATCACACAAGAACATAATAAAAGTGCATGTACACAATACACAATACATCACACGTAAACATAAAAACACAAAACAGAACAGTCTACATAACAGTAAAAGTGTACGACAGTAAAATACAGGGCAATACAGTAACTCTGCAGTTTTGCAGCTGGGACCCGACTAGAGAAAGCAGCGACACTCTTCCTGTAGGAAGTTATGTAATACCGACATCCATATTATTCTGGGGTCTTGCACCGAGTTTGCATTCTCCCGTTGGAATACTATAAGAGCTTCTTTGAGTTGTGTAATGAATTCCTTGTTATTAAGCAGCAACGAGTTAAATCGCCATCTTGGGGCTCGGGAGGATAGTATACCAAATGTACCTTTAAGGAGTAAATAACAGTGATCTGATAGTGCGTTGGGTATCATTTCCACTTCATAATTATCAAATAGTCTCTGTGATGCAAAGACATAATCTATTCTGGATAGTGTATTATGTCTCGCAGATCGACAAGAGTACTTTCGGGTCGTGGGATTAAGTAACCGCCATAAGTCATTTACACCTGTAATCTTCGACCAATCCTTTAATGCCTTCGATGAATTCTTTTGTTCGCTGGAAAAGGCGAGGTAAGATTTGTCCATCCTTGGGTTCCAGATGGCATTAAAATCCGCACCTATTATAAATGAGTAATCGGGAATGTCTAACATTGCATTGGTTAGTGTAGTGAAGAAATCTTCTTCGTACAAATTTGGGGCGTATACCGCTACCAACGCTATTTTCCTGTTCTTATGTTCAATCTTAGCTATAGTTATCCGACCTTCTACATCAGACCATACTCCCTTTAGTACAATATTCAACTTACGTTTAACGACTATGGCTACACCCCGAGTTCTCGTACCAATAGAAGAGTGACTGTGAGGTTTCTGTCCTTGCTCACTTACTCGCTCTTTCTGTCCTTGCTCACTTACTCGCTCTGTTCCTTTAAACCACCTCGCTCTGTTTTCCATTTGTTTCTGTTAATCATTTCATTCCCCCATTCACACGCTTCTTCCCAGAGACGTCGTTGATTGGTTCTCTCCCGTCCACACGCTTTTCAATCACATCCCCCAGCTGTCACTGCTTGTCAATCAATCAATCCCGTATTATTTATACCCCGTTTCCCCACTCAAGTTTTGTTGGATCGTTTTGATATTTTCTGTTTGCATTCGCCGTTCCTGCTGCTGCTGTTGTTCCCTGTGCTTTACCTCCAGGATATCCAAGAAGCCTTCCTCTTGGACACCTTTTTCCCGTGGCGACGCGCTCGCTCCGCTGCTGTTCCAGCGCTCTTTACGCACAACGCCTGGGTGAGTTTTAATGACTGTCTTTGATCAAATTCCGTTTGTGTGTTTTTATAACACTGAAGATTACCACCTTTTTATCAGACAGTCACTCACCCAGCGGTTGCCTTTTTGATTGTTTCACAGGGATAATATTTTGACCTAACATCTCCCACTGTGTGTTTATCACACCGAAGATATTATCACATTGGATTGTATTTTGGACTTCGCTCTCAGTGTCTATTTTTGCACCGAAGATATTTTTCACTTGGGATTGTGTTTTGGAACATTGCTCACTGTGTGTGTTTACACGAAGATTAGTTCACTTGGATAACTTTTGTTTTTGGGTACAAGTCACCTCTCCTGTTCTCCTGCTCGTTCTACCTGCACCCTGTGTTGACTCGCTCCCTCTCTCTCTCTCTCGGTCCCGCATCACCTCGGAGATTCTGCCGAGAGAAGTCTGCAGAGCGGCTCTGACGTCAGCATCTGCTACCCCCTACTACCACCTCGGGAGAAGCTGCAGAGCAGCAGAACATTTTCATCCTTGCTTGAATTCCTGTCTTGTTGAGACTCTTCCTATTCTATGCTGTTTAATTAGTCTCAATAAACAAGCCCCTGTTTTTGGCAACTCTGAATCCTACTCTCTTGTGTCGTTGCGTTTGGGGTCGGTGTCAAACCATAACAGTGACTAATATTATGGTATGTGTTGTCCGCTAATTTATCTATGTCTTTCTCTAGAATGTGCGTTTCGCTTAGCAGAGCAATGTCCACATGTTCTTTTTTCATCAGTGTGAGCACGCTTTTGCGTTTGAGTTGGTTATTTATTCCCCCGGTGTTCCATATCATTATATTCAAACTAGCCATAATCTATACATGTTGTATTGTAATTTTTGGTAATGCTTCTAGAGTGCGAGGCAATAATAGATATACATCTACTGCTTTCTGTTTTATGGCAAAAATAATGGTCTTAAAGTGTACGCCTTAAAATAGTGGAAAAAATCTGGAAATGCCATGCCACCATCTGCTTTGTTTCTCTGTGCGGTGGATCTTTTTATACGTGGTGGTTTGTTATTCCAAATAAATTTGTATGTGGAGGAGTGTAATTTTTTCCAGTAACCCTCTGGAGGGGGTAACGGTAGCATTGAGCTAAAGTTGATGATTCTAGGTAGTACATCCATCTTAATTATTGATATCCGTGCCTGTACTGAATTTTTAAGTTTTGACCACCTGTTAAGGTCATCTTTGATTTTATTTTGGATTTTTGTGTACTTGTGCTTCACCGTTTGTCTTATGGTGGGGAATATTTCCACTCCCAAACATCTAAAGTGTTTTACCATAGGTATCTCTACTGGGAGGGTTATATTTTTTTTTGCAGGGGCGTTAAGTGGAAGGAAAGCCGACTTCGGCCAATTTATCTTAAATCCCGATGGATCTCCAAAGTCCTCAATCAAATTGAGCAGGTGAGGCAATGTGGTGTTGGGATTTTGCATGAACAGTATTACGTCGTCCGCATATAAACAAATTTTATGTTGTGTGCCCTTGATTACGATTGGTTCTATGGATTGGGATTGTCTTATATATTGTGCTAAAGGCTCTAATGATAGATCGAATAGTCCGGGACTAAGAGGGCAACCCTGTCTAGATGAGCGTGATACCGGAAAGATTCCGGAGGTGATAATGCCTGTTGTAATCATGGCCGAAGGGTCTTTGTATAATACTTTAATCATATCAATGAAACCTTTACCTAGCCCCATCCTTTCTAATACTGCCCATAGATATGACCATTCCAACCTGTCAAAGGCTTTCATTGCATCCAGGGACAGCATCGCCTTAGGTGTGGTGTCATCCTTGTCAGCATCTAGTACGTGCAGTAATCGTCTTATGTTATCAGTGATCAAGCGGCCTCTTATGAAGCCAGTTTGGTCCGGATGAATTAAAGACGTCATATGCTTTTGTAGTCTGATGGCTAATACCTTAGAGTACAGTTTGATATCGGTGATAATGATGCTTTAAAGTTAAGCTTCAGATTAATATTCATCTTGTAATAGATTTAAAACATGTGATGGGAGCATTACTAACCTGAAGACCGACACAACCATCTAGAAAAGCTCCATTGGAAACTGTTTGGAAAAGGGCAGGGACTTTCAAAAATACTTGACAGGTGATTGGATGAATCTGTCTATCATGATACCATCAAACTATTAACTGCTCTAATTATAATGCAAGGATGAGAGTTTAAAAGATATTAATTGCAGCCAACATTTATTTGTTTCAATCAAATGGAACAATTTGAACAATTACAACAACAGTTACACAGGTAAGGCTAATGCTGTCGGGAGAGTAAGATGGTCGGTCAAATTGGGCCGCATTGAAAATCACTCGATGACGGAAGAGACGCTGTCGGGAGAGTAAGATGGTCGGTCAAATTGGGCCGCATTGATAATCACTCGATGACGGAAGAGACGCATAGGGCCACTGAGAGAAAGAGAGAGAGAGAGAGAGGGGGGGGGGGGAGAGAGAGAGAAAAGCTGTTATATACAGTACATGTGGGGAGTCAGTGTGCTGAGTGTCTGTATCTTTCCCAATACACTTTATTCAAATCGAGGATTTAGTTTGAGGATATTTTCAAAATACATTTTTTATTTTTTTGTAATTAAAAATGAAGGTTCGAAAAAACCCTGAGGAAGTTCGAAGCACAAAAACAGGCTTCGGGACAGCTCTAGCACGCACGCACGTATGTTCAGTATGAGTATGAAAAGTTCAGTATGTATGTTCAGTATGAAGTATGTATGTTCAGTATGTATGTAAAAATAAACCATAATTATACTTTTTCAGGAGTACAGTGACACTGATTTCATCATTCTAAAATGTATTCTAATTAATTATATAATAACTGGTTATACATGCTGTATGTATCTTAGTTGACAGTGGCACGGGACAGATTGTCTCTAAACTTGAACAAAACAAAACGAATGATTTTTGGAAATCGTAATTATGACACACCGATCCAAGTTACGATAGATGATACCGTTATTGAAAGAGTACAGCAAACCACTTTTTTAAGGAGTGATCATAAATGAAAAAATTTGTTGGAAGCCTCACATAAGCCATGTAAGAACAAAGATTTCAAAGAGTGTGGGTATTATGTGGAGGTCAAGGTATTGGCTGAACCAACAATCTTCTGTTATCTTATATAATGCTTTGGTCCTTCCATATTTGAATTATTGTGTTGAGGTGTGGGGAAATACCTATGAAACCAACCTACTTCCTTTGGTTATGCTCCAAAAAAGAGCAATTAGGATTGTAACAAATGAGAGCTACAAAGCACATACAAATTCTTTGTTTTTAAAACTTTCATTTCTGAAATTAAAGGACCTGGTGGATTACAAAACTGCCCAGTTCATGTACAGAGTCATTCACCACAGCCTTCCTGACAAGATACAGAAATTGTTCTGTGAGAGAGCTGGACTCCAAAGATATAACCTTAGAGGGAAACTCAAACTGGAACAGCAATCTTCAAGACTAACCAGGGAGGCTATGTGTATTTCTCTGTGTGGAGTTACCTTGTGGAATAATCTGGAGGAGGAGATCAAATCCAGTCAATCCATAAATATATTAAAGAGGAAATTCAAAATGGTGTTCACAAAATACACCAGGGAGGAAGACCAAGGTATTATATGAGAATGATTTGAAGGGTGACATGAGAGTATAGTCTAGCGTGTGTGTGTGTGTGTGCATGTGTGATTGTGTTGTGTGTAGTTGAAGTATTTGCAAATTGTATGGTATTATATGTATTGGTAATCGTGTCACATACTTGCTGAAGTATATAGTTATTGATGGGGGATGGAAACATATAAGCTTTGCTTCTTCCATCTCCTTTTCAAACAGTGTATAGTTTCTGGCTGTTTTATTTTTAAACGTTTTGGGGGGGGGGGGGGGTCCTTTTTTCCCATTTCATTTATTTTCAAATGTTGTTTTGCCGGACAATGGTAAATGTAGCCAAACTAACACTGTGGTTTGAAATAAAACGATTGAATCTTGAATCTTGGACACTATACAAATTCCCGCGGTACAGTACTGGCCACCCTCTTCAGTCAACAGAGCACTGCAATATGCTGCACATTATCAGCATTGTGTTGGTCGCTTAGTTGATCAGCACCATGGACAGATGCCTCTCTCTCTCTCTCTCTCTCTCTCTTCCCCCCCCCCCCCCCCCCCACACGCACACACTGAATTGTTACAGTGTACTTACCGCATTACACTTCCTTAACAATAACCCTAACTATATTCCTAATCCTAACCCTGGCCTTATTCCTATGAGTCAATTCAATGCAGTAAGTACATTGCAACAATGACTAAGTACAATACTTGTTATACTGTCATCACACAAATAGCTACACAGGAACAGAAAATGTAAAGTGTGACTGTCTGGGTGGGTGGGATGTTCGAGTGGGGACAGATGTTATTGGATTAGATGTTATTTTATCACACACCACACTACTGACACTTTTTAGGTGGGGGCGCGAGTGTGGGGATTTTTGGCTGGTGAAAATGCTGAGTGGCTAGTGACTTTGGAAAACCACTAGCCAGTGGCTAGTGAGCCAAAAAGTTAACGTCAAGCCCTGGATGCAGCACTGAAAATTCAGATCCCTTCTGCTGCTGTTCTGCTGCTCCTCTGCCACTATAGAACTGGCACTCAGGTGTTATATTTCTGCTGCTGTTCTGCTGCTCCTCTGCCACTATAGAACTAGCACTCAGGTGTTATATTTCTGCTGCTGTTCTGCTGCTCCTCTGCCACTATAGAACTAGCACTCAGGTGTTATATTTCTGCTGCTGTTCTGCTGCTCCTCTGCCACTATAGAACTAGCACTCAGGTGTTATATTACTGCTGCTGTTCTGCTGCTCCTCTGCCACTATAGAACTAGCACTCAGGTGTTATATTACTGCTGCTGTTCTGCTGCTCCTCTGCCACTATAGAACTAGCATGCAGGTGTTATATTTCTGCTGCTGTTCTGCTGCTCCTCTGCCACAATAGAACTAGCACTCAGGTGTTATATTTCTGCTGCTGTTCCGCTGCTCCTCTGCCACTATAGAACTAGCATGCAGGTGTTATATTACTGCTGCTGTTCTGCTGCTCCTCTGCCACTATAGAACTAGCACTCAGGTGTTATATTACTGCTGCTGTTCCGCTGCTCCTCTGCCACTATAGAACTAGCACTCAGGTGTTATATTTCTGCTGCTGTTCCGCTGCTCCTCTGCCACTATAGAACTAGCATGCAGGTGTTATATTTCTGCTGCTGTTCCGCTGCTCCTCTGCCACTATAGAACTAGCATGCAGGTGTTATATTTCTGCTGCTGTTCCGCTGCTCCTCTGCCACTATAGAACTAGCATGCAGGTGTTATATTTCTGCTGCTGTTCCGCTGCTCCTCTGCCACTATAGAACTAGCATGCAGGTGTTATATTTCTGCTGCTGTTCCGCTGCTCCTCTGCCACTATAGAACTAGCATGCAGGTGTTATATTTCTGCTGCTGTTCCGCTGCTCCTCTGCCACTATAGAACTGGCACTCAGGTGTTATATTTCTGCTGCTGTTCCGCTGCTCCTCTGCCACTATAGAACTAGCACTCAGGTGTTACAAATGGGGACGAAGGGACATTTATGCACATGTATTGGGACTGCTCACCAGTTAAGGCATTCTGGAAAGATGTGACCCAACAAATATCAAAACTCGTATCTTGGAATATACCTGTACACCCCTCGGTATTGCTGTTGAATGATGTTTTTGAGTTTGCAGTGAATCCACAGCTAAAGAGATTGGTTTTATCGGGTATCACAGTAGCCAAAAAGCTGATCGCATCACGCTGGTTTCAACCGGAAAAAATGTGCCGTAAAGTTTGGTTTCTTACATATCTCGATGTAATTTACCATGAAATATCTACAGCAAGAATTCTGGGTCTCAATGAATCCAAAATGTCAATGTGGTTAGAAGTGGTGGAGAGAATAAAAGCTAGCTTATAATGGTAGTGTCTGGTTAGGTGCGAGGGATAGTGGAGGTACTTCTCAAGGTGGGGTCCGGGAGGGGGGGGTTCGAGCTGAGCATATGTATGTAGTTTTTTTTTTTAGATAACAGGTATTATGGGTATATCTTATATAAAACAACTAACCAAAAGGTGATCACATTGGATGTGCCCTGACAATTAATGCTTGTATATCTTATCGTGTGTTGTCATGTTTGTTTATATGTTTGTTTAAAAAAGAATAAAAAAAATAAAATACAAAAAAAAAAGAACTAGCACTCAGGTGTTATATTTCTGCTGCTGTTCCGCTGCTCCTCATACCATACTGTAGGTATCTCACCTGGGAGGGTTATATCTTTTTTTGCAGGGGTGTTAAGTGGAAGGAAAGCCGACTTCGGCCAATTTATTTTAAATCCCGATAAATCACCAAAGTTCTCAATCAACTTGAGTAGATGAGGCAATGTGGTGTTGGGGCTTTGCATGAACAATATTACGTCGTCCGCATATAAACTAATTTTATGTTGTGTGCCCTTGATTACGATTGGTTCTATGGATTGGGATTGTCTTATATATTGTGCTAAAGGCTCTAATGATAGATCGAATAGTCCGGGACTAAGAGGGCAACCCTGTCTGGCTGAGCGTGATACCGGAAAGATTTTGGAGATGAATGTACCTGTTGTAATCATGGCCGATGGGTCTTTGTATAATACTTTAATCATATCAATGAATCCTTTTCCTAACCCCATCCTTTCTAATACTGCCCATAGATACGACCATTCCAGCCTGTCAAAGGCTTTCATAGCATCCAGGGACAGCATCGCCTTAGGTATGGTGTCGTCCTTGTCTGCATCTAGTACGTGCAGTATTCGTCTTATGTTATCAGTGATCAGGCGACCTCTTATGAAGCCAGTTTGGTCCGGATGAACTAAAGACGTCATATGCTTTTGTAATCTGATGGCTAATACCTTAGAGTACAGTTTGACATCGGTTCCGAGGAGGCTTAAGGGTCTGTAACTACCGCACTCGGTGGGGTCTTTGTCTTTTTTGAGAAGGACTGATATGAGTGCAATATTGTCGTTTTTATGGAAGTTCCCCTCCTTGACTGAGTATAAGATCATATTTAGTAATAAGGGTCCAATTATGTCCCAACAAGAAAGGTACATTTCTGATGGGATACCGTCTCTTCCAGGAGCCTTACCATTTTTCATTTTGGATATGGCCTTCTTGAGTTCCTCTAGTGCATGGGTCAGGAACCTTTTTGACTGGGAGAGCCATAAAAGCCAAATATTTCTAAATATATTTCATTGAGAGCCATATAGTATTTTTAACATATAATAAATTAAATATGTCTTACTTTTAATGCAACTTCTGGTGCTGCATGGTTTTGCTGATGGCCTTGTAATCTGGTTCATACGTGGTGAGGTTGAGCTTCATGCAGGCGTTGAGGCTTCCATCAGTTAAACGTGAGCGTAGGTTGGTCTTAATGTTCCTCATATGCGAGAATGACTGCCCACATGCATATGTAGAGCCAAACATGGTCAATACGGCAATACTCACGCTGCATTGTGTGGTATGTCACAGGAAGCTCGTTCCAAGTTTTAAGAATCAGCTG
Organism: Notolepis coatsorum; assembly: GCF_963971535.1. Taxonomy (NCBI): domain Eukaryota; kingdom Metazoa; phylum Chordata; class Actinopteri; order Aulopiformes; family Paralepididae; genus Notolepis; species Notolepis coatsorum. The sequence goes on from NC_140178.1 coordinate 17,335,496, forward strand.
GTCTTCAGGTTGAAGATTTTAAATTTCTGTCCACTTGTGTTCCCTCGCCAGCTTTGCTCGCTATATCTTCAGCTACAGATACTATTAGCTGTATCTTCAAAACTAATTTCTGTTTACTTTAAAATGACACAGTATTATTAACACTTTGACTGCCTAAAAACGATTTACAACGTCTTTGCTGGCGATGCTAAAGTTGCCGGGGGACGCTGTACAGCGTCCTTATATCAATATTTCAAAAATCTGGAATCGGATTCATATTCCCCCTCCGCTGGCCTGAGATTCACCAGCAGGACCCACTGAGCTCTCTGGCGGTTCAGGAGCGCCATCTGGTGGCCGATCGGCGCAACTGCTTAACAGGAAGCGCAGTAGAGGTTTTGCTGGTCGGCCCTATTGCTTCCGGCCACTCGGGATAGGTTCCGGCACTCTAGCTCGTCACTCTACATAGCGATCGATTGCCAATAACTCGATAAACAACATGATTTGGACGTATATACCATTATACAAGCTGGAGATGGACCGGGTAATAATATATCCCATAATGATAAAATTTCTACTCGACGATGATCGCCCAACGGCGCGCGGAGACTGGGGTGAGTTTCAGCGTGTAACGTTACCATCTTCGATACTAACTGCTTTTATCAACATTTGACCCACATTAGATGATTGGTATAACGCTGCCCACGGAATTATAAACGCCCCCTCGCCCATCCGGTCAACATCAGATGACGTGTAGTAACTTCTAGAAGTACGTCTAGTTGGAATTTTTTATATCGCGCTGATTGCCATCAAACTGTATTTCATCATCAATATAATGCATTTGGGGCTATATATCACGTTCTGGAGAAAGTTGCAGAAAGAGATGAAAACATACTTATACATTAGACCATACTTTACTATGAATATGTGAATGAAAAAGTTTAACGTTGCTACACAATGAACAATACATATAGGACTTTGAATGGGCCCTAATAATGGCAATGTAGCAATAGAATTTAAAAAGTTATAGCCCTGCAAAGAAGGGGACGTTCTCCATAGACAAATAGCGCTGGCAATCTATGGTATATCATTAATTTAACCCATGGCAGCCAAAGTGTTAAGAAATATCAAGTATAAAAAAAAAAAAAAATATTTTTATTTTTTTTACTCAAAAAATTCTGGGAGCCATATGCTGTCACCAGAAGAGCCATATATGGCTCGCGAGCCATAGGTTCCCGACCCCTGCTCTAGTGTGATCGGTGTTTCTAACTGTTTAGCGTCATCCTCTGAAAGTTTAGGGAGAATAATTTGATTAAGATATGTGTCCATTTTGTTTTGATCGAAGGTCGTTTCTGATTTATATAAGTCGGAGTAGAATTCTTTGAATGTATCGTTTATTATTTTGGGGTCTGTTTCAAGTACTTGTTGTGCTCTAATGGTAGTTATATCTGCAAATTTTGCATTAATTCTTAATCGCATGGCTAATAGGTGACTAGGTTTAGAACCTTGGGAGTACTGCTGTTGTCTTGTGCTGCGTATTTGTATTTCCGATTGTTGTCTGTATATGGCATTGATCTATTTTTAGTACGTTAACTTGATTTTCTAGTCTAGTTGAGTTGTTGTATTTTAAAGAATTAAATAACGTTGAGTAAAGCGTTTCCAGTTCAGACAGTTTTGTGCATTGATTCTTACGCATTTTGGAGGAAAAGCTATCAGTGAAATCCTTGATCATTCCCTTTACCGACATCCATATTATTCTGGGGTCTTGCACCGAGTTTGCATTCTCCCGTAGGAATACTATAAGAGCTTCTTTGAGTTGTGTAATGAATTCCTTGTTATTAAGCAGCATCGAATTAAAACGCCATCTTGGGGCCCGGGAAGATAGTATACCAAATGTTCCTTTTAGGAGTAAATAACAGTGATCTGATAGTGCATTGGGTATCATTTCCACTTCATATTTATCAAATAGTCTCGGGGATGCAAAGACATAATCTATTCTGGATAATGTGTTATGTCTCGCCGATCGACAAGAGTACTTTCGGGTCGTGGGATTAAGTGAACGCCATAAGTCATTTACACCTGTAATCTTCGACCAATCCTTTAATGCTTTAGATGAATTCTTTTGTTCGCTGGAAAAGGCGAGGTAAGATTTGTCCATCCTTGGATTCCAAATGGCATTAAAATCTGCACCTATTATAAATGAGTAATCGGGAAGGTTTAACATTGCATTGGTTAGTGTAGTGAAGAAACCCTCTTCGTACAAATTTGGGGCATATACCGCTGCCAACGCTATTTTCCTGTTATTGTGTACAATCCTAGCTATAGTTATACGCCCATCTGCATCCGACCATACCCCCTTTAATTCAATATTTAACTTACGTCTGACGACTATGGCTACACCTCGAGTTCTCGTACCAAAAGAAGAGTGACTAATATTATGATATGTGTTATCCGCTAACGTATCTATGTCTTCCTCTAAAATGTGCGTTTCGCTTAGTAGAGCCACGTCCACATGTTCTTTTTTCATCAGTGTGAGCACGCTTTTGCGTTTGTGTTGTTTATTTATCCCACCAGTGTTCCATATCATTATATTCAAACTAGCCATAATCTATACATGTTTTTGTGTAGTTTTTGGTAATGCTTCTGGAGTGCGAAGCTACAATAGATGTACATCCAATTATTGAGGTCCCGTTGAGAGCCGAGCTTAAAAACATATATATATACAAATAAAAATCCCCTTTTTTCCCCTCTCCCAGAGAGTCGTACAGGCCTGTGTTCCATAAACACATCCTCCGCGTATGACTCCCTCCCTTAGGCCACCGGATTGCCCAAACTGAACTTCGTAATCCTAATCTTCCTATGCTAATTGCCATAGGATCTAACATTTTCATTCTAATTCAATAGAATGTCGCTTTTGGTCTTGCGCCTTCCCTTACTGTAATGAAATATTATGAAACATGAAAAAAAAGAATAATACACTTTCGTCGATATATTCATTTGAACCTTGAACCTTCTACTAACTTATGTAGGAAACATCAGAAAAAAGGAAAAGATTGTAGAGAAACACTAACACCTTAATATGAAGAACAATGGGAAAGAACAATGTAAGATAAAAAAGAAAAAAAGGAGTGAGAGCTAAAATAAAACTCAACGTGGAGAAACCACTAGAACAGAATTGAGTAAATAGATAAGAGAAAAACAGAGACTTTTAGAGCTACAATGTGCCAATCTCTACATCAGTGGAGTGATTATTTAAATTATTAGAATAACCTTGTTGTGCTCATACGTTTAGGTGTGGTTGATTTTTTTTTTAAAGTCTTATTAAGGCCTGATTAAACTTCAGTCAATTGATCATATGCTTATGCTTATACACACCGAATGAGACTGCTTATAGAGCTCCACCCTCTTCGCTATAACCAGCTCGTGGTAGTGCTCCTGAGAGAGAGAGAGAGAGAGAGAGAGAGGAGGGTGGGGACGAACAGGAAGGAGGGAGGAAATGTAGGAACAAGAAGACAAGTGGAGGTGATGGGAGAAAAGAAAATAACCACGAGGAACAAATCAGTAACGTCACGGTGACCAATTGCAGCCACTCTTATTGTCTGGGACCAAATACGGCCACGCCCCACTCCCAGCAAAAAGTGGGAATCTCTAGAATGGGTTTGGGGCGGCGCTGTATACGGAAGTAGCTCTCAAGGTGACGATTAGACAACACTTTTTTGTTGTCAGTAGATGGCAGCATTGGTTTAAAATTAAAGGCTGAAAATGTTGAGAACTACAACACTGCATTTCCCAAGAGCGTTAGCACAGGTCGCAGGTCACTGGGATGGGTCTATATTCTCCGACGTGATCTGAACAGCGTTAAACTATTACTGCAACCTCGGTATAGCGACCGCGAATGGCCAACTAATTATCTTAACAAAAGTGCGCTGGTAGCATTACATATGTTGTCTAAAGGGGGACATATGGTACAATTTAAGATTCTAATGATAATCGGCATATAAAGGACAAGATAAAGCATCGTTAATTTGTAAGAAACCTCAATGAAAACGGCGCAGGGTGCTATTGTTATGAAAATGTGATAGAATCCTATAAAAATGTGGACGCACTTGGCCTACGTTCCGTGTACATGTTCAACAAGCAGTAAAGTCAAGAACATGGCCGTCCTCCACGCCATTTGTGAAAAAAACTAAAAGCCACAAGTAGAGCTGCCGCGATTACCGCATTACCGCGGTATCGCTGTTACATCACGGCCACCGCAGAGTAGGCTGAATACCGCGTCACCGCTGTTTTTTATAATAATAATAATAAATTACCCTCCTCTCGTTGGGCTTGCGGCTCTGCAGATATACCCTACTCCTCTATCGAGGTTCCAAGCGACCCTATTGGGTACCAGAAAAGTCACGTGAAACATTGCAGACCACTGATTGGTCAGAAGAGAGACGCGTCACACGTTGTAGCGTCATGCAGTGTGTTACCACCAATCGGCAAGCGCGTATTAGTTTTTTACGTCCTGAATGTCAGCTCATCACAACACGGCTAATAACGTTAGCTTTAACTCTCCGCCGGAGTGGACTACCATCGCTCCTCAGGAGTACTAAACGAGACATAATGATTTTACTGTCTGCAACGAATGTTATAATAAAAGCCCTTTGTTCTATACACTTGTCTGATTGAAAACTTTATTAACAGACCGCAGAATGGGACAACTCAGCACGCTCTGAGCAAAGAAAGGAACTGAGATATGAATAGAGTATTGCTTGCCTTGCTATGGTCCGGTAAATACGCTGATGTTATTGAACGTATAACTATATAATGGTAATGCCACAAAACGAATGCCTTTATTATAAAGTAGTAACTTTATAGTAATAATAATAAGAAAGGGTCGGGGGGGTTAGGGGTAAGCACCCCTGCCCGCGACACCGAGTGAACTGCGCACGACCAGAGGGGAAACTTCGAATCCGTGTTTCACTTTCAATAACTAATGCGTGCTTGCCAAATCCCAAACAATATTCATGCTGCAAAGTCATCCTCTAAAGATAGACATTTAGACTAGAGGCAGGCTATATGCTATAAAGAGTAGACTACTACTAAAAAAAAAAATGCATTCAAACGCGGCGGTAGGAAATATTTTGCAAATTTGTGCGGTAAGGAAAACATCAATACCGCGGCAGCTCTAGCCACAAGTGTTTAGAGAGAATTCCTTACCTCGCTGTTGGCAGTCCGCCACAACTTCTCCTCCACATTCTCGATCATCCTCCTGGTTTCCAGGATCAATTCGGCCTCCAGTGAGGGATCAAAGGACTTGGTGTCAAACCACCCAAACCTGCGTGTGGGGGGGGGGAAGAGAGAGAAAGAGAGGTCAGTAGGGGTGGGGGGGACGGAATCGATACAGCAATCTATTGCAATATTTTGCATGCCGATATATGGATATTCTCAATCTAATTTCGCTGCAATATGGGGTTCTGCTCCCCATAGACACCAATGGCTAGCCACTCTAGAAAAACCAGATTATTTTGCTTTTCCCCCCCTTCTGTTCCGATCGTCACCACGGCCACAATTGTCAACGGAATGCCACAATATCGCACACAACCCTTCGCCTACTCCTTGAAGTGCTCATGTGCGAGTCACAACGCTTCATCTCTTATCGTTTGCTTTTAATCATCGTGACAATGCAGTCATGCATCTGCCCCCATTGAAATACATTCAAAGTGAAAGTGCAGAGTCATTCGTGATTGCATCACCTGATGCATGATTGCATCAGCCTAACAGGTGTGTGGCTCATGGTCCATGGCTACAGCTGACCTGCCAATGACCTCTCATGGACTTAACCCTTAAGTTACCCTTTGCAGTACTGAATTGCTTGACAGCGCCCTCTATCTTGCGGGTTGTTCCATTGTACTCTGTAGGGATATCCTCTTTCATTGGTCGATGTTGACCACTCCCCCGATCCTTAGACCACGCCCCCGTAGGCCACACCCCTTAGTGTATCTCTTGAACCGTTTGTTGTAGAGACTTGCGGGTTGTTCCATTGTACTCTGTAGGGATATCCTCTTTCATTGGTCGATGTTGACCACTCCCCCGATTCTTAGACCACGCCCCCTTAGGCCACACCCCTTAGTGTATCTCTTAAACCGTTTGTCGTAGAGACTTGCGGATTGTGCCATTGTACTCAGTACAATAGTGTGTGTGATAGTGTGCTAGTGTAATAGTGTGCTAGTGTAATAGTGTGTAACAGGGGTGTCAATTTGGCATGGCAAGGTATGGCACTCACCATACCTTGGCAAATAAAAATGTAAAAAAAAAAAGAAAATAAAAAATTATATATTTTTTTTATTTTTTAAACAAACACATAAACATAAACATGACAACATAAAATTAGATATACAAGCATTAATTAACAGTGCACATCCAATGAAATTACCATTTAAATAAATGTAATATACAAGGTATACACCTAATACTTGCTATCTAATACCCTATACATATATGCTCTCGCTCGCTCCCCCCCCCGGGCCCCCCCCCTTGGATAATCCATCCAATTATTTACAATTTTTTATGTTGATTTAGAATTCGAATGTCAACATTATGAACGAAGCTTCGAACTATTCGGTACAGCCCTAGCATGTTTTGATATTGTCAATTATCTCACTTTTACTAGGTGACTTTTACTGTGACTAACTGAAATATGCTAAAAAATGCTCAGTTTTTCTATCAAAGGGCAGCAGAGACAAGTGATACAGGGACACAGGTAAGGTCTGGCTTAGTGATTATAACAGTGCAGTTCAGCATTCAGTAACCCATACTTTTTGTGAATGTGTTTTTGATACTACATTCTGTTGAACACACACCTCAAAACCGTACCTAAGGAAAATTGGCTCAATTGCAAGAAAAGTAATACAGTTATGATATTACATTCTGCATAATTCGTATGCAAAATATTGTAGTTCCCTGCTTTAGTCTGTTGACACATTTCTATACTAAAAATGCTTGTGTAGTCCTGTGTCATACCTAAATGTCATATAACTGAATTGTATAGAAACTCACCAAAAGTGACTATTGCACAACTGATTTGACAAAAAAAATCCACCTAGGGGGGGAAACCCCCACTTCACCCGCCCCCCCTCCTCGCCATACCTTGCCTTTTACTGAAATGACGCCACTGGTGTGTAATAGTGTGTAATAGTGTGCTATGCGACTTGCGGGTTGTGTCATTGCACTCAGTAGGGATATCCTCTTTCATTGGTCTATGTTGACCACTCCCCCGATCCTTAGGCCGCGCCCCCTTTTTGTATCCTTTGAACCGTTTGTCATAGAGACTCGCGAGAGACCCTCTCCCGTTGGCTGGCGGTGCACAGGCGTCACCCACACTTTCCCCCGCCAGGGTTCCCACGCTTGCCTTGACATTTTTTTCCATACTACCTCCTGATTTTCCAGGTACCATATTAAGTGATGATCTATAGGCCCCTGAAGTTTTCCGCCCACATCCGCGCCCCCCTCCCCTCACACACACAACCCCCTAGGACACCTGACTACTTACTTGATTTAAAAGATGTGCCAGTCAAGTCTACATTGTAAATGCTTAGAGATTGTCTTATTGATAATATCAATGCATGAAATAATGCAACAAGCTGTAGATGAACAACAATTTATTGAACTGGAACACATGAGCACTGGGATTGATATATGTTCTCTCTTCCACTCCTCTCCTATCTCATCATGTCCTCTTCTCTCCACACCTCCCCTCTCGTGTCCGCTCCCGTCTTCTCTTCCTACTCTTCTCAACTCCTCTCCACTGTTCTCCCTTTTCCTCTGTCATCCTCCTCTTCCATCTTCGCGGCCTCTTCTCTTCCTGGCTAACTGGCTCGTTATGAGAGCTAACGTTGGTAGCTACTGTACCTGGCGCTGGCTAACTGGCTCGTTATGAGAGCTAACGTTGGCTAGCTACTGTACCTGGTGCTGGCTAACTGGCTCGTTATGAGAGCTAACGCTACTGTACCTGGCGCTGGCTAACTGGCTCGTTATGAGAGCTAACGTTGGTAGCTACTGTACCTGGCGCTGGCTAACTGCCTCGTTATGAGAGCTAATGTTGGTAGCTACTGTACCTGGCGCTGGCTAACTGGCTCGTTATGAAAGCTAACGTTGGCTAGCTACTGTACCTGGTGCTAGCTAACTGGCTCGTTATGAAAGCTAACGTTGGCTAGCTACTGTACCTGGCGCTGGCTAACTGGCTCGTTATGAGAGCTAACGTTGGCTAGCTACTGTACCTGGCGCTGGCTAACTGGCTCGTTATGAGAGCTAACGTTGGCTAGCTAGTTAGCAAGATTGCACTGCTTACTAACTAACGTTGATAAACCCAGGTTTACCACACAGTTAAAACACAGCTACTTACATTTGAGGATAAACTTGCATAAGAAGTTTCACTCAAGTTTCACTGTAGATGCCAATGTTAACACTTTAACTGCCAGAAGACGAGTTTAGGCGTCCTTCCCCGCCATGCTCAAGTTGCCGAAGACGCAGTAACTCGTCTTTGATATCAATATTTCAAAAATCTGTGATCGGATTCATATTTCCCATCCGCTGGCCTGAGACCCACCAAAAAGCCCCACTGAACCCTCTAGCGGTTCAAGAGCGCCATCTGGTGGCCGATCGGCGCAATCGCCTAACAGGAAGTTACTTGGACGATGTGCTGTTCACCCATATTACTTCCGGGCACTCGGTATAGGTGCCGGCACTCTAGCTCGTCACAATACATAGCGATCCGTTGCCAATAACTCGATAAACAACATGATTTGGACGTATATACTATTATACAAGCTGGAAATGGACCGGATATTTTTACATCCCATAATGGAAAACTGTCTACCCCGCGCTGATCGCCCAACGGCCCACGGAGACTGGGGTGAGTTTTAGCGTGTAATATTTCCGTGTTCGACACTAACTGCTATGATGAACATTTGACCCACATTAGATGAATGGTATAACGCTGCTCACGGAATTATAAACGCCGCCTCGCCCATCCGGTCAACATCAGATGATGTGTAGTAACTTCCAGAAGTCCGTCCAGTTGGATTTTTTTTATATCGCGCCGATTGCTATCAAACTGTATTTGATCATCAATATAATGCATTTGGGGCTATAAATTACGTTCTGGAGAAAGCTGCAGAAAGAGATGAAAACATACTTATACTTTAGATCATATTTTAGTATGAATATGTGAATGAAAAAGTTTAACGTTCATACACCCTGAACAATACATATAGGACATTGAATGGGCCCTAATAATGGCAATTTAGCAATAGAATTTAAAAAGTTATAGCCCTGCAAAGAAGGGGAACTTATCCATAGACAAATAGAGCTGGCAACCTATGGTATATCATGAATTTAGCCTTAGGCAATCAAAGTGTTAATTCTGTGCTCAATAGTTACATTTTATTACACATCATCCAATAAAATGTTCCAGGACAACTGTTTCTATTTCCATGTAATTGGTCACTTTTGCTCAGTTTCCATGCCTTTCCATACCTGGAAAATGAAAAGATTAATCCCATGTTTTCAATGTTTTCCAGGTACCATGGGAACCCTGCCCGCGCGGAATTGTCTAGTTTCTTTTATTAGCGATATCCATTCATTTTTCATCCGTCCAGCCTGACATCATTGGGAATGGCTCTGAGCTCGAAAAGGGCAAATACCGCCCCCTATCGTCTCCCGGATGGTAATGCACATCATTGGATTGAGTGAAAAAGTGCATCAGAGAAATACTCCGGTCCAGGATTTTGCAAGCAGTCGTGTTACCAGATTCACTGGCGAGGCTGGAAGCAGCTTGGATTATGCGTTTCGGACTATAACGTTGGATCAATAAACGCGATCAATATTTGGAATGGCGATCAGGAATTGGATTCATCTTTTTGCAGAACATCTGATCTGAGGTAAGGAATCTATGTTACCAGTTTTGGGTTAATCAGAGTTGTTTTTCACAGATTTCACAACATGTGTGTGTGTGTGTGTGGCGTTAGGCGCCGAGCGCAGCACGAATAAATTATTTTTCAGCCCGCTTTCGTATCGTGCATAAGAACACAAATACTCTCGATAATCTAGCGTTTATTTGAAAACGATTAATAAATCAGCAGGAAAATGACAATGTGTTTTGTGTATTCCAGTAAATGCCTATTTTCGCGGAATTTCTCTGAAATTACTAGAACTCTCTGAAACTATACTTGTATTCAAAACGGTATAAAACGGAAATGTACTGATGAAAAAACTATCCGTTTCGTACATGTTGACTGCAAGCAAGTCATTGATAAGCGATGGGTGTATTAGACACATAGCCATAATTTAAGATATAGTTTATGCGTTCGCAAATGTGCTCGTCCTCCCATTGATTAACATGGTGGCATCCAAGCGATAAATCGTCATATCCGGCTGGCAACCAATGTGTTAATACTCAGTTTGTTGTGTCTTGTCCATGTATGTCAGGGCTATTCAACTAAATTGTTCAGGGGGCCACATAGTCAGAAACCCAAGGGGCCAGGGGCCGGACTGCCACGGCGCCTCCCCGTGCTATGAATATATGTACACTTGACACAACACGCAACCACATTTTCACAACTTTTATTTAACTACATTGCAAAAGTAGTATACTTTTCAAAAAAAGTGCTTCATTTATGTGCCACATCTGCAACATCTCCTGCAGAAAGTGCTTCATTTATGACTGTGCAACAACTGCAACATCTCCTCGCCAGATCCGGCCCGCGGGCTGCCAGTTGAATAGCCCTGCTGTATATGGTAAGAATATATATATATATGGTATGTATTATTGTACATGCATACAGAGTATGCGGTAAATATATACATTTATTACATGGCGTTTTCACATTCGCCGAAATGCTTGCTTGTGATTGGTCAATAGCGCTCGTCAGAGGTCCGATATTACTCGATAACGGACCTCTGTGGAACAATAATGACCGCTGTGCGCAGCTGTTCGCAATCAAGCCCCACTGACACACACTGTTTCAGTGCAATCAGACACAGCTGCCGGCTGCCGGCGATAATAATAATCACTTTATTTGGGCTGACAGAGCCACAGAACAACTGCGTCTGCATTTGATCTCGTCTTGTCGATTTTGTAAAATGAATTAGGTATATTGTTAGTAAGTTAGCCATGTAATAAGCGGGATAATGTATAGCTATACTCGGTCATCATCGCAAAATAATTGACCTTCACTGACGTTTAAAACACCTCGCAGAGGCGGCTCGGTATTTTAAACTCCCTGTCGGTCAATTATTTTGCGACAATGACCTCGTAGCTATACATTATCCCTTACATATATATATATATATATATATATATATATATATATATATATATATATATATATATATATATATATATATATATATATATATATATATATATATATATACGGTATATACAGAACTATTGTACATGCTATCATACAGAGTGAAAGCAGTAGATACTAGGTATAAATTGAGTATAGGCAACAGAGTTAAAAGTTTGTACTTGTTGTTGTTGTTGTGACCGAAAACACAGGGGAGCAACAAAGGTCAAGGGTCGTTCAAGGGTCGGATCCAAACCCAGGACATGGTGATTGTATGTATGCAGCATCAGCCGCCCCCCCCCCCCCCCCCCCCAACCTCATTAGTAATTTTTTTAAGGGTTTGCTTTTGTTTAGTTTCATGCTGAGTGATCCACTTCCTGCCTCTGGCATCATAATAACACTCACTAACACTAATTTTTAGTGTTTTTAATAAGCACAAGACGTGCAGACGTGCTTCTTCTCCACGTTTGTATTTATTTGCACAAGTGGTTTTGTGTGTGTGTGTGCGTGTGTGTGTCTGTGTACACCTCACCTGTGCGTTCTCCCGTGGGAACCCTTACTACATTGGAAAGGCAGAGCGAGCACATCCCCACTCTGGTGATCAGGTGCAGGACCGGACAGAAGATCAGCATCAAACGCAACAGAATCCGCACACCGAAGGCGGTCGGGTGGCGTAGCGGAGATTGCGCTCGTCACCAATGCAAGAGGCTGCGGTCTCGACTCCCGGAGTCAGCATTGTCCTGCGGCTTGGGCCGATCGTCATACTAACTCGTTTGGCTGAGTTAGCGGGAGGGAAGTCGTGGGTGGTAATCTGGCGTTGTGGACAGCGACGCCTACAGGTCAGGTCTGGGCGCCTGCTCAGCGAAAGGCAGGAAGTGGTGAAGGCAGCGTGACCTCCCACGCGTTACGCTTCACCAATGAGAGTCCTCGCTGCCAGGTGAAAAGAGAGCCGCTGGCTGTCTCCGCATGTGTCGGAGGAAGCATGTGGTAGACTTAAGGGTTCCCTTGTACCGACCAGTAGGGGGAACATGCGCACAACGACCAGGTAGAGGAGGGGGGGGAATTGGCATAACGACTAAATTGGGATGGGAGGAAAAAGCATAGAAAAATCAGGCGGAGAAAAAGAGGATAAAAAAAAATAAAAAATCCGCACACCGTTAAACTCACTCCCGCTACATTCATCGAGATCGACGTTTCCATCAAAGGATCCGACGGACCCCGGATGATGGAGAGATCCTTTGATCGGAACATCGATCTCAATAAATACAGTGGGAGCAAGTTTAATGACAGCATGCGGATGCTATTATTTTCAACCCTCGCCATATCGCCACGGGGCCTATATACGCTTCACCATTTATCTCTGAGGTTTACAAGAGGGTTGACTGTGTGTGCAACACGCTGTCACAAAGCAGACCGCAAGAATGACCTCAGTGCAGAGCAACGCCGCATGTCCCATCCTCCTCCACGCTACATCTGGTTCACTTTAGCTGCATCACAGAGCTGCTTCCACCTCCACAGCGCCGGAGCCATAGAACTTGAATTCATAGAACGGAAATTAGATTAGATTAGATTACAATTTATTGTCATCATACAGCACAGTACGGTGCAACGGAAAGATGTCTGGCATCCAACCAGAGTGCAAATGTAACAGTATAAAGTGCAATAGTAATATACAATGTACAGGAGATGAAACTGGGTATACAATATATAAATGTGTACTACTGAGTGCTAATCAGATATATGTACATAGTTGTAGTATTAATATGTACAGTGATACAGGTATAAAGACACTATGGTAGTAAGTCATACTGGCCAGTAAGTGTAACTAGTAAGAGTAGGTCATGCATATGTACAGATACAAATATAGTATCTACAGATATGTAAAAAGGATTATATGCAGGTATGTACAGACAGATGTGGAAAGATATATATATGGTAAGAATATATGTATATATACAGTATATACAGCATTATTGTACATGCTATCATACAGAGTTATATGGGTTATATGCAGGTGTATACTGTAAGTAGGTATATAGAAAGAGTATATGCAGGTATACTGTATGTCCAGCAGTTTGTGGCCCATGTCCCCCTCTGTAATTTTTTCATATTTCTACAGATTATGAAAGTACAGAATGTAAGCTTTGAAGAAGATATGCTTATTTAATTTTTGTTAAACCTCAAGTCTCAGAGCAGAGAAAGCTGAGGAAAGCCAAACTTTTTGCTGCATTTTTAACGCCTTGGCAGTCAGGTATACTAGGTGTGAACAATAGCTCTTAAATCCCTAACCACTCCCCCACTGGATTAGCTGTCATCTGTCACTGGATTATGGATTCTCTTATATAATAGAAATGACACAGCGTGTTCTGAAATAGGTCTCCAATGGCGTACGCACGCAATGAAAAATACTATCAACTATTATTCAGACAGTTATGAATCTGTCTGGTCTCATTTTGCTTTTACCCCTTTAGAACGGCTGTCATGGAATGTTTGATAATGCTTACTCAGGCGAAACGGTGTTGGTTCGGTGCTGACACAGAGAGCTTACTGTCCTTTTATGTACCTTACTACTATGCTACTATAATTATACTACTACCTATCATGCTAATATGTCTATACTAGTGTGCACTATAGTAGTATAGACATACAGTACTATGTAACAAGCTCCAGTTCGAAGCTATTTGATAAACAACACTACTGACCCTTAGCTGCCAGAGATGTAAATCAAATCAAATCAAATGTATTTGTAAGGCCCGACAACACATGTTAATGTCCCCATGGGCCGGACATGTCTTCTTTAAACAAGTCAAGAAGAAACATCACAATAAGTCAAGAACAAAATAAAAACACAATAAAGTAATTTCTTTTTTTTAAATGAATGCAACACTCCCAGACATACCCCACGCAAAGGTAAGGAAAAACTCACTAAAACCTAGCAATAGGAAAAAATGCACCACAGGCAATGTGGAGGAGAGAAACCTTAGAAGGGCCATTCAAGGGGGGATCTCCCTTCTTAGATGTCGGTGATAGTAGTGTTGGAATAAAACAGGCGAACAGTTGGTAAGCATGAACTCATATGTGTAATGAAACACAGATAAATGCATGCGATAGCAACTGAAAATTTTGAAAGATTAAAGATAGAGCTGATAGTGGATCTATTTGAGGCAAGGGGGCGGCGCAGAGAGGGTCGCATCCTCCCGGTCATCATCACGGGACGTCCAACACTCCGGTCATCACTCCGAGACAGCCACTCACAGGGAGACAGGGAGACGGGACAGGCGTTAGACAGTTTGCGTGATTGCTAAATGACTAAATGTAAATGTAAACCTTTATGCATCACACATGGTAAAGGCATCGTCCGGAGGAACATCGTACCGGTGGTTCCGACGAACGTTCAGACTTGCTGAGTCTTATACAAGTCCATGTGTAAAACAATGCTAATTTCTCCCTCTTTCTCCCCCTCTCCCTCTCTCTCTCTCTCCCGCTTTCTCCCCCTCTCCCTCTCCCTCCCCCCTCTCCCTCTACCTCCCCTCTCTCTCTCTCCCCCCCTCTCTCTCTCTCCGTCTCTGTCTCCCCCCCCCCCCCCCCAGATATAAAATCACAGCTCCAGTGTGTGTTGCGAATCGCAGCAGATTACAGCCGGGCACAGCACAGAGTCCAATGTATATTTCATGAGGTATTATTCATGCCCCTCCTCTCCCCCTCCGTTGTCCTGCCGGGGGGAGAGAGACGGGGAGCCACACAACAGAGCCACACCGCAGCGACGTGCGGATTAGAATGTCTGGAGGCCGGCCGGCCAAGCCCGCCGAGGCCACAGGCACTCTTTGTTCACCAGAGGGGTCCATCTATAATTGTATTAAGGTGATTCTCTATGGAGGAATTTATGTTAATCATTCCTGAGACACTTTTTACACGTATAAAAAAGAAATGACTCATGTGAACGCGGTGGGGGGGTGGGGGAGGAAAGAGAGTGGGGGTACTCCTGGACTCTGGAGGACCCTGAAGCGGGGATGATAAAGTTATTGTGGCAGCGCACCAGATTGGGTGGAAAACGTTTCCAATTCCCCCCCAGAGGCCGTGATGTGTGAGTTGGATAACCCTCACTCAAGAGCGTCAGAAATAGGCCTTGGAACTCGGCTACGGACCGACTTTGAGGCCCGGGCTTTGAATACAGATACACACCCCTCCCTCCCCTACATTCACTGAACCACCTTTACGTTGACCTATCCCCACCTATAAACCCCTTGCCGGTACACAGCTCCTTGTTTTCAACAGAGCCTTCTTTGTTCACTGGACGAAGGTTGAAAGAGAAAGAGAGAGGGAAAAAAGAAAAAAAGCTAAAGTGACCGTGGGCCATGGT
Source organism: Notolepis coatsorum (assembly GCF_963971535.1). NCBI lineage: Eukaryota > Metazoa > Chordata > Actinopteri > Aulopiformes > Paralepididae > Notolepis > Notolepis coatsorum. Next base: position 17,351,168 of record NC_140178.1, read on the forward strand.
TGCTGTAAATCATTGGAAACAGACTGGTCACAGTTTTACTTGTAGTTTATAACTGTTAAGCTTACTGAGTATCGTCCCCCAGAGCAATCCCTTTCAGGACTGCTGCTGCACAGAGAGTGAGCTGAGGGATGGCAGCTAGCTCGCCGGCTTGGCGGGGAGCAGCCATTCTGTGCCTTGTCAGAGGTATTTATGTGACCGCACAGAGCGGTTCTCCCTCTCCACGGAGAGAGTTCTCAATAGGGTACGAGCGGCTCTAGCAACCTCGCTACGCGCCTCCTAACACGAAACAGAGGGCAAGTAGCCGATGACAAGTTAAGCTCATGGCGGATTCCTCCGCGATGTCGTGTATAAATAGTCGCCTCCGCACGCGCACCTGTACGTCGAACTCACTCCACTTTATTTATACAATACATTGTTGTTATAATACTATTACATAGCGTAACGCCGCTGTTCCAAGGCATGGCGGGTTATGTTTTGGTCTCTATTGCAATAACCGGTCTCTATTGCCAGAGATAGCAACACGGAAAGAACAGAGGAAAAGATGAATGAGTCCTCGAGGACGAGGAACCTTTGCACAGTAAGTCAGTTCAGAAATGTGTTGGAACGACTTTGCAGTTGTAAATTCAATCCAAACAACTAGGAGTGTGAACGTGATACGTCACCTGAAAACACTCCACCTCTCCTCTGTCTTTAAAAGGAAACACGCCGACGGGAAATGAGCTCACCGCCTTCTCCAGAGTCTGATGAAGATGGATACCAATCTCCCCCATCTGTGCGTTCAGTAGAGAGCTATCCAGCTGCAAGCTAGCCTAGCTTAGCACAAAATGAATGGAAGAGGATTGATTCATTGATTGATTGATTGAAAACTTTAATTAACAGATTGCAGAATGGGTACAGTACAGTACAACTCAATACACACAATTGTTAAGGGGATGCAGACCAGAGAAAGACTTTCGTCTTGTTTACATCAGGGCCCCCCATTTTCAATTCATAATGGATATGGACCACTAGCCTAGCTGTTCTCCTCTCCCAGGATTTTAAGCTAGTGGTCCATATCCGCTTCCATCCATTCGTTTGTGCTAAGCTAGGTTAGCTTGCAGCCGGATAGCCTTTCTACTGAACGCACAGAGAGGGAGTTGGTATCTATCTCGCCCGACTCTGGAGAAGACGGTAAGCTTGTTTCCCCATAACGTTGGCGTGTTCCTTTAACTGTGAACGTACACAACTCCTGCTTAACCATCTTTACATCATTAGGTTTGGACACCATGGGGTTCGGATGTGTACAGGACACAAGAGTCATAGAGTCAAGAGTCATAGAGATGGAGATGAACAGAAACCAACCCAACTGAACCACCACCTGCTTCCTCCTCAACACCTCGTGTCTCTCTCTGTGTTCCTCTCTGTCTCCCTGTGTCCCTCTCCGTCTCTCCCTGTGTCCCTCTCCGTCTCTCTCTGTGTTCCTCTCTGTCTCTCTCTGTGTTCCTCTCTGTCTCTCTCTGTGTTCCTCTCTGTCTCTCTGTGTTCCTCTCTGTCTCTCTCTGTGTTCCTCTCTCTCTCTCTGTGTTCCTCTCTGTCTCTCTCTGTGTCTCTCTGTCTCTCTGTGTTCCTCTCTGTCTCTCTGTGTTCCTCTCTGTCTCTCTGTGTTCCTCTCTGTCTCTCTCTCTGTTCCTCTCTGTTCCTCTCTGTGTTCCTCTCTGTCTCTCTCTGTGTTCCTCTCTGTCTCTCTCTGTGTTCCTCTCTGTCTCTCTCTGTGTTCCTCTCTGTTTCTCTCTGTGTTCCTCTCTGTCTCTCTCTGTGTTCCTCTCTGTCTCTCTCTGTGTCCCTCTCTGTCTCTCTGTGTTCCTCTCTGTCTCTCTCTGTGTTCCTCTCTGTCTCTCTCTGTGTTCCTCTCTGTCTCTCTCTGTGTTCCTCTCTGTCTCTCTGTGTTCCTCTCTGTCTCTCTCTGTGTCCCTCTCTGTCTCTCTCTGTGTTCCTCTCTGTCTCTCTCTGTGTTCCTCTCTGTCTCTCTCTGTGTTCCTCTCTGTCTCTCTCTGTGTTCCTCTCTGTCTCTCTCTGTGTTCCTCTCTGTCTCTCTCTGTGTTCCTCTCTGTCTCTCTCTGTGTTCCTCTCTGTCTCTCTCTGTGTTCCTCTCTGTCTCTCTGTGTTCCTCTCTGTCTCTCTCTCTGTTCCTCTCTGTTCCTCTCTGTGTTCCTCTCTGTCTCTCTCTGTGTCCCTCTCTGTCTCTCTCTGTGTCCCTCTCTGTCTCTCTCTGTGTCCCTCTCTGTGTCCCTCCCTGTCTCTCTCTGTGTCCCTCTCTGTGTGTTCCTCTCTGTCTCTCTCTGTGTTCCTCTCTGTCTCTCTGTGTTCCTCTCTGTCAATTCAATTCAAAAAGCTTTATTGGCATGACATTTCAAAAATGTTGCCAAAGCACAATTATGACATAAACAGCAAACAACATTATACAATACAACAACAATATCAACAGAACAAGATCAAAGAAATAAAGGAGATGGTGCGGTGAGTAAAACATGGTACAATGGGTACATGTATATACAGTATTATGTGTCCTACTGGTTGTCCCTTTTCTTGTGACATGAATTGACATATGTTGCAGCTAAAACTGCACATTCTTTCTGTTCGCCCAGGAGGAATGGCAATTTCTGCACTTCTGTCATACTTTGGAATTCTGGGGAAATTATTTCAATTTTTGGAAAGAATTCCTCCCTAATATTTCTGTAATGTTCACATTGTGTTAGGAAGTGTAATTCTGTCTCTACGGCTCCCTCATCACAAAGACAGCACAGCCTCTCCTCTCTGGGCAGCCAGGTCTGTCTGTGTCTGCCCTTCTCTATCGCCAAACCATGGTCACTCAGTCTGTACTTTGTCAGAGTACTCTGTCTCCCCTCTCCCCTCTCTCTCTCTAATAGCTGGAATGTCTCGCAAAACTTCTGGAGGTCTGGAAACCAGAGCTCGACAGGGGACTCGGTACGAAAGGGCAACGGTCGGGTTTACGTCCCACTGAAACAGAATTATTGTAAAATATTCTATTTCTATGCTACGTCCATTTGACTGTGGTCTTCAACTGTGTGTGTGTGTGTGTGTGTGTGTGACAGTAAGTATGCTTGTTAGTAGGGACATGTAGACAGTGTGGTTGAAACAACAGTTAGTGTGCTATGGGGGAAGTATGTACAGTCTGACTGCTCCATTGTGTCACTGTTTACCTCTGGGAATCTGTGTCTGCCACAACACACACACGCATGCGCGCACACACACACACACACACACAGAGATACACTCGACACACATGCAGACACACACATACAGACACACACACACACACACACAGAACACACACACAGACAAAACACACAAACGCAGACACACACCCACAGACACACACACACATGTGTCAGGGTGTCTACAGTAGGTATGAAGGGTTGGAATAACAGCCAGGTTCCAGCTGGATGAATGCCCAGGCTTCATTACCTGCTTCCATAGGTATTTCTGAGTCACTGAGTTACTGTTTGACGGCGTGAATGATGGGGTAGGATGTGAAAGCTATGCAGAGTACCGAGATGTCCCACCATGTTACCTGTTTATTGCACAATGTTGTTTTTTATTGGATTCTATTACATGTTGTACCACTGTATTGCACATCGTTGCGGGCAAGACCACCCGCATTTCATTGTATACTTGTATGCCGTGACAAATAAAACTCTTGACTTGACTTGTATGAGAGCTGCCTGCAATGTGACCTTGGTGTCGCAAAGGCTCCGTTCACACTGCAGCCAGAAGTGGCCCGAATCTGTTTTTTTTCTTTTTTGCTCATAATGAGACTCAGATCTGTTTTTTGACCAGCTCAAATCACATGGAATCTGATCCCTTCCAATTCTGATTTGGGCCACTTTCATATGTGGAACTAAATCAAATATAGGTCTGATTTGTTTTAATTAGCCGGCCTCCACTGCATTCGACTTATAAATGAAACCCTAAACTGTGACTCCAGTGTCCTCCATGTGTACGTCCATCATCATCATTATTGATAATTTGCGCATGCGGGTCAGTTCAGGAGCATGAGCCCAGTTCACACTGGAATCTGATATTGTCCTGTAAAATAATGTCAACAGCGAAACAAAAAATCTGACCAATAAATCAGAATTGAGCAATAAAGGCTTGCAGTGTGAACGTATCCAGAACTGGAATGTGCGGCCAACTGTATTGTGTACTGTATCTGTGTCTTGATGTTGATGACAGTATTTGACCCTGTCAGGTGTCTATCTCACACGCGAACAATAACTCTGAGTTACAGTCGCCTACATTCTAATGATGATGCAATAATGGCCGCGGAATGTTTGTGTGGTGCTCTTTCTTCCAACATGGCTGCCTGTAACCATCGGTAACCACTTTAGAAAGAAAATGTCTAATTCCTGTGCCGTGGTAGAGCAGGTAAAACACTTCATTGAACACCAAAATACCGCACTCATTTCAGTTCTTCACAAAAAAGACAAAGACCCCACTGAGTGCGGTAGTTACCGTCCTTTAAGCCTCCTCGGAACCGATGTCAAACTGTACTCTAAGATATTAGCCATCAGATTGCAAAAGCATATGACGTCTTTAGTTCATCCGGACCAAACAGGCTTCATAAAAGGTCGCCTGATCAATGATAACATAAGGCGAATACTGCACGTACTAGATACAGACAAAGAGGACATCACACCTAAGGCGATATTATCCCTGGATGCTATGAAAGCATTTGACAGGTTGGAATGGTCGTTTCTATGGGCAGTATTGGAAAGGATGGGGTTAGGAAAAGGTTTCATTGATATGATTAAAGTACTATACAAGGACCCATCGGCCAGGATTACAACAGGCACATTCATCTCCGATATCTTTCCGGTATCACGCTCAGCCAGACAAGGTTGCCCTCTTAGTCCCGGACTATTCGATCTATCATTAGAACCTTTAGCACAATTTATAAGACAATCCCAACACATAGAACCAATAGTAATCAAGGGCACACATCATAAAATTAGTTTATATGCGGACGACGTAATATTGTTCATGCAAAACCCCAACAACACATTGCCGCTTATACTCAAGTTGATAGAGAACTTTGGTGATTTATCGGGATTTAAAATAAATTGGCCTAAGTCGGCTTTTCTTCCTCTTAACACCAGTGCAAAAAAAGAGACAACCCTCCCAGGTGCGATACCCATGGTCAAACATTTCAGATGCTTGGGTGTGGAAATATTTCCCACCATAAGACAAACGGTGAAGCACAATTACACAAAAATACAGAACAAAATCAAAGACGACCTGGACAGGTGGGCAAAACTTAAAAACTCAGTACAGGCAAGGGTATCAATAGTTAAGATGGATGTATTACCAAGAATCAATTTCTTCAGCTCAATGCTTCCGTTACCTCCTCCAGAGGGCTACTGGAAAAGATTACAAACCTCCACATACAAATTTATTTGGAATAACAAACCACCTCGCATAAAAAGATCCACCGCACAGAGAAATAAAGCAGACGGTGGCATGGCAGTCCCAGATTTTTTACAATATTTTAATGCCTTCACATTAAGACCATTGAAGAAGATATGGTTTGACCCCGAGGCTTTGGTATCTTGGAGAAAATTAGAAGAAAACATAGTAGCCCCACAGAGATTGAAAGACATAGCATACACTAAACTTTCAATCAAGCATTGTGAGCGAGAATTTGGCCCAATAATTACCCATGCAATCAGGACATGGCGGGAAACACAAAGGAAATTTCCTAACCCTCAAGTATGGCATAATCACACTCCCATATTCAATAACAATGCTCTCTTAATGGGAAAACGACCTATAAGATTCCCTATATGGGAAGAGAGAGGCATACTCATTAGGGGATATTTTTAATAACAAGGGCCTCTGTAGTTATGTCGAAATATGCATAAAGTTTAACCTCACCGAGTCCACATGGCTTTTTTACATACAGTTACGACTTTGTATGAGATCTCACGGTGTTCCATTACACATACCAATTGAACACCACAGATACCACAAATTTTTCTATGAAAGAGATACATTGGGAGGTTTTGTATCAGGTTTTTATTATCAATTACTAACGTCCTCGTATGAAACCCTTCAACTAGACAATGTCTGGAGGAGGGATATACCAGACCTGGAAAATGACTTTGATTGGCAAGGAGCCTGGGCAAATGTCCGACTTACATCAAGGAACCCGGATCATCAACAAATCAATCTGAACTATATTCACAGGACATACTTGACTCCTATAAGGCTGTGCAAAATGGGGCTTATACAAGACTCCAAATGCTCCCAATGTACAAATGGGGACGAAGGAACATTTATGCACATGTATTGGGACTGCCCACCAGTTAAGGCATTCTGGAAAGATGTGTCCCAACAATTATCAATACTCGTATTTTGGAATATACCTGTACACCCCGCGGTATTGCTATTGAATGATGTTTTTGAGTTTGCAGTGAATCCACAACTAAAAAGATTGGTTTTATCGGGTATCACAGTAGCTAAAAAACTGATCGCATCACGTTGGTTTCAACCGGAAAAAATGTGCCGGAAAGTGTGGTTTCTTACATATCTCGATGTGATATATCAAGAAATATCTACAGCAAGAATTCTGGGGCTCAATGAATCCAAAATGTCAATGTGGTTAGAAGTGGTGGAGAGAATAAAAGCTAGCCTATAATGGTGGTGTCTGGTTAGGAGTGAGGGATAATGGAGGTACTATCCAAGAGGGGGTCCGGGAGGGGGGGGTTTGAGCTGGAGCATATGTGTGTAGGGTTTTAGAAAATAGGTATTAGGGGTATATTATATACTAACATTTATATAATTGTAACTTCGCTGGATATACACTGTATACGGTTAAAATGTTATTATTGACTATTTTTGTTTTATCCTGTTTCTGTACTTGCATATATTTTAACCACCTTTACTGAAAGTTTCATTATACATTGTGTGTTGAGTACTGACTTTTAATAAGTTTTGTTTTGCAATAATAAAAAAAAAAAAAAAAAAACACTGGAAAATAATATTACTGTGCCACTGCGACGTGTTTACAAGGTCCAGTATTAAGCAGCGTTGGGCAAGTTACTCAGGAAGTGTAATTAGTTACTTATGACTCTTTTAAAAAGTTATCAAAATTACGTTGCTGATTACTTTGTATACAAGTAATTAGTTACGTCACTAGTTACGATACTTGTTACTTTCGCTTACCCCCCCCCCCCCCCCCCCCCTCCGAAAAAAGTAATGTACAACCTGTTTAGCTTCTGTTATTAGTTGTCCAGATGTCAGCTGTGGAAACAAAATCTACCTCTCTGAGTCTGGCCTTGAAATGAGCTTCCATCATCACATAATTCTCTCTCCTAGCCGGCAGACGTCTTTCTCTGTTGGCAGCTTGACATGGTTTTTTGTGGGTATTTCCTCTATGATCGAAATGAGGTCAAGTCAACCCTGGTAATCAGTGTTCGAATTATGTGGGGGCCAATGGGGGCTCAGCCCCCATAGATAGAGTCTGAGCCCCCATAGTCAACAACGCCTGTGGGAGTCTCTCAAAAAATGTAATATATATATATTGTCAATGTACGAATTAGTATCATTTATGTTACCTAAACAAATTGTTAATAGATCATATTTTTCCTTTCAGTTTTTAAAATAACCGAATGTTAATTATTGGAATAGGCTGCGTTTCACCTCCAAGCCACTATGCGTCGCCCATGAGCGTGTCTAATGCTACTCCAACCCATTTGGTGAAGAAGAAGCAGCAAGCTTAACGTGATGTTCCTGGTCCTCATGTCCTGCAACTGTGACTCAAGTAAAAAGTAAACAGTACACCACATGCCACCGGAAAAAAGGCTTAACCCGCCACAATGCTGTACAAGGCTGGACAGCTTCATCTCTATAAAAAGGCCAAAGACTAATGCTGTTAGCGCAGCAGCTAGCAGCGCTACTGAAGTTGACACTGCTAGTAGTGTTAGCCACTGCCAGACCCGAGTATCCACCTAGACTGCGCTGCTGCTCAACCACCACAATGCTGGGGACCGAGTCAGTGGACCTTATGGAAAACTAAATACAGCTGGTTATTTGCCAAGGAGGTAAATGGAGGTAAATGCTGCTGTTAAGTGCCATACAACTATTTATTTTCCATTCGATTAAGTGCAGAGACAAATAAATGTTCATTCAAGTTCATAAATTTGGTCTAATTTTTCAAATTAAATTGTTGTATTTTATCAGATGCAAAATGCAAATAAGTAAATATGGCATTATATATCAGAGGTGAGTAAGAAAATGAACAAATATTGATGGTTAAGAATGAGACTGAATGATGATGATAGACTGTTGTGTGATGTGATTGATTGATTGATTGAAAACTGTAACAGATTGCAGAATGGGCACAATACAGTACGGCTCAATACACAGGGGGGGGGGGGGGGGGGCAGGGACGACAGATCCACGCAGCCTTCAAAGCTCTCTTTGTGGCACGCGCCGGTGGAGGGCCGGGGCTTTCCGGCGAGCAGCGCTAGGCGGCGGAGGATGGCGGCCATGTGTGTTCGAACGGAGCTGCCACATCACAGCCTCTGGCTTCCTCTTCATCCTGGTGTGATGTGTGCTCCCTGCTGCCCGTCAGACCACCAGCAGCCCCGCTGCACCCCCTTTACCCTTCCTCTACCCACCAGCCCCCCCACTGCACCCCCTTTACCCTCCCTCTACCCACCAGCAGCCCCACTGCACCCCCTTTACCCTTCCTCTACCCACCAGCCCCCCCACTGCACCCCCTTTACCCTTCCTCTACCCACCAGCCCCCCACTGCACCCCCTTTACCCTTCCTCTACCCATCAGCCCCCCCACTGCACCCCCTTTACCCTCCCTCTACCCACCAGCCCCCCCCACTGCACCCCCTTTACCCTTCCTCTACCCACAGCCCCCCCACTGCACCCCCTTTACCCTCCCTCTACCCACCAGCCCCCCCACTGCACCCCCTTTACCCTCCCTCTACCCACAGCCCCCCCCACTGCACCCCCTTTACCCTCCCTCTACCCACCAGCCCCCCCCACTGCACCCCCTTTACCCTTCCTCTACCCACCAGCCCCCCCACTGCACCCCCTTTACCCTTCCTCTACCCACCAGCCCCCCCACTGCACCCCCTTTACCCTCCCTCTACCCATCAGCCCCCCCACTGCACCCCCTTTACCCTTCCTCTTCCCACCAGCCCCCCCACTGCACCCCCTTTACCCTCCCTCTACCCACAGCCCCCCCCCCCCACTGCACCCCCTTTACCCTCCCTCTACCCACAGCCCCCCCACTGCACCCCCTTTACCCTCCCTCTACCCACCAGCCCCCCCCCACTGCACCCCCTTTACCCTCCCTCTACCCACAGCCCCCCCACTGCACCCCCTTTACCCTCCCTCTACCCACCAGCCCCCCACTGCACCCCCTTTATCCTTCCTCTACCCACAGCCCCCCCACTGCACCCCCTTTACCCTTCCTCTACCCACCAGCCCCCCCACTGCACCCCCTTTATCCTTCCTCTACCCACAGCCCCCCCACTGCACCCCCTTTACCCTCCCTCTACCCACAGCCCCCCCACTGCACCCCCTTTATCCTTCCTCTACCCACAGCCCCCCCACTGCACCCCCTTTATCCTTCCTCTACCCACAGCCCCCCCACTGCACCCCCTTTACCCTCCCTCTACCCACAGCCCCCCCACTGCACCCCCTTTACCCTCCCTCTACCCATCAGCCCCCCCACTGCATCCCCTTTACCCTCCCTCTACCCATCAGCCCCCCACTGCACCCCCTTTACCCTCCCTCTACCCACCAGCCCCCCCCCCCACTGCACCCCCTTTACCCTCCCTCTACCCACCAGCCCCCCCCCACTGCACCCCTTTACCCTTCCTCTACCCACAGCCCCCCCCACTGCACCCCCTTTACCCTCCCTCTACCCACCAGCCCCCCCCACTGCACCCCCTTTACCCTTCCTCTACCCACCAGCCCCCCACTGCACCCCCTTTACCCTTCCTCTACCCACAGCCCCCCCACTGCACCCCCTTTACCCTTCCTCTACCCACTGCACCCCCTTTACCCTTCCTCTACACACCAGCCCCCCCACTGCACCCCCTTTACCCTTCCTCTACCCACAGCCCCCCCACTGCACCCCCTTTACCCTTCCTCTACACACCAGCCCCCCCACTGCACCCCCTTTACCCTTCCTCTACCCATCAGCCCCCCACGCCTCCAACCTCACACACATGGGCGGCGGGTGTATAAGGCTGGGGCAGGCTGTGCCTTCCCAGACCAGTCGACACATTATTTTTATTTATTAAAAAAAAAAAAAATGTAGCCTTTATTTTTTCCCCTGTGTACCTGTGTGTGTGTGGGGGGGCTGGGGTCCGTCAATGGATAGGTGTGGTGACACTTAACATTCCAGACGGCCTGAATACACTGAAGACTGGCAGGAGCCCCCACCCACCCCCACCCACCCCCACTTCAAAACATGGTTAAAAAAGAACTTGTCAACAACATCCCTGCAGAACTCTAACACCATATGCTTGCCTGTACCTAATATGTAGAATTATTGTTTGTTTGTACATTGTCTGTACATGTCTGATGTAAATATTTAGCATTTATATATAAATAATATTGGGCATACTGCAGAATTAGGCAGCCTGTCTGTGTGTGTGTGTGTGTGGGGGGGGGGTTGCCCCGACGGAGGTGTCAATGGGTAGGTCACGTATATAATATATATGCGCAGGCTGCTGGCTAGTGTGTGTCTTGTGCTGCAGCCGGCTCGCTGGCCGAGGTGTCAACGACGAAGGTGTCAATCTGTGGCAGCGTTTAACATTCCAGGTATACAGGCAGTAACCAATCACGCATAGGCTCAGGTTAAATAATGTGGCCAATCACATCATTCACATGATCATCCTGAATCTGATCCCGCAGACCCGCAGGCAGAGTAAAGCAAACATCTGTGTTCTGAATTTCAGCCCGCCGATCGCTTTGTAGAGAAGCGAGGAGGCATAACTAGCGATCACCTGAGGCGAGCTGTATGTTGTTTTATCTTGGCAAACAAGGGCTTGCTCTAAGAGGACATGATGAGAGTCCGAGTTCATCAAATCGTGGAAACTTTTTAGAGCTACTGTATGTACATTGTTTTCAAAGCATGATGAGATCTAAATTACGAAAAACTTTCACTTCATTGCAACTTGTGATTCAATTCTCACCAAGACGAAACGTCGCATTTATCTGCATTAAGGTAAGACAATGGTTCATATATTATTGGATGCCTTCATTTGAACACTTAATTTGCACTATATATAAATGAGTGGGGCTCGCTGTAGTATAGCCTAGTAGTGTGTGTGTATATGAAATCAGAACCTGGACAGTTTGCGTGAAACCAAAAATAAAAGGTCAAATTTTTCTCGCGCTACGAGCGAGGGGGCGTGCCCAATTCAGCCTACCTAGATCATAAGCCCATCCGCCGCCTATGCTCACATATCAGAGGAAGAGGGAGAAGAGAGAGAGACAGAGAGAGACAGAGAGATAGAGACATAAAGAGAGAGAGAGACAGAGAGATAGAGCGAGACAGAGAGAGACAGAGAGAGAGAGACAGAGAGAGAGACAGAGAGATCAGACAGAGAGAACAGACAGAGAGAGAGAGAGAGACAGAGAGAGAGAGAGAGAGTGAAGGGGAAATCCCATATCCTGCTGTTTGTTTATCTGCTATGTCTCTGAATGACGTGAGCTCACTCAGTAACAACACGACATAGTGACGTGAGCTCACTCGGTAACAACACGACAGAATGACGTGAGCTCACTCAGTAACAACACGACAGCGCCCCCCGCTGGTCGTCGCATGCAGCAGAACGTAGCATCAGCCGCCGCCGCTTTGTTTTCCGCGCCTAAGCACGCTCTGCGTGTTTCACACCAGGGGCGGATTTAGGATTGTAGGAGATCCGGGGCTTAGCCCAGATAGGTGCCCGCGTTAGCGGGCATGGATTTTTTTTACTTCGACACCACAACATTTAACTTATACCACCACCTTAAAGCGGACAAAAGGCACTAGAGAACACTTAAATTCACACCCTTTAATTAATGAAGCTATTGCACTCCATTTGAATCGATGTGGCTTGGTGTCTGTCATTTTGGAAATGACACCAGACCACCCTGAAACTACACTCATATTCATGACGGTATAAAACGGAAATGTATGGATGGAAAAATGATCTGTTTTTTGCATCTTGACCGGAAGAAACTCAATGACAATCGACTATATTATTAGATCCATAGCTATAATATATAATATAGCTTTAGGCCTGCAAACACAGCCATGTATCCCCATGTTAAAAGGCGCTGGCCTTTCAACAGTAACAGTAAACAGCGCCATCTGGCGCTGAAAGTGTTAATATGCGTCTTTGTTTACGGTTTGATTATCACTGATACAAAGTAAAATAGTGCAGTGCAATAAAATAGTTAGTGAAATAGAATAAAATAATGCAATAGTGCATTGCAATAAAATAGTTATCATCGTATTTTTTTGGGAGGCCGGTAAGGAGTGCATTACAGTAGTCGAGTCGGCTTGAGATAAAGGCATGGATCTGGTTTTCAGCTTCCTTTTAATTTATAAATGGCCGTACTTTAGCTATGTTTCTAAGGTGGAAGAATTATGTTTTTGTCAACTTAGGTCTGAGTCTACCATAACACCAAGACTTAACTCACTCAAATACAGTTAGCAGCTGGATAGACTACAGATGGAAATTAGCTTCTGCTAAATCTGGTGCAAACATATTTTCATGTAACAATGATTAATTGTCCAAAAAAAAAAATTATAATATAGATATATTTTTTTGGAAAATAGATTTGGGGCTTTTCAGAAAACATTCGGGGCTTGAGCCCAAGTAGCCACCCCCTAGCCTGTTTCACACCTGAGGAGATTTAGACGTGCCACAAAGAAATGGCTAGCCAGTGAATTGTAGAGTAGCCACGTCTAGGAAGGAGAGGGTATGGCATATCTGTTAGTCTCTTGATAGTATATGTAGTGAAATACAGGTTCATGTTTTATTATGGGGTTGCTATATGTTTTTATTATGACGATCTATGTTTTATTATGATGCTCTATGTTTTATTATGATGCTCTATGTTTTATGATGTCTGTCCTTGTCCAAAATCAGGGACCATGATGGAAATAAGTGCTTTTGCACTCTCATGTTTTTATCCCTTGGATGTTGTCTTTACTCCACAATAACAAATCAATCAATCAAGAGGGGTGACCGGCAAACCCGGGTCCGACCACACCGGCTGTAGGAACAGGGTGCCTGCGCTGTTACACTGTACTGTACTGTATGTCAGTTAGGGCTGACCTTTGAATTTTTTTTGGCAATCGAAGCTTCGGGGCCGAGCTTCGATTTTAATTCAAAGCTTTGAATAAAAAAAAAATAAAAAATTATTTTATTTTTTTATAGTTTTTTTTTTTTTTATCTTATGTTGTGGGACTTGTACAGCACTTTGGTAAACTTTGTTGTTTTTAAATGTGCTCTATAAATAAAGTGGATTGGATTAATGAATTAAGTAGCCCCCTTCGTGACTGTGACGCAGCCAACACGGCTGTGTGATTTCATTCAAGGTGGATCGCTGTTGTCGTTTGAACAACTTCAGATTTCATGGGAACTACCAATCCCCCAAATCAAGAATGTTTAAGATGAATGAAGTAAGATTTTGATTATTTGAAATATGGCCTGTGTAGACTAAACTATGCTCAGAATTATGTCAGTCTACAAGGTCCGGATTCTACATGGTCCGGCAATGTAGACCTTGTAGACTCCACTACAGACCAATTATCAGTGAATGTTCATGCATTTTTAAGAAGGGCTACTTCCACAAAAAAACAAAGAACTCACCAAAACATCTCGGTAGCACCTTATCTAAATGTTCTATTTCATATATGGAGATTCATATTTATTTATGTATTGCATGCATTTCTACATTTTATTTCCTATTTTGTTTATTTATCCCAGTATCTTTCTTTCTTATGTGTGGAATTCTACAAGGCATTTACATTCACATTTACATTTAGTCATTTAGCTGACGCTTTTATCCAAAGCGACTTACATGATTTGATTTGATTTGATATTTTTTATTTTCGTGTCTTACATACAGGTGTATGCCCAGCCCATATGGGCTTACAAGACACATAACAATAAGTATATAATAATATACTTTACCAATTACTTAACAAATGACATAGACCAAGATGGCCATAAAAAAGAGAAAAATACAAGAAAATACAATAAAACGTAATATAACACAAGCTGTACTCAATGTAAATAAACAGAAAAACAAGGTGAGTTCAAATACAATTATATAGGATACAGTGTGTTTTGTCTCAGGTGCCATGCCTTCTCCAAAAATCCTGCAAAACCGAAGATGTCCTCCTCAAAAAAACAACTCAACATACAGCTCTCAGACTGCCAAAACAAATCTGGGTTTACAATTTGAATTTTTTCAAATAAAGCCCTCCTCAAAGCGGTGTACAAAGGGCAATAAAAAACAAAATGATATTCATCCTCCACCACTCCCAGATCACACAGAACACACAACCGCTCCTCCTCAGGTTTACCCTGGAATCTACCCACTTCCACAGCCAATGGCAGGGTGCCAGACCTCAACTGGGCACACAGAGACCTCCGTCTTCTCTTACAAGTTCTGTACGACAGGTCATCAGGAAGGATACAACTCTATCAGCTGAGCAACAATGTTCATCAAAGTGTTGAGTGCTACAGTGTAGGTTAGTTTATTAGGACAAGTGCATGACAGTAAGGTTAGTTAGGGTTAGATTTTTTTTATTTTATTTTTTTTATTTTATTTCAGATAATGGTTGAAGAAGTGCATCTTTAGTCGACGGCGAAAGATTGGACGGGATTTGGCTGTCCTAACTGGGGTGGGTAGTTCATTCCACCATTGTTGGGCAAGGACTGAGAATAGGCGTGTAGGTGGTGTATATGTGTTTGAGGATGATATCCTTCAAACAGGCAATAGTGATGATATAATTTGGGCAGTGCTGAGCTGGGTTACTTTCCTCCAGTGTATTTGTCCCCCGGCCCCACCCAATGGCCCCATGCACACACACACACCAGTGGCGGCCGCCACTGGGGGGCGCTAGGGCGCCGCCCCCCCTCAGGCCCTGCCCTGGTTATATGAGAACAAGAACAATTATTTTTTAGTTTTTTGTTTTATAGCCCTATAAATAATATAGACATGTTTAAAATGAATAATATTTACTCATTTTAAGTATGTTTGTGTTTCCAATGCACAATATAACGTTACTATATAAAATAAAAAATACTCGTTTTCAGGAACAGGAAGTGACTCACTTTTTTTTAATTTTTTAATTTTTTTTGTATTTCTCGGCCCGGGCTAGACGCGATAGCGCTCTGAGTGCGCGTCACTGTTCGATCGCTGTATCCGTCACAGCCAATCAGTGCGTAACGCGTTGTGCGTTGAAATATGACTATTATGTTGGAATCCGGGCGCGATTTGAAGCGGTCTAGTCAAGCGTTTAGAATTTCAGTCTAGAATTTCCATAGCCGCATTTCGCGGAGACGCTCTCTGATTGGCCGACGCGGCGATGCCAGTTTTTTCCTTAGCCACAGTTTGCAACATGTTCGAAGCTGTGTGTTGTGAACTTGTGATTCAGTCTGGAGTCTGGACAGTGAGTGGAATGGACATACATCGACAACAGTCTGGGGGACAGTCAGTGGACATACACTTTATTAAGCCCTCCGGCTGGACCACGTTTCAATTAAACAAAGT
>NC_140178.1:17367176-17405475 GCF_963971535.1 Notolepis coatsorum
TGGTAACTTGTTTAAAATGACGAGATATACAAATGTGTTTATTATTGAATGGATCTGACATCATCTGAGAGAGAGAGCGAGAGAGAGAGAGAGAGCTGTGCGTGTTTGTGTTGGGCTATTGGAAACGTGGTTGCATTTGACTGACTGTGATCATATATTGATCGATGGCAATGGTGATAATATTCGCCAATGCGTGCCTTGTACATGTTTGCAAAATGTTTGGTATAGCGCCCCTAGTGGCGAAGCATCCACGAGCCGCTACTGACACACACACAGAAGTAAAAAAAAAAATATGATTTTTTTACTTCGATTTTTTTTTTATGTTCGAAGCTTGTGCCATCGAACGAAGCTTCGAAGCTTCGAAGTATTTAAGACAGCCCTAATGTCAGTAGCCACTTCCCATGTAGCCGAGGCACTTATCTAGCATGACAGTGCGCGGTAGACCGCCGAGACCACATCCCACCCACCCCCCCCCCCCCCCCCCCCCCCCCCCCCCCCACCCCCACCCCGCGACTCATCCCTGCATCGCCTTCAAACGCTCTAGAATTAGCCTGCGCGCACAACGTCGCCGGGGTCAAAGGTCAAAGCGCAGCGAGTGATGCAAATCATTTCCGATTTCAAAGGGCTTCTCTCTCCCTCCTCCCGGTCGCAGTTATGCGGTGATCCCCGCCGAAAACCCGCGGCGCTGGAGGAGCACAGCGCCTCATGGAAACGCTCGTGGAAACAGAGGGGCGGAGCTCGAGCCTCCTCTCTCCGCATCCCGCCACACCGATGGAAGTGATTAAGTATATCGGAGTGTAATTCCACCCCCCTCGGTCTGGCTCTTAAAATAGAGGAATGGGGAGAGGAGGAGGAGGAGGAGGAGGAGGAGGAGGAGGAGGAGGAGGAGGCTGGCTCGGGCCGTGGCGTGGCGGATGTCTGACTTCTTTTGATTGGACCAGAACAGCGGCTTGTTATTAGCGCGATGCCGGCTCCCGACCGCACCAGCAGGCCTGCCATGTGGGGGAGATGAGCGGGGCATCATTCATACGGAGGCCCCTCTGCCGCACTCTCTCTCTCTCTCTCTCTTTGATTGATTGATTGATTGAAAACTTTATTAACAGATTGCAGGATGGGTACAATACAGTACAGCTCAATACACACAATTGTTAAGGGGATGCAGACCAGAGAACAGACTTTCGTCTTGTTTACACCAGGGTCCCCCATTTTCAATTCATCAGGACATATATGACATACATGACATACAGATAGTCAGTACTGCTACATCTATACATTTATGACATACCAGATTTGCAAATACAGTACTGTTTGTGATACAGAAGGAGTCAAGAAAAGGGAGTATATACATTTGACGTAGAAACTGTACATTGGAGGAGGTTGGGTGGGGGGGGTTGGGTACACTGGGATATTGACAACCATACTGGGTAATTTACATTGGAGGTGGTTGGGGGGGGGGGGGGGCACACTGTATAAGCAAGCAAAACTGTACATTGAGGGGGGGGAGACTCTGTACAAACAAACAAAATTGTACATTGGACTATTGACAAAACCATACTAGGTAATTGACTGTACATTGGAGGGGGTTGGGTTAGGATATTTACAGGGGCCAGTGTTGAATTGCAGTCTCCCGTAGGTGTCTCTTGAGAGAGGTTTTGAAAGTGGGTAGTGATCCACATTCCTTTACAGCTTTGGGTAGGGCGTTCCACATTGATGTGGCATAATTGCGAAACGTGTTTAGTCCCTTATTTGAGCCGAATCTGGGTTTAACATGATTTGTGGAGCTCCCTCTGGTGTTGTGATCGTGGTATTCACTGACCTTTGGGAAGTATTTTGCCATGTACATGGGTACCTTGGTCGTGTAGTGTATCTTGTAGACCAGGCCCATTGCAAGTTGCTGTACTCTGTCATCTACTCTAAGCCATCCTAGG
This sequence comes from Notolepis coatsorum, assembly GCF_963971535.1. Lineage (NCBI taxonomy): Eukaryota > Metazoa > Chordata > Actinopteri > Aulopiformes > Paralepididae > Notolepis > Notolepis coatsorum. The sequence continues at coordinate 17,369,105 of NC_140178.1, forward strand.
TTGTCAAAGTGGGCAGGGGTGAGGTGGGTTCTAGGAGTAAGGTCAAGCAGTAGTCTGACCAGTTTGTTTTGAGATGTTTGTAATTTTGTTTTTAGCGCCTTTGAGGTGCTTTGGTACCATGAGGTGCAAGCATAGTCGTAGTACCCCTGAATGATTTGTCTCCCAATTCAGTGCCTTAAATCTCGTCTACGTCCACTTCACAGGAGCGGTGGCCTTATGTGAAACATGTGCGCTCGGGCGTTACCCCCGCCCCCCCCTAACCGTGAGCGACTGGCCGCACCGCCGCGGAGTGTGATATTTATCATGTTAATAACCCACACGCACACGTCTGGAACAGGGCAAGTCCTCCGGTCTGTGTGTTCAGTGGAGACGGGTAGGAAATGAGGCATGAACAGCTGTGGGCCTTCAAAAGAGGCAGAGGTTAAGCCGAGTGCCTTCAGCCACCTGAGAGTCACAGAGCCAGGCCTGTAATTAGGACGTCTCGCTAGAAGACAAGTTGAGCCTCGGAAAAAAGAAGAAGAAACGGCACAAAACGGTCGGAAAAAACAAACGTATTTAACCCTTTGACTACCACACTACAGAAGGTTAACCTTTCACTACCACACTACAAGTTAACCTTTCACTACCACACTACAGAAGGTTAACCCTTTCACTACCACACTACAGAAGGTTAACCTTTCACTACCACACTACAGAAGGTTAACCCTTTCACTACCACACTATAGACGGTTAACCTTTCACTACCACACTATAGACGGTTAACCTTTCACTACCACACTACAGAAGGTTAACCCTTTCACTACCACACTACAGAAGGTTAACCTTTCACTACCACACTACCGAAAGTTAACCCTTTCACTACCACACTACAGAGGGTTAACCCTTTCACTACCACACTATAGACGGTTAACCTTTAACTACCACACTACAGAAGGTTAACCCTTTCACTACCACACTACAGAAGGTTAACCTTTCACTACCACACTACAGAAGGTTAACCCTTTCACTACACTACAGAAGGTTAACCCTTTCACTACCACACTACAGAAGGTTAACCTTTCACTACCACGTTACAGAAGGTTAACCCGTTCACTACCACACTACAGGTTAACCTTTCACTACCACACTACAGAAGGTTAACCCTTTCACTACCACAATACAGAAGGTTAACCTTTCACTACCACACTATAGACGGTTAACCTTTCACTACCACACTACAGAAGGTTAACCCTTTCACTACCACAATATATACGGTTAACCTTTCACTACCACACTACAGAATGTTAACCCTTTCACTGCCACACTATAGACGGTTAACCTTTCACTCCCACACTACAGGTTAACCTTTCATTACCACACATTACGACTATGCTTGCACCTCATGGTACCAAAGCACCTCAAAGGCACTAAAAAACAAATTACAAACATCTCAAAACAAGCTAGTCAGACTACTACTTGACCTGACTCCTAGAACCCACCTCACCCCTGCCCACTTTGACAACCTAGGATGGCTTAGAGTAGACGACAGAGTACAGCAACTTGCAATGGGCCTGGTCTACAAGATACACTACGCGACCAAGGTACCCATGTACATGTCAAAATACTTCCCAAAGGTCAGTGAATACCACGATCACAACACCAGAGGGAGCTCCACAAATCATGTAAAACCCAGATTCGGCTCAAACAAGGGACTAAACACGTTTCGCAATTATGCCACATCAATGTGGAACGCCCTACCTAAAGCTGTAAAGGAATGTGAATCACTACCCACCTTCAAAAACACTCTCAAAAAACACCTACGTGAGACTGCAATTCGAAACTGGCCCCTACAAATGTCCTAACCTAGTTGTACAGTAAATGACCAAGTAAGGCTTTGTCAATATTCCAATGTACAGTGTAAAATGTGTGTGTGTCCCCTTCCCAACCCCCCCCCACCCCCACCTCCAATGTACAGCCCTCACCCAACCCACCCAACCCCACCCCACCCAACCAACCTCCTCCAATGTACAGTTTCTATGCCAAATGTATATACACTCCTTTTCTGGACACTTTTGTATCACAAACAGTACTGTATTTGCAAATCTGATATGTCATAAATGTATAGATGTAGCAGTACTGTCTATCTGTATGTCATGTATGTCATATATGTTATGATGAATTGAAAATGGGGGACCCTGATGTAAACAAGACGAAAGTCTTTCTCTGGTCTGCATCCCCTTAACAATTGTATGTATTGAGCTGTACTGTACTGTACCCATTCTGCAATCTGTTAATAAACTTTTCAATCAATCAATCAATCACTACAGAAGGTTAACCCTTTCACCACCACACTACAGGTTAACCTTTCACTACCACACTACAGAAGGTTAACCCTTTCACTACCACACTACAGGTTAACCTTTCACTACCACACTACAGAAGGTTAACCCTTTCACTACCACACTACAGGTTAACCTTTCACTACCACACTACAGAAGGTTAACCCTTTCACTACCACACTATAGACGTTAACTTTTCACGATCACACTACAGAAGGTTAACCCTTTCACTACCACACTACAGAAGGTTAACCTTTCACTCCCACACTACAGAAGGTTAACCTTTCATTACCACACTACAGAAGGTTAACCCTTTCACTACCACACTACAGAAGGTTAACCCTTTCACCACCACACTACAGAAGGTTAACCTTTCACTCCCACACTACAGAAGGTTAACCTTTCATTACAACACTACAGAAGGTTAACCCTTTCACTAACACACTACAGAAGGTTAACCCTTTCACCACCACACTACAGAAGGTTAACCTTTCACTACCACACTACAGAAGGTTAACCCTTTCACTACCACACTACAGGCAGTTAACCGTCTGTAGTGTGGTAGTGAAAGGGTTAAAGGGAAAAAGTATTTGAAAGGAACTGGTGCTTGTGAGTGTTTGTGAAAGTCCAGTCGGTCGGGGTAACCAGACAAGACGAGCTGCTCTCGAACACAGACGTTGAGCTGTCTCGCTGAGGTTAACCAGACAAGACTAAACACCGGCCACAACCACAATTCAGTCTTTAAAACTCTGTTACATAGACAAACAAATGGGGATATTGAACAGAGAGGAAGAGATGGAGAGAGAGAGGGAGAGAGACGGAGAGAGAGAGGGAGAGAGAGACAGAGAGAGAGACAGATATATATATAGAGAGAGAGAGAGAGAGATATAGAGACAGAGAGAGAGAGAGTTGAAAACTTCCCAAACATCTCCCAACTGAATACCAAAAGTGAATAGGCTGCAGAATTTAACTTGAGAGGTCAGCTTTCTGAGTTGAGGCCCCAGTGTTTAAACGCAGCCTCAAATATTACAGCGGAATAATTCGGCGCTCAAAACCATAACTTCACCGGCATGTTTTAGATCCTCGAGGGCGATGAAGAACCCTGTCTGCGTGGCCTGCCCTGACCCAACAATACATCAGCGGTTCTGGGACCAGACTCTCTCTCTCTCTCTCGTCTTGACCCCTGGTGATGAATGGGGCAACTGTGGGGCCGTAAAAAAACCAAATGAATAACTCATCCGATGATTCCTCCACTGTTGCAGAGGTCATGGGGTGTGGTTGAGGAATGTAAAAAAACAAAACAAAAAAAATACACAATAAGCCTATAGGCTAAGTTGATGTATGAACGCAGTCTCTTGCATCATATGACAGGGACACAGAGACGAGGGGGGGGTCAGGCCTGAGGGTATAGTCCTCTAACTAACCACCACGACCTCTAACTAAAGTCCTCTAACTAACCACCACAAACTAAAGTCCTCTAACTAACCACCACGTCCTCTAACTAAAGTCCTCTAACTAACCACCACATCCTCTAACTAAAGTCCTCTAACTAACCACCACAAACTAAAGTCCTCTAACTAACCACCACGTCCTCTAACTAAAGTCCTCTAACTAACCACCACATCCTCTAACTAAAGTCCTCTAACTAACCACCACGTCCTCTAACTAAAGTCCCCCAACTAACCACCACATCCTCTAACAAAAGTCCTCTAACTAAAGTCCCCTAACTAAACACCACGTCCTCTAACTAAAGTCCCCTAACTAACCACCACATCCTCTAACTAAAGTCCTCTAACTAACCACCACATCCTCTAACTAAAGTCCTCTAACTAACCACCACGTCCTCTAACTAAAGTCCCCTAACTAACCACCACATCCTCTAACTAACCACCACATCCTCTAACTAAAGTCCTCTAACTAACCACCACATCTTCTAACTAAAGTCCTCTAACTAACCACCACATCCTCTAACTAAAGTCCCCTAACAAACCACCACGTCCTCTAACTAACCACCACGTCCTCTAACTAAAGTCCCCTAACTAACCACCACGTCCTCTAACTAAAGTCCTCTAACATGACCACTTGCACGTGAAGTAGGCACTTCCGGTAGGACTTCCTGGTTGCGAATGGTTCTTCCGGTCCCATCCAAATACATTGTTTTCAGCAACTTTTCTCCTTTTATTTAAACAACTTTGTCGTCACAGAGATTGATTGATTGATAACTTTATTAACAGATTGCAGAATGGGTACATTACAGCACAGCTCAATACATACAATTGAAAAGCAGAAAATGCATTAGTTAAAGACAGTAGCTAAATAGTTAGCTGCCCTTCTTTCTCAAACCGAATTAATCACTCTAGTTTCCAGAGCTGATGTGATAGTAACATGGTCGTGGTGTGAATTACCTCTTATTATTTTTGAATGACAACAGTAATAAGGATGGCAAGTGTATGATGGCATGTACAATAATGCTTAGTATCTACAGATATGTAAGAGGATTATATAATCCTCTTACATATCTGTAGATACTATATCTGTATATATCCCTTACCTACTCTTACTAGTTACGCTGCTGGCCCCTTTCGTGACTGTGACGCAGCCAACAAGGTTTCACTCGGCTGCCCTGCCTGGGTGCTCTCACAGCCAACGACATGACATTACATAATTATGTTGCAACCTTCGTCTATCAAGCAAACAATTATATAAATATTTATATGTAGTTGATAGAGACAAAGGCAGAATTCGACTTAATTAAGCACGTTTTATTAAGACATATTTTTATATGGGTCGGGACACTTTAAAAAAGCAGCACAATGAACACAAATCTGTCCGACAGTCTTAAATAACAAACGGCATTGCTTCGCTTCTTCGTCGACATGTCTGCTGCACATGTCCTTGTTGTTTAACACAGATAATCTCCACGTGCTTGTTGTAGAGAGGTGGAGTCGAGGCGCCACTTACTTTCGTTTAATTGGAATGGAGGCGGGAAGGCGCCGCTTACTTTCGTTTCATTGGAATGGAGGTGCAAGATTTTGGAGGCAACATTCTTTTTTTTATTAATACTTTTTTACTTCGATTTTTTTTTTTATGTTCGAAGCTTGTGCCATCGAACGAAGCTTCGAAGCTTTGAAGTATTTAAGAAAGCCCTAGTTACTATCACATCAGCTCTGGAAACTAGAGTGATTAATTCGGTTTGAGAAAGAAGGGCAGCTAACTATTTAGTTACTGTCTTTAACTGCAATGCATTTTCTGCTTTGCGATCCAATGTTCACCAAAACACACACCCACACACTTTATAATTTGTTCCTCAACGTTATATAGACAGGTAATGTTTTGTAAACTAACGTTATGTTTAGAATGGAATGAATACATCAAGGCAAAGATCGTTAGCTCAAAGCTAATCCGGCCCGTTTATCAACTAGCTTCTGTTAGCCAGCATTAGCTGAGCAAGTAAACTAACAGTAAACGTTTTTTACATGAAATACAGTCCAAAAACCCTGCTGACAAACGTTTGCTTATTAAATACATTCTATAATATAATAATACAAACGTTTCATTACCTCTCTGTGACGACAAAGTTGTTTAAATAACAGGAGAAAAGTTGCTGAAAACAATGTATTTGGATGGGATCGGAAGAACCATTCGCAACCAGGAAGTCCTACCGGAAGTGCCTACTTCACGTTGTGCAAGTGGAGAATAAGAAGTGCTTCTACTTTATTCACCTGCACTGCAGAGTATCACGTTAACAATCTAATGGCTAGCAAGCTCACCTGTGACATACAGTGCAAAATACAAGAGTACAATCTTAGTCGACTTTTATGAAAACAATACACAAGTTGGAACAGTTTGAACGTTTTATTAGTTAGTTTATTTACTGTCTTTCGAGTTTCAATGCATAATCCAGACATAGTTGCATTCCAGATCCACCCTGTTGTTGACATGTCCTTAATTCTTTGAAAACATAACGTTACTGAAATGGAATAAGGAATGCAATGTTCGCTAGCTTAGCATCGTATTTTCATTCAACTGTAGCTGAGTACTGAGGCGGAAGTGACAAATTTTCAAAGTAAAAGAAAACAGCTTTATGCGCTTCATCTGTACAACACTCATCACTGTGTCCTTTATGAGAAGGTTGGTTGGCCCTCTTTGATGGAGAGGCGTAAAAAAAAACTGGTATTTCTTCATTTCTAAGGCCCTTATTGGTAAGCTACCTCCTTATACTACAATTTTGGAATTCTGGAACCTATGGAACCCGTTCTAGTGACTGGCTGGTCCTTAAGGTCCCCTGAGTTTGCTCAGAACAGGGTAAATATGCATTTTGCTATGATGCCCCCCTAGCTCATGGAATTAACTCCAACAGTCCTTAAAGCTTGAGATTCTCCCCTCTGTTGCAGAGTTTAAAAGAGTTTAAAATCGCCAACCTTTGTCAATTTGTACGTGTTTTAATTGATTTGTTATCCTTGCTTTTTGCCTCATCTTGTTGTCTCTTTGTTGTGATTTTATATGCCGTGTGCTTTATTTTGGTGCTTATTTCTGTATGTACACACGACGTGACTGTAAATGAGAAATAATAAATAAAAGTTTGAAAAGGAATGAAATTATATCGTTTTGAAGTTGCACTGATACAACAAAGAGAACAACTATGGTGTTTTTGGTCTGTTTATTGTCAAATCATGGAAAGTTATGAAGTTAATTGACAGATTGCGACAGAACATTATTAATAGTTTTACAATAAAAAAAATAGTAAAGTTTCATAGCGTTCCATACAGTTGATGTCGGGCATATGGAAGGAACAACCGATTCACTGAGACGGACCGTTTGAGGCGAAGCCGCGGTCAACATGGACTCCTGCTGTCAGGTACACGTGACTTCCTGTCTGGTACTTGGTGACTTCCTGTCTGGTACTTGGTGACTTCCTGTCTGGTACATGTGGCTTCCTGCTGTCTGGGAGCTGAGAAGAACCCTGTGCTTACTGGACAGGTATCTGTTGAGAGAATGGGAATACATTTATACATTTATATTCTATATATATATCCTTTTACATATCTGTAGATACTATATCTATATCTGTACATATCCCTTACCTACTCTCACTAGTTACGCTGCTGGCCAGTATGACTTACTACCATAGTGTCTTTATACCTGCATCACTGTACATAACAATACTACAACTCTGTACATTCACCTGATCTGCACTATTACTCAGTATTACTAATTTATTTATTTCATACCCCGTTTAACCACCTGTACATTGTATATTACTGTTGCACTTTACTGTTACATTTGCACTCTGGTTGGATGGCAAACAGATTTTTGTTGTTGCTGTATAATGGCAATAAATTAGAATCTAATCTAATCTAATCTATTGAGGAAAAGGAATGATCCAAGTTACGATATCTTGATATCATGACTAGGAATAGGCGCGAGTAATCGATTACTCTACTACTTGCACTACTTGAGTATTTCGTGAGAGTACTGGATCTGGGAAAACATTACTCGTGTCCATCACTAATTGCTATGTTGCTAATTTCTAAACATTTACACTATTTTATAGCTTCTTTGTTCTTGTACTACTGATGATGCTGCTGTTGCTGCTGCTGCTGTTGGGTCAAGGAGCCAAGACTCTAACAGAACAGGGATGTGACAGTAAAACGGATTCTGATGACGACATTTCGGTTCTACAGTTACCTTGACAACCAACTGGGGTATCGGCACTCCCAGCCAATCACAGAGCTGGTTCCGGTGGGGTCGTAGTGTGACGATGTCGCTCTCCCTGCAGCAGACATGCAGAAGGACGACATGAGGACATCATCTCATCTTACACAAAGACACATTCATTAAAGGTCCAATCTATTTTCACTCTCTAGTTGATTGACCGAGACCGAGCTGTTGATACAATGACTAACAGTAGACAACAAGTAAATACGAGTTTTAAACTGTATTTGCTGTATTTTGGGGCAGTAACAGTATGTACAATAATGCTGTATATACAGTAGTGTATATATATATATATATCTGTACATATCCCTTACCTACTCTTACTAGTTACACTGCTGGCCAGTATGACTTACTACCATAGTGTCTTTATACCTGTATCACTGTACGTATTAATACTACAACACATTAGCACTATTATTCAGTAGTACTCATTTATATATTTTATACCCCGTTTAATCACCTGTACATTACTATTGCACTTTACTGTTACATTTGCACTCTGGTCGGACGCCAAACTTCCTTTCGTTGTGCTGTACTTGTGCTGCACGATGACGATACATTTTAATCAAATCTAATCTAACAGGTGCGTTATGCCCCTCAACCCCGACCTGAATACTGACCAGTTAGTGTCACTCAGCAGGGTCATGGTGTCGTCCAACACCTCTGGGTCGATGACGTCGTCGTAGGTCAGTAGCATCTCGTACATCTGGCTGGCTGTGGTCTTCCTGATCTGCAGATTACAGAGCAGGAGGGAGATGGGTTAGAGTCGGTCTTATCCACAGTTATAATGAGAGGTCCCAAGAATCACTGGCTTCATGGGTCTATATTCTGGCATCAAGCGCAGATGTTCTCCGTGCTTTACTCAACACCAAGCCTAAGTTCCCACTGCGAGCCTTATAGTGCTCAATCTATTGCTCAGATCAGATTTTTTTGTTTTGTTTGTGGTTGTTCACATGATTATTTAAATGTGGCCGATATCAGATGCCAGTGTGAACTGGTCCCTCGCTCCTGAACTGATGAACAATAAAGAAGATGAAGAATAAAGAATATGAAGAATAAAGAAGGTGAAGAATAAAGAAGGTGAAGAATAAAGAAGATGAAGAATAAAGAAGATGAACAATAAAGAAGATGAACGTAAAGAAGATGAACAATAAAGAAGATGAACAATAAAGAATATGAAGAATAAAGAAGATGAAGAATAAAGAAGATGAAGAATAAAGAAGATGAACAATAAAGAAGATGAAGAATAAAGAAGATGAAGAATAAAGAATATGAACAATAAAGAAGATGAACAATAAAGATGATGAACAATAAAGAATATGAACAATAAAGAATATGAACAATAAAGAAGATGAAGAATAAAGAATATGAACAATAAAGAAGATGAACAATAAAGAAGATGAAGAATAAAGAAGATGAACAATAAAGAAGATGAACAATAAAGAAGATGAACAATAAAGAAGATGGAGAATAAAGAAGATGAACAATAAAGAAGATGAACAATAAAGAAGATGAACAATAAAGAAGATGAACAATAAAGAAGATGAACGTAAAGAAGATGAACAATAAAGAAGATGAACAATAAAGAAGATTAACAATAAAGAAGATGAAGAATAAAGAATATGAAGAATAAAGAAGATGAACAATAAAGAAGATGAACAATAAAGAAGATGGACGTAAAGAAGATGGACGTAAAGAAGATGGACGTAAAGAAGATTGTGACAAATGCCGATCTAGAGTGACAAAAAAGTCGCATGACTGTTCAAACTGAGGTCGCGTTGCAAACAAATCTGATCTATATCTGATTTAGGACCAGATATTAAAGTGGCCCAAGTCAGAATTGAAATGATCAGATTCCATGTGATTTGTGCTGTTGAACACTGTTGTGAGAAAGTGTGATCTGAGTCACATATGAGCAAAGAAATCACATTTGCGCCACTTTTGCCTAGTGTGAACGTAGCCTAAAGTGGTTAAAGGATCAATAGGCGGCAGTCGATTTGTCAACATTTTAACTGTCTTATTATATCTCAACAGTAATCGATAGTATGCAAAGAAAATAAGACTAAAAGAACGGCTACAACGTCAGGAGAGCAGTAATAGAGGCAAAACGGCGTTACAGGGATAAAGTTGAACTTCAGTTTGAACAGGCTGACTCTAGAGGCATGTGGCAGGGCCTCAGAACAATGACAGACTACAAAGGAACCCCCCTCAAACTGAACAGTGACATCTCCTTAGCAAATGATCTCAACTCCTTCTATGCGAGGTTTGAGGCTGTGAATAACAACACCAGCCTACAAACCACGGCAATGGGGGGGGGGGGGTCTGCTGATGGAGACTCAGTGTTCAGGGTAACAGAGCATGAGGTGAGACGGATCTTTAAAAAAGTGGATATCAGGAAGGCAGCAGGACCGGACGGCATCCCCGGCCGCGTCCTAAAAGTCTGTGCCGACCAACTGGCCCCGGTATTCACTGACATCTTCAACCTGTCCTTGGAACAGGCCGTCATCCCCACCTGTCTGAAGAAGTCCACCATCATCCCTGTACCCAAAAAATCTACGCCCGCTTGCCTCAACGACTACCGCCCTGTAGCCCTCACCTCCATAGCCATGAAGTGCTTTGAGAAGCTAGTGAAGGGCTACATCTGTTCCTCCCTCCCCATCAACCTGGACCCTCTGCAATTTGCATATCGCCCCAACAGGTCCACGGAGGACGCCATAGCCCATGTGCTGCACACAGCAGCATCACATCTGGACAAGAGGCAGGGGAACTATGTGAATGAATGAATGAATGAATGAAAACTTTATTTAACAGATTGCAGAATGGGTACAATACAGTACGGCTCAATACATACAATTGTTAAGGGGATGCAGACCTGAGAAAGACGTTTGTCTTGTTTCCATCAGGGTCCCCCATTTTCAATTCATATAGACATATATGACATACATGACATACAGATAGTCAGTACTGCTACATCTATACATTTATGACATACCAGATTTGCAAATACAGTACTGTTTGTGATACAGAAGGAGTCAAGAAAAGGGAGTATATACATTTGACGTAGAAACTGTACATTGGAGGTTGGGTGGGGGGGGTTGGGTACATTGGGATATTGACAACCATACTGGGTAATTTACATTGGAGGTGGTTGGGGGGGGGGGGGGGGCGGGGGGCATACTGTATAAACAAGTAACACTGTACATTGAGGGGGGGGGGGGAGGAGACACTGTACAAACAAACACAATTGTACATTGAACTATTGACAAAACCATACTAGGTAAATGACTGTACATTGGAGGGGGTTGGAATGATTGGGTTAGGATATTTACAGGGGCCAGTGTTGAATTGCAGTCTCCCGTAGGTGTCCCTTGAGAGAGGTTTTGAAAGTGGGTAGTGATCCACATTCCTTTACAGCTTTGGGTAGGGCGTTCCACATTGATGTGGCATAATTGCGAAACGTGTTTAGTCCCTTATTTGAGCCGAATCTGGGTTTGACATGATTTGTGGAGCTCCCTCTGGTGTTGTGATCGTGGTATTCACTGACCTTTGGGAAGTATTTTGACATGTACATGGGTACCTTGGTCGTGTAGTGTATCTTGTAGACCAGGCCCATTGCAAGTTGTTGTACTCTGTCGTCTACTCTAAGCCATCCTAGGTTGTCGAAGTGGGCAGGGGTGAGGTGGGTTCTAGGAGTAAGGTCAAGCAGTAGTCTGACCAGTTTGTTTTGAGATGTTTGTAATTTTGTTTTTAGCGCCTTTGAGGTGCTTTGGTACCATGAGGTGCAAGCATAGTCGTAGTACCCCTGAATGAGTGCTCCTGCCAGAGTCTTCAGGGTGTTCTTGTTTACCAGAGAGGAGATCCGGTACAAGAATCGAGTTCGTTGGTTGACTTTTTTTATTACATTGGATGCCATTTTGTCACAGGAGAGATTAGCCTCTAGGATGGACCCTAGGTAGGTAATTTCATCTTTCCTTGTGACAATATTGTCACCCACTGTAACTGAGAAGCCGTCGGTCTTGCTGAGTTTGTTATTTGAACCGAAGAGAATGGACTCTGTTTTGCCCATGTGTAATGATAGTTTGTTATCAGCGAGCCATATGCAGATTCTGCCTAGTTCCGAGCTGAGGGTTTTTTCAACCTGTAACTTGTTCTTGTCAGAGACCAGCAGGGCTGAGTCGTCCGCAAACAGGAACAAGTTGCAGTCACAAGCTGACGACATGTCATTTGCATAAATTAGGAACAGTAGCGGTCCTAGTATGCTTCCTTGTGGAACACCACAGCTCACTGTGAGGGGGGGGGATAGGGTACCGTTTACCTCCACCATCTGTTCCCTCCCCTCAAGGTAGGATTGCATCCAGCTCACTGATAGACTATCAAAACCAATTGCTTTTAGCTTGTCAATCAGAATGGAGTGATTGACCGTGTCAAAGGCCTTTTGTAGGTCCAGCATGACCATGCCGCAGTATTTGCCTGCGTCCACCTCTTGTTTGATGTGGTCATTCAAATAGAGAAGGCATGTGTCAGTGGAGTGGGATGTTCTGAAGCCAGATTGGAATTCGTAGATTAGATTTTTTTCCGCTAGGTACTTTTCGACCTGTTCGTAGACTATTTTTTCCATGACTTTCGAGATGGAGGTGAGAATAGAAACAGGGCGGTAGTTGCCTGGGTCTAATTTGCTGCCCTTTTTGTGCAGAGGGGTCACCCTCGCAATTTTGAAGTCCTTGGGGACGTGTCCCTGTTTTATGGAGAGGTTTATTATGTGTGTGATGATTGGTGTGATGGCGGCTGCTGAGTCTCTGAGGAATTTGGAGGGGATGTTGTCATGGCCAGTGGCCTTGTTAGGTTGGAGGGCGCTCAGTTTATTGAGTACCTCATCTGTTGTTACCGTTTCCAGCTTGAAGTCGTCCTTGCGGACCCCTAGGTTTTTGTAGAAAGCTACTATGTGTTCTACCCCATAAAGCCCTGAGTGGGAGGGTAGTTTGTTTACCAGTGTTGTGGCTATGTTTGTGAAGAAAATGTTTAAGTAATTGGCTACATCCAGCTTGTCTGTGATGAGCGTGTTGTCAGTTTTTATGTTTATGTTTGAGAATCTGGTTTTAAGTTTTTTACTGCATCCTAGTTGATTATTGAGTAATTTCCAAAGTTCACGTGGTTTGTTTTTGTTTTCCTCAGTTTTGTCATTGATGAAATTCTTTTTTGCAGTTTTGATCATGGAGTTTACGTCGTTTCTTAGTCTGTTTCTTTCTAGTTTGAGTTCAGTCACGTGGGCTTGGAGTTCACTGCTCGTGCTTTTAGTAAGCTTTGACTGACTTTTACGAAACTCAGAGCATTTTTTGTCTCTGGTTTTCATAGCGGCCAGTATTTCGGAGTGCATCCACGGCTCAGCGCGATTTTTTACCCTGGTGGTTCTTAGGGGGGCCATGTCGTTTAGTATTGCTGAGAATTTGGTTTTGAAACCAAGCCATGTTTCGTCAACCAGTGTACCATTGAGTTCATCTGACCAGTCCAGACTCTCCAGTTCAAGGTTGAAGGCCTCGCTAGAGTAGGTTTTGAGGTCTCTAGATGTGACTGTTTTGTGGCAGCCAGCCTTTTGTTTTGTGAGAATGCTGTTCATCGACTACAGCTCAGCATTCAATACCATAGTCCCCTCCAAACTCATAGCCAAGCTCAGGGACCTGGGCTTGAACTATGACCTGTGCCAGTGGGTCCTGGACTTCCTGACGGGCAGACCCCAGGTGGTAAGAGCCGGCAACTGCACCTCCTCATCCATCACGCTCAACATAGGGGCCCCCCAGGGCTGTGTTCTGAGCCCCCTCCTCTACTCCCTGTACACACATGACTGCGTAGCACAGCGGAACAACAACACCATCATCAAATTTGCTGATGACACAGTAGTGGTGGGCCTGATCTCTGCCAACGACGAAAGGGCCTACCTGGAAGAGGTAGAGAACCTGTCACAGTGGTGTCAGGAGAACTGCCTCTCCCTGAACGTCAGCAAAACAAAAGAGATGATTGTGGACTTCAGGAGGTCGGGGGTCAAGGACTACAGCCCCCTCAGCATCGACGGGGCACCAGTTGAGAGAGTGAACAGTTTCAAGTACCTCGGAGCCCACATATCCGAGGACTTGACATGGACCACACACATTGACAGTGTTGTGAAGAAGGCACGACAACGCCTCTACTTCCTCAGGCGCCTAAGGAAGTTCCAAGTCAGTCAGAAGATCCTTAGGAACTTCTACTCATGTACAATAGAGAGCATCCTGACCGGCAACATCACCTCCTGGTTTGGGAATAGCACTGCACAAGACCGTAGCAGACTACAAAGAGTGACACGTTCAGCCGAACGCACAATTAGAGGGGGGCTTCCCACCCTCCAGAACATTTACAACAAGCGGTGCAAGGGAAGGCTAAGAGAATTATTAAGGACTCGAGCCACCCGAACAACTGCCTCTTTGAACTGCTGCCGTCAGGCAAGCGATACCGGAGTCTTATGGCGAGCACAGAAAGACTCAGAAGGAGCTTCTATCCCCAGGCCATCAGGCTGCTAAACGAAAATAATCGCTAAACGAACAATAATCACTATGCAACAACCATCAAATGCACACAGCACACACACCCACACGCACACACTCACTCAAACAAACAACACACTGCAGCACCCACTCTCCACACTTTAGATCACACAAACACACTTACACTTTATATTTATTGATAAAGGATTTGCACTACAACTCGTACACCTACTGTGAATTGTACCTAAACTGCACCTCGTCCATTTATGCCTTGCACTATATAGTATTGTATATTAGTACACTGCACAGTATTGTATATTGTATGGTAACTACGTCTACGAACATTGTACATATGTCTAAACTGAACACTGTGACCTCTTTTTTTACTTCTAATTTTTACTATGTTTTTATTTCATACTTATCTTGTCATGCACAGTCTCTGGAGCGCAACAGTAAGAAGCATTTTGTACAAAAGTATTCTGTACTTCTGTATGACAACTATTAAAGAAACTTGAAACTTGAAACTTGACATCCAATCAAACGAACGACCAAGTCAAATGATTGGAACGAGCGAGCTGTCAATCAAACCCTCTAGTGACACATGTGCTTGTTACACAAAGGCCTGCTGCTAACACATAGCTGCCTGCTAGCTACCTAGCGGGGCGTGGCTTTGGAGGTGTCCTGATGCGTTTTGATCGGGAAGGGCGTTGTCAAATTCGGTTGAAGGATTCTAAAATATCTCCAAGATCTGCCCAAAACCAACGGCCGCCTATTGCTCTTTTGAGTGTAAACAACATGGAATCCACCCCCCATCCCAAACACATCCAAACAAACACTCCATTGTTAGGTAGTTACGGCGGAACTGTTAACACTTTCAGTGCCACCAGGTGGCGGCAGAGTTAGCGCTTGAATGCCACCATCCACTTTAATGTTAACGTTAATATCGCCTAATCTATGTTTTAAATTATGGATATGTGTCTAATCTGCCCGTCGCTTATCAAAGAATCATTTTCCAGTCAGTGCTGTCAAGGCAGATTGGTTTTTTATCGCTTCATTTCCGTTTGAGAGCATTTTGAAAATCACCCGTTTTGGAGGTAAAACACAGCCCATTCTGGGCCATTCTGTGATAATCGTCTTTTACTGGAATATTCCAGAACGTTGATATTTGTCGGCCTATTTATGAATCGTTTTCAAATAAACGCTAGATGATCAATATTATACGTACACGCACGCCCATTCGAGCGGCGCGCTGATAATAGCCGTGTTGATTTCCTCATGAATTTTACAGTGAAACCGATAGAGGACATTTCACAAAACAGCTTATATCTTCATCAAAATGAGTCTGATTATCCTAACACTGATAACATAGATTCCTTACCTGATATCAGATGGTATCCAACTGGTATATTCCAATTCCTGATCACCATTCGAAGAAATCGATAAGTGTATAGATCTAACGTGTATACAGTAGAATTCATGATCCGCGGCGCTCAGAGGATCCATAATGAACTGTGGTAACCCCGGCTGCATCAGTGGACTGGAAAATGTGGAGTACAGGATTTTTTCCCCCATCCATTTTCATTGAGTCCATTCCAAAATCCCTTATGTCATCTGGGAGACGATAGGGGGCGCTTTTTTCCACATCTGATCGCCGGCGGCTCTCGGGTAGACTAGGGTAGGCTTGCGTGATGCAATATGATTTCAGATCGCAAAAAAAAAAAAAAATCTGAGAAATCTCGTGAGTGGCTTTCAACGTAATATTAATAATTCCGAGAAAACTCGTGAGTGGCATAGAAAGTGTTAAGCAACTTAATGCACAATTTAGTGCGATTTCCCCAAAATGTCGACACAACAGTTCCAAACAATAGGCATTCTAGAATGACTAGAGCAGGGGTTCCCAAACTTTTCAGGCCGCGACCCAAAAATAACGGGGTCAGAGAGCCGCGACCCCCACTATTATATAATTTAAAAAAAAATTATATATATTTTTTTTATAAATGGAAATGTATGGTTGAAACATGCACACGTTCAAACGCACACACACTAATAAGCATTGGAGGCTTTTAACCAGGGCCGGACTGGGGAAATCATTCAGGCCAGGAAATATAGTGCAAAATATAGACCCAGTCAGGCCATTTTTAAGCAGGGGGTCTGGGGGTCCCCCACCAGGACATTTCTTGTTACAAAGACTTCATTTCCTGCATTCTGGTGCAGGCATTTTTTTATTTGTACCCTTTAAATGCCAGTGTTTGTGATGGCATCACAAATTATTGTTAAAAAACAGGCTAGCATATGTATGATTAGCAACAACACTGATTTTGATGGATTTTCAGTTTTTTTGTAATGTCAGATTGAAAATAATACAATCTTTTATTCAACTTCAGCCCTGATCATAACACGACATATACATTTTATAATTCTAACCCTTTAAATGCCAGTGTGTGTGATGGCATATATTTGCAATATATCAAATGCAAAGTAGATTTTTCTGGGGATTATTACAGGCTAGCATGTGTCAATGATTAGCAACAACAGTTTTTTGTAAGGGACCCGCCTCCACCAATCACATGCGGCTCCTTTTGTGTGTGTGTGTGAGAGCAAGAGAGAGAGAGAGAGAGAGAGAGAGAGAGATAGTTCTCCAACTTGTGTGAGTTGCAGTGATCTCCTGGTTGTTCCCCACCTAGGTTATCAAACTATTGCGCTGCTGCAACTAGAAACACTGTCCTGGCCTGCTTCTAAGTTCAGTGGCCTGACTGCAAAAGAAAATATCTTAATTTTTTTTTCTCTTGGGAATCATCTGGCGACCCCGACTTTGGGAACCCCTGGACTAGAGTAGAGTAGGAGCCAGCAGAGATGTCGGGCTTATTCACAGCCAACTTATAATGAGAGGTCCTAAAAATCATTGGCTTCATGAGTCTATATTCTGGTATAAAACCTTTAGTTTAGTTTAGATTTCCCCCAAAATGTCTACACGACAGTTCCAAGCAATAAGCCTTGTAGAATGACTCCGCCAGGGGATGGTGTAGCAGGGTCCTGCGTGAGAGGAAGACCTACCACAGGGAAGGAGTGGCAGAGCAGAATCAGCAGCTGGGCCAGAATCCTCTTCCTCACCTCCCCCTGGAACTGGATCAGCCCACAGAACCTGCGGCACACCAAACAACACATCAACACATGTGGTCCTTTCCCCTCCTCTCTTGTCCTTTCCCCTCTCTGGTCCCTCTGGTCCTTTCCCCTCTCTGGTCCTTTCCCCCCCTCTGATCCTTTCCCCCCCTCTCTGGTCCTCCCCCCCCCCTCTGGTCCTCCCCCCCCCCCCCCCTCTGGTCCTTTCCCCCCCTCTGATCCTTTCCCCTCTCTGGTCCTTTCCCCCCATCTCTGGTCCTTTCCCCCCCCTCTCTGGTCCTTCCCCCCCCCCCCCCCCTCTGGTCCTTTCCCCTCTCTGGTCCTTTCCCCTCTCTGGTCCTTTCCCCCCTCTCTGGTCCTTTCCCCTCTCTGGTCCTTTCCCCCTCTCTGGTCCTTTCCCCCTCTCTGGTCCTTTCCCCTCTCTGGTCCTTTCCCCCTCTCTGGTCCTTTCCCCCTCTCTGGTCCTTTCCCCCTCTCTCTGGTCCTTTCCCCTCTCTGGTCCTTTCCCCCCATCTGGTCCTTTCCCCTCTCTGGTCCTTTTCCCTCTCTGGTCCTTTCCCCTCTCTGGTCCTTTCCCCTCTCTGGTCCTTTTCCCTCTCTGGTCCTTTCCCCTCTCTGGTCCTTTCCCCCTCTCTGGTCCTTTCCCCTCTCTGGTCCTTTCCCCTCTCTGGTCCTTCCCCCCCCCCTGGTCGTTTCCCCTCTCTGGTCCTTTCCCCCCTCTCTCTGGTCCTTTCCCCTCTCTGGTCCTTTCCCCCTATCTGGTCCTTTCCCCTCTCTGGTCCTTTCCCCCCTCTCTCTGGTCCTTTCCCCTCTCTGGTCCTTTCCCCCTATCTGGTCCTTTCCCCTCTCTGGTCCTTTTCCCTCTCTGGTCCTTTCCCCCTCTCTGGTCCTTTCCCCTCTCTGGTCCTTTTCCCTCTCTGGTCCTTTCCCCTCTATGGTCCTTTTCCCTCTCTGGTCCTTTCCCCTCTCTGGTCCTTTCCCCCTCTCTGGTCCTTTCCCCCCTCTCTGGTCCTTTCCCCTCTCTGGTCCTTTCCCCCCTCTCTGGTCCTTTCCCCCCTCTCTGCTTTCCCCCCTCTCTGGTCCTTTCCTCTCTCTGGTCCTTTCCCCTCTCTGGTCCTTTCCTCCTCTCTGGTCCTTTCCCCTCTCTGGTCCTTTCCCCTCTCTGGTCCTTTCCCCTCTCTGGTCCTTCCCCCCCCTCTGGTCCTTTCCCCCCTCTCTGGTCCTTTCCCCTCTCTGGTCCTTTCCCCTCTCTGGTCCTTTCCTCCTCTCTGGTCCTTTCCCCTCTCTGGTCCTTTCCCCTCTCTGGTCCTTTCCCCTCTCTGGTCCTTTCCCCCCCTCTGGTCCTTTCCCCTCTCTGGTCCTTTCCCCTCTCTGGTCCTTTCCCCTTTCCCCCCTCTCTGGTCCTCCCCCCCCCCCCGCCACGGTGTATCACGTGTTGTATGTACAGCATGGCCTCGTCAGAAAACACAAGCACTAATCGACCACAGGGGACAAGGTACTTCATTTACATATTTTAAGAGAGACCGGGCTGCTATGGAGAGGAGACTCACACGGCTACAGCGGAGAGGATCTTCTGGACGTCCTTGGACTTCTTGATCTCCTCCTTGCAGAGAGACAGCAGGTCCATGCAGAACGGGTGACTTAAGATAAAGATAAGATAAGATATTCCTTTATTGATCCCCTTGGGTTCATTTGGGAGTCATAGCAGCATGGGGAGGGGTGGGGTATAGGTATGGGCAGGGTAATAGTAGAAAGAAATACATATAGGCAATCAAATGAGATCTGAATATAAAAATTAGAAAAATAAAGAGTTAACATAGGTGCAGATGAGGGTCTGTATGCCCCATCAGTTATATTATACATTACATGTCTTAAGAGACAAATAGAGGACAGACAAGGCAGAGAGAACAGACACAGCAGAGAGAGAGGACAGATATGGCAGAGAGAGAGGACAGATATGGCAGAGAGAGAGAGGACAGACATGACAGAGAGAGAGGACAGACACAGCAGAGAGAGAGGACAGACACAGCAGAGACACAGCAGAGAGAGGACAGACATGTAGAGAGAGACACAGCAGAGGACAGACAGCAGAGAGAGGACAGACATGGCAGAGAGAGAGGACAGACATGCAGAGAGAGAGGACAGACATGACAGAGAGAGAGGACAGACATGACAGAGAGAGAGGACAGACACAGCAGAGAGAGAGGACAGATATGGCAGAGAGAGAGGACAGACATGACAGAGAGAGAGGACAGACACAGCAGAGAGAGAGGACAGACACAGCAGAGACACAGCAGAGAGAGGACAGACATGTAGAGAGAGACACAGCAGAGGACAGACAGCAGAGAGAGGACAGACATGGCAGAGAGAGAGGACAGACATGCAGAGAGAGAGGACAGACATGACAGAGAGAGAGAGAGGACAGACATGACCGAGAGAGAGAGAGGAGAGACATGACAGAGAGAGAGGACAGACATGACAGAGAGAGAGAGAGGACAGACATGACAGAGAGAGGATAGACATGCAGAGAGAGAGAGAGGACAGACATGACAGAGAGAGGACAGACATGCAGAGAGAGAGGACAGACATGCAGAGAGAGAGGACAGACATGACAGAGAGAGAGGACAGACATGACAGAGAGAGAGGACAGACATGGAGAGAGAGAGGATAGATATGGCAGACAGAGGACAGACAGAGTTCAGCGTCGTCTCTCTTTGGTCAGAAACAACGTCACCACATCCGTAATGCTCTCTTTGATGCTCACTTCTCTTGGGTGGTGAATATCTCAAAGCAGCTGTTAGCGAGCATCTGATCCAGCATCTTCAGGAAGGGAATGGATACCCTGCGGAGAGATGGGGTCAAACAGTTAACTCTCAGCAGGGCGGTACCAACCCCCCCCCTTGACTGGAACCTGAGAGAAGCCTACATGCAGTGAGCATAATCACAAACCAAAATGTCACTTCAGAAACAGGAAAAGTGTCACTTTTTAGTAAAGAAAATGTTTACTTTTCGTAATGTTTAATTTATACACACTTATGGTAGTAAAAGGTATAATGGAGTAAACATCTGAATCTAGATTAAGTTTTTTTTAATCCTACCCATTGTTACAAGTCTTAATTTTACACACAACACTGACCCAACAAAATGAGCCAATTAGACATTTTAATATCGGACATCCCTAGTTTGAAGTGAAAAGGTGTACCTGTTAGGGAGGTGGTCTCTGAAGTGAAAAGGTGTACCTGTTAGGGAGGTGGTCTCTAAAGTGAAAAGGTGTACCTGTTAGGGAGGTGGTCTCTGAAGTGAAAAGGTGTACCTGTTAGGGAGGTGGTCTCTAAAGTGAAAAGGTGTACCTGTTAGGGAGGTGGTCTCTGAAGTGAAAAGGTGTACCTGTTAGGGAGGTGGTCTCTAAAGTGAAAAGGTGTACCTGTTAGGGAGGTGGTCTCTGAAGTGAAAAGGTGTACCTGTTAGGGAGGTGGTCTCTGAAGTGAAAAGGTGTACCTGTTAGGGAGGTGGTCTCTGAAGTGAAAAGGTGTACCTGTTAGGGAGGTGGTGTGAAGTGAAAAGGTGTACCTGTTAGGGAGGTGGTGTGAAGTGAAAAGGTGTACCTGTTATGGAGGTGGTCTCTGAAGTGAAAAGGTGTACCTGTTAGGGAGGTGGTGTGAAGTGAAAAGGTGTACCTGTTAGGGAGGTGGTGTGAAGTGAAAAGGTGTACCTGTTATGGAGGTGGTCTCTGAAGTGAAAAGGTGTACCTGTTAGGGAGGCGGTGTGAAGTGAAAAGGTGTACCTGTTAGGGAGGTGGTGTTAAGTGAAAAGGTGTACCTGTCGTTGCGGAGGTGGCGTTAAGTGAAAAGGTGTACCTGTCGTTGCGGAGGTGGTCTCTGATGTGAAAAGGTGTACCTGTTAGAGAGGTGGTGTGAAGTGAAAAGGTGTACCTGTCGTTGCGGAGGTGGTCTCTGAAGATGGTGAGCAGTGCGTCTGCAAACTGACCCAGAGCGGCGCTGTCCCCCTGGACGCCCTTCAGGTGGTCAAACAGAGACTGGGAGGAGAAGCGAACCTGGAGAGGAGGGAACTGTAGTTATTATACACATACACACACTGTACTACGACTACTACACACACACACTGTACTACTACACACACACACACACACACTGTACTACGACTACTACACACACACACTGTACTACTACACACACACACACACACACTGTACTACTACACACACACACTGTACTACTACACGGGTTCAGATGGGAAAAAACATGTCTGCCAGTAGCTCCACAAGGCCGACTGCAGATCAGCCTGTTCTGGATGAGAACAGCTTCAGATCAGCCTGTTCTGGATGAGAACAGCTTCAGATCAGTTTGTTCTGGATGAGACCAGCTTCAGATCAGGTTGTTCTGGATGAGAACAGCTTCAGATCAGCCTGTTCTGGATGAGAACAGCTTCAGATCAGTTTGTTCTGGATGAGAACAGCTTCAGATCAGCCTGTTCTGGATGAGAACAGCTTCAGATCAGTTTGTTCTGGATGAGACCAGCTTTAGATCAGGTTGTTCTGGATGAGAACAGCTTCAGATCAAGTTCAAGTTCAAGTTTCAAGTTTCTTTAATAGTTGTCATACAGAAGTACAGAATACTTTTGTACAAAATGCTTCTTACTGTTGCGCTCCAGAGACTGTGCATGACAAGATAAGTATGAAATAAAGACATAGTAAAAATTAGAAGTAAAAAAAGAGGTCACAGTGTTCAGTTTAGACATATGTACAATGTTCGTAGACGTAGTTACCATACAATATACAATACTGTGCAGTGTACTAATATACAATACTATATAGTGCAAGGCATAAATGGACGAGGTGCAGTTTAGGTACAATTCACAGTAGGTGTACGAGTTGTAGTGCAAATCCTTTATCAATAAATATAAAGTGTAAGTGTGTTTGTGTGATCTAAAGTGTGGAGAGTGGGTGCTGCAGTGTGTTGTTTGTTTGTTTGAGTGAGTGTGTGCGTGTGGGTGTGTGTGCTGTGTGCATTTGATGGTTGTTGCATAGTGATTATTGTTCGTTTAGCGATTATTGTTCGTTTAGCAGCCTGATGGCCTGGGGATGGTAGTTTGTTCTGGATGAGAACAGCTTCAGATCAGTTTGTTCTCGATGAGAACAGCTTCAGATCAGGTTGTTCTGGATGAGACCAGCTCCTAATCAGATTGTTCTGGATCGTTGTTGCTGCTATATCGTTTACAAGGACAGAAAGTGGAGACAGGGCCCAAAGTAACACAACCTGTTTCCTCTCAGAGGGTTAGCTGGTCAGGGGGTTGGAGTCGACTACATGAGGAGCTCTGGCGCCACCTGTTGGCCAAACTCCTAACAAAACAAGCAAACCTTGTCTCGGATAACTGGGCTGACAGCAGAACCTGACACTGGGATAACAGACAACCGTAAGAAGAACATATTAACACACTAGTCAATAAGGCAAGTTGACCTTTGTACTAGTTCTGGTCTGGATGAACAATGGTTTTATTGTTGGGATTTATGTACTTTACTAGGTCCCACATTGACAGAGTACTCAAATTCAATAATACCACACTAGGGCCACGACACAGTAATATTGTGATTGTAAATTTTTGGTCATATAAATAGGCATTCTGCGAAGTAGTGTTACTGTGATTTATCATGTTTCTTCCATTTGTCAGCAGTCCATGAAACCTGGCCTGTCTATAATACCATGTACTATGTCTTTACTACTCTCTACTATGTTAATATGTCTATACTACTATGTTAATATGTCTATACTACTATGTACTATGTCTATACTACTATGTTACTATTTCTTTACTACTATGTTACTATGTCTTTACTACTATCTACTATGTACTATGTTAATATGTCTATACTACTATGTACTATGTCTATACTACTATCTACTATGATACTATGTCTATACTATTATCTACTATGTTACTATGTCTATACTACTATCTACTGTGTACTATGTTAATACTACTATGTTACTATGATTATTGTTGTGAAGGGCCAGATTAAACCGAATATATATATTTATTTATATATATATATTTAATTGTATTTGTATATTCTCTAATATTCCCTGATATCCCTTGTATATTCCTTGTACAATATGCATTGAATATCCATTCTAGCCTACTGAACATCCCATAATAGTCTCCATTCTACTATTGGTCGAGACCTTGGTGCCAGGCTGCCATACCCCCCAGACCCAGTTCAAACGTACCGCTCAACATGTACGAACAAGTCCTAGTTCCGCGTAGGAATCTGGCTACCGCACCACTAATGGGACTATTTGTTCATAGTGCGTATATATACTGCGCTATTAAAGTAGGACTTCCTTTTTCAGTCCAGTTTCTTACCCTCCAATAGAGTGACAGACGTAAAGCCTCCCCGCGACGCCACGTGTGGGAGTAAGGCCAAGTTCGGCCTACCATCGGTATTGAGACATCGTGTATATTAATATTTGAATAGTCATATTTGGCACTATATCGTCGAGTTGGACGTAGTCTATTAAGCTAATAATAGTCTGTTAATATATAGTGCTTCGTACGGGGAGAATACTATCGTAGTCAGTACCCCATCGTTTCGGGCAGAGAACTGGCTGCTTATCCAGGGTGGCCGAACCCATGTGAGGCTGCACCCGAGGAGCCCCAGAGCCGACGAGCGAGTGGACCTGCATACCGGATTATTCTACCGACGACAGCCCGCCTTCCCAGGCACGGATTATGCTTTGTGTACAGTGATTATTCCATGGATAAAGACCCCCGACACTGCCGTGTGTTGGAACCCCCCCCCCTGGAGAGGACGCAAGGTGAGGAGACGCTCTGCAAGACGAGGTCGCTTCACGTCTCTCCCCCGTGGACCGGAGAGAGCCGGCTCACAGAGAGTCCAACTGCTTTCATCCGTGGTCCAAGGATCGCTGGCGCACCGAGCTGCACAACTGTGGGTTCACCCAGGATACCCTTGGCCGGACGAGGCAGCCAGACTCTACCCCCCCCCCCCCCTCCTACTCCTGTTGTCTTACAAGCGACCGGATTACCCCCCTTAGTGTATCCAGTCTTATAATCATTAAAGTATCATTGCTGTTATTCCTTAACTATTCCAGGTCGTATATTTACCGCCTGCGTCACCAGAGATTGGACATTCTCTATTGATATACCAACGAATACTCTTTGCCATAAAAGTGCATACTATTTCAATTCATAAATGTAATTAAGTGATTAAGTGCTTGCTCTACACACCATTGCTGTGTAGTAATAAACGCATACTTCGACTTCGTACATTTGTGTTGGATCCGTTTCATCTACGTGAGAGTGTTTATCATAATATATTTATGCCGAGTACTGGGTGGCCGAATATAAAGTACAAAGGTAGTGGTAGTAAGTATCATATCTAGTAATACAGTCAGGGAATTGTACCCCTCAGTTACAATTATACTACTATCTACTATGTTACTACTGTATGTCTATACTACTATCTACTATGCTACTATGTCTATACTACTAGTATCTACTAGGGGTGTAACAGTACACAGAAGCCACGGTTCGGTATGTACCTCGTTATTGCGGTCACGGTTCGGTACAACAGGAAAACAATATTTATAATTATTATTATATATTTATTATAATAATTATTATTAAATAGAATAATATTCTTTTTTTTTATCCACTTTTTCTCCCCATTTTCTATATTTTCTCCCATCCCAATTTCGTATCATCCAATTCAACCCTCCCCTGTCACGAACGCTGTTTCTTGCCTCCCACAAGCCGGCTGCAATGTGGACTAAAGGCCTCTGCATGCTACAGCAAATTCAAAGCAACTTCAACACAACATCGACAAAGCAACGGTGTTGCAGACACATTACCTTTATGCTTCTGCAAAATCAACGCACAGCCTATGATGCAACAAAATGTACCCCGGATGTGCGGCTCGAGCGCGCCCAGCCCGCCTGAATACTTTGGGCAGCCGAAGGTGCGCACTCTAGCCATTACAAACGGATTTCCCTTCTCAACCATACATCGTTAGTATAATAATAGCCCTGTTTATGTTTGTTTTCGCTTGTGTTCTTGTATATAGTGTAATATCAACCCAGTCCATCCCCATTGTTTCCCCAATCTCCTTCCACGAATTCATCGTCATAATGCTATCCTTGTAGTCTTTAGACCCGCTATTATATAAATGTTGGTACTTTCGGACCTCCTCTGCAATACGTTCCTGCATTTGATTCATTTTAAACAAACAATTAAACAAGTGTAATGAAACAATACACTAGCTATCGAGCTCCTGTCAGAAAGTTTTCTTTTGGTCTCGAGCTCCTGTCAGAAAGTTTTCTTTTGGTCTCGAGCCAGGAACACTAGAAGTGACAGACAGCCCCGCCCCCATTCACTACCAACCAATCACTGCTACGCAATACCAACGCAACGGGTCTTTAGATTAGATTTTGGACACAGGTACGCAACGCCCAAGCAACACAGTCTACAAGACTGTCTGCAACAAGCGCGCTGAAATCGCGCCGATGTTGTGTTGAAGTTGCTTTGAATTTGCTGTAGCATGCAGAGGCCTTAAGTCATACATAGCACAAGTCCCCTCCGGTACTTGAGGTAACAGCAGTCGCATCTTTTCACCTCCGCAGCTCGATCTCTCAGTGGCGAGGAGTAACGCGTGGGAGGCTCACAGCCTCACGCTGCCCCCGATACTTCCTGATTCTACTGCGCAGGCGCACCAACCGACCTGTAGGAGTCGCTGTCCACAACGCCCGATCCCCACCCATCAGTTTCCCACCCCCTAATACGGCCAATGTGTATTAGTATGAACGACCAGCTAAACTGAAAGCAATGTGGAGCGCTGGGCTCGAACAGGCGAGCCCAGCGTCTCCGCATTCGTGGCGAGCGCCTTGCCCACTACGCCACGTAGCCGCCCTAGAAATAGAATAATATTCTATAGGCTTGCCGTGGTAGTCAGTGATACTGGTGTCATTCTGTGTTCAGGCATCCACTGAATAAATTAATTGCTTACTGCCCCTTTAACAACTTATGCAACAACTTAGTTTCAGTTTCACTTTCACTGAAGAAGAGAACAGATGACATGTTACACAACAAGGAGGATTTATCGATATTTTGGATTTAAACACAGTAGCAGCAACTGGAGAGGAGCTCAGATGATCTGGTGGTATGTACTGTAGTGCTTTTTTTCTTCTTTTTTTAACAGGTGTGAGTCCGCGGGAGAAAGTTGACGTGTGTGAGCGCGCGAGTGTGTGATTGTGTGTGTGTGTCTTTCCAATAATTACCATTATTGGGCGAACAAGAAAACGAAAGAAAACTGCAAAATTGTAATGACCCTGCTGTGCTACAAACATTTACTTAATTCATCATCTGGATGGTTTTGTTTTAGGGACACAGGCTGTAGAAAACGGGAAGGGAGGAGGGGAGAGCCGAGTGCAGAGTGCGTGTTCTGTCCGCTTGTCACCGTGCTTGTCAATAAAGCTTCAACGTTTTATTCATCTACATTTGGCAATACAAGCTTAATATTCAACGTTAAAGATCAATGTAAGCCAGTGTAAAGTAAAGATATTGAGCATAGATTTGTCAAATGTGCAAGTGCAACCCTACTTTCACCTAGTGGTATTATGAGACGTATTCTTCGCATGGCTGCGCGTACCGCACCGTGACGGCCGTACCGTAAATTTGCGGGACGAATACACGTACCGTTACACCCCGACTATCTACTATGTACTGTTACTATGTCTATACTACTATCTACTATGTCTAAACTACTACCAGTACCTACCATGTTAATATGGCTATACTACTATGTGTACAATGTATATATACTACCATCTACAATGTACTATGCTACTATGTATACTACTATCTACTATGTACTATGCTACAGTACTATGTCTATACTACTACCTACTATAATAGTACTACTATGTACTATGCTACTATAATGACAACATAGAATGGTTAATTTGGTCAAGAAGGACAATTTTGTGATTGTCTTTTCCCCAACATGCGCCATCCAGTGGTGTCTGCCACGCGTCAATACTTTTACCAACTAACTTGCATTTTTCCGCAATCTGATTGGCCACTGACGTTTCTGGTCATGTGACATCTGCGCCAATCGTGTGACGCCCGTTTCTTTCACCGGTTAAGCTTAGGCACTCTTTTGAAGTTGGTTAAGGTTAGAGTTTGTCTTAGAGCAGGGCGATAGAACACCAGCCCTGATTCCAAACTCTAACCTTAACCAACTTCGAAAGAGTCGCCTAAGCTTAACCAGGCACAGAAACAGGCATCACGCGATTGGCGCACATGTCACATGACCAGAAACGTCAGTGGCCAATCAGATCGTGGACAAATGCAAGTTAGTTGGTAAAAGAATAGACGCGTCTGCCACAGGAGTCCTTAGTTACCATGGCGACCACTCACTGCATGACTCACAGCACTGTGGTCGTTATTCATTTCAAGCATCTTTAAAACTTTGAAACACATTTCACCTCAAGATGCAGTAATAAATGATATGTACTCAACATAAAATTAAATGTACCGATTTTCTCTGAATGTGTTTATTTAGCAAGAAGCTGTTTTGTTGTTTCTGCCATCTTTAATGCTACGGATATCTCCATTCAGAACTACCACAGTGATCCGTCTCCTCATTAAGACTCTCTCTGGCCAGGGACATACAGGCAGGTCCAGGGATATTTGGACAGACTTTCATCTTTAAGTTGAGGGTATTTGTTAAATGGTAAATGGTGCATTTATATAGTGCTTTTATCCACCGTAAATGTCCAAACCCCCCACCCCCACCTAATAGACAGTCTCCTCCCCACCGCATGTATATATTCTCCCCCTCCAAATGTACAGTCTCCTCACCACCGGATGTATATTTCTCTCCCACCCACCCACCCCCTCCTAATGTACAGTCCCCTCCCCATCATATGTATATACTCTGTCCGGATCTATGAGTAACAGTACTGTATATTTGGATACCGCATATGTCACAAATGTATCAGTAGTAGTACTAAATACCTATATGTCCCTATGCCATAAATGTCATGCATGTTGTGTATGTCATAAATGTCAATATGAATTGAAAATGGGGGACCCTGATGTAAACAAGACAAACGTCTTTCTCTGGTCTGCAACCCCTTAACAATTGTGTGTATTGAGCCGTACTGTATTGTACCCATTCTGCAATCTGTTAAATAAAGTTTTCATTCATTCATTCATTCATTCATTCATTCACAGCCTGCTATAAACACCTCTGCCCCAAAAGGGCCAAAATGTGCACCAAATCCGGACATCCGTGACCAAATAATGAAAGGAAATGCAGCCGTAACTTTGAATTGGGTGTATACAGATTATTTAAATTAATGTGTGCAAAACTGTTTAACATTTTTGGATGCGTGTGTGTCACTCTAGCCACTCTTCACTGCTACCCGCTCTCTTCCCAATAGGCAATAAATAAAACATTTTCGCTTTATTGCCTTTTCGATGAAGAGTTGACCACTAAGTGTGTCTGACCACCAGAACCTGCACGGACTACAATGTATGATGTATATCATGCCAGTTAGGGTACCAATGTGTATACTGCACCTTGTGTATACTGCACCTTGTGTATACTGCACCTTGTGTATACTGCACCTTGTGTATACTGCACCTTGTGTATACTGCACCTTGTGTATACTGCACCTTGTGTATAATGCACCTTGTGTATACTGCACCTTGTACCTTGTATATACTGCACCTTGTGTATACTGCCCCTTGTGTATACTGCACCTTGTGTATACTGCCCCTTGTATATACTGCACCTTGTGTATACTGCCCCTTGTGTATACTGCACCTTGTGTATACTGCACCTTGTGTATACTGCACCTTGTGTATACTGCACCTTGTGTATACTGCACCTTGTGTATACTGCACCTTGTGTATAATGCACCTTGTGTATACTGCACCTTGTACCTTGTATATACTGCACCTTGTGTATACTGCCCCTTGTGTATACTGCACCTTGTGTATACTGCACCTTGTACCTTGTATATACTGCACCTTGTGTATACTGCACCTTGTACCTTGTATATACTGCACCTTGTGTATACTGCACCTTGTACCTTGTATATACTGCCCCTTGTGTATACTGCACCTTGTGTATACTGCACCTTGTGTATACTGCACCTTGTGTATACTGCACCTTGTGTATACTGCATACTTGTGTATACTGCACCTTGTGTATACCGTTTACTTTTACTCATAGCATACATTCAGATTCAATTTCTTTATTGCCTATATCTATTGTAAACGTATAATATAACTAATAGGGCATACAGACCCTCATCTGCACCTGTGTTTACACTGTTCTCATATCTTTATATTCAGAGTTAATTATATCGTTTACACAGTTTATTTTTCTCATATTTCTGATATTCAGATAACATTTTATGGCCTATATTTATGTCTTTCTTCTATTACGCTGCCCATACCATACCTGTACCTCCCCTCCCCCCTCCCCCATGCTGCTATGACGCCCAAATTTCCCCAAGGGGATCAATAAAGGAATATCTTATCTTATCCAGGGTATCTACAGGTTTCAAAAGTAGGATTTAAGACGTTCTAATACCACTTAAGAGCAACATTTTATACCAATTTCACGACCATACTAGCAAGATTTTAATTCTTGCGCATTCCATGCAGTCTCTCGCCAGACGCACCAAGCTTCCAGTAGCCCCTTGAATACAAAAACATTTCATATATCGATGGTTGAAACGCAAAACCTTCTATCTGAAGATTTAACTTTTTTTGAGAAAACAAAAGAAACGCAGAATGCAAATACAATACACTGGTTTTGGCTTTTGGAAGATATCTTGCAGACAGACTGAATAGGTGCAGATAGGAGGTTTCTCATCATCCAAAGTGAAATAATAAAATAAAAAAAATTGCAGATAGGAGGTTTTGCATTTCAGCCATCGATATTAAATATTATTTATATTCAATACCTGTGCAAATGAAATGTAAGACTTTTGAATACCTTTCAAGGCCTTAAATTGAGAATTATGAATTCAAGACTATTTAAAACTGTTTAATACACCGCAGGTACCCTGTGCTACTTACAGGTCTGGGGAGAGGAGGTCTTTCTAATACCCCACAGATACCCTGTTATCTTCCATCATGTCTCCCCCCCAGGCCCCCTGGCCCGGCCTATAGGTGGTGTTGACCTACCGTGGACTCGGTCAGGCCGCCCACCGACACGGTGAGGCCCAGCAGGGTGTGGTACTGGTACTGAGGCAGGCCCAGCAGCTGGGTGATGTGGGGGTAGGCTTGAGACGGAGCGGTCCAGTTCAGGATCTCCCTCCCCTCCCTGGAAACACACAGCCCAAGCACAGGGACCAGGGCCAAGTTAAACACCAGCAGTCACTGAGAAGCCGTTCCACCTGAGGCCCCCGCTCACGCACCCCACCCTCCACCCCCCCCCCCCCCCCCCCCGTGCGCACCCCTGCGCACGTGCTCAAGCGCTCAACAGAAACTGCTGCCATTTCGCAATCGTGTAGTTTAAGAGCAAGAAATTAGCTGAAACCGGGAAGTGATCCTATTAAGATTTAATAGGTTAATCCTGCGCCCCGAGACAGTTCAGTCAACGTCTGAGAACACGCAGCACTGTTTCCTCAAACTAGATATCAGTCAGAGAACACTCAAATGTGTGTTTATGTACAGTATGTGTGTTTATGTACAGTATGTGTGTTTATGTACAGTATGTGTATTGTGTGTTTATGTATGTATGTGTATGTGTGTTTGTATAGTATTGTATTGTATATTCCTCATTTACTTAGCATTTATTTTTTTTACTGTATGAAGCACACTCTCAGGGGCTCATACAGAACCAAGCATTTCACCGTAAAGTACACATATTTTATTGTGACAACTATTAAACAAACTTGAAACTATAGGATGTATGTATGTGTATGTATATGTGTGTATGTGTGTGTACAGTGTATGTATATGTGTGTATGTGTGTGTACAGTGTATGTATGTATGTATGTATGTATGTATGTATGTATGTATGTATGTATGTATGTATGTATGTATGTATGTATGTATGTATTCCCCTGGATGTCAGATATACATTTACATTTAGTCATTTAGCTGAACATGCCTAAGTAAATGGAAGATTGCTCCACTTCTACAAGGTCAATTTGCATGTTCTTGGTATCTAGGAACATCTAGGGACCTGGGGGTATGTATTTCCAGTGTACCTCTGTTGGTTCCGCTCCATTCCGGTCTGTGTGATGCTAAATGCTGACGGTAAATAAAAAAGTCCGACTTTATCTCCCGTTACCCGTTTTTCCCCAGATTTCATAATGAAACATAAGATGACATGGCATTTTATCTTTCCTGTCTATGGCATTTTTAAGACCTCTGAAAGATGGATTTAAGACATTTTAAGACAAATTAAGGCCTTAATGGTTGATAAACAAATTTAAGACTTTTTACGACTTTTTAGGGATCCGCGGATACCCTGAGTATATACAACAATACTATACAATCTGTAGCTGCATGATGACAATACATTTGAATCTAATCTAATTGTCCTTTAAGTCGATATCAATAGTCGGCGTTTCGCAACCGCGTCACTTAAAATGCTGAAAATCCGCTGACAGTGAAACACGATATAGGTGGCGTGCGGCCAGTGACACAGCAGCTTCTGACGCTGCCAAGAGAGTGTGGCGCTCGAGGGCAGGAGAGAGAGAGAGAGAGAGAGAGAGAGAGAGAGAGAGAGAGAGAGAGAGAGAGAGAGAGAGAGAGAGAGAGAGAGACAGGGAGAGACAGCGAGACAGATAAAGACAGAGAGAGAGACAGAGAGAGAGAGAGAGAGAGAGACGGAGACAGAGACAGAGACAGAGAGAGAGAGACAGAGAGAGGGAGAGACAGCGAGAGACAGATAAAGACAGAGAGAGAGACAGAGAGAGAGAGACAGAGAGAGAGAGACAGAGAGAGAGAGAGAGACAGAGAGACACTCACACAGGGAAGATGCTCAGCAGCTCCTCCCGGTGGGGGGATGTGAGGTACCACGGGTTGTGAGCTGTGGAGGAGGCGCACGAAGACCGTCCCGGCGTGGGCTCTGTATCGGTCGATCTTCTCTCCCGCCTGCTGGGCCAGACAGCACATCATACGCCTCACCCTGAGAGAGGGGGGGGGGGGGGGGGGAGGGGGGAGAGAGAGAGAGAGGGAGAGAGGGAAGGGGGAGGGGGAGAGAGAGAGAGGGGGGGAGGGAGAGAGAGCAGAAGAGGAGAGAGAGAACAGACAGAACAGAAAGAACACAGAGAGCAGAGGAGAGAGAGAGCAGAAGAGAGAGAGCGAACAGACAGATAACAGAAAGAACACAGAGAGGAGAGAGAGAGAGAGAGAGAGAGAGAGAGGGGGGGAGCGCGAGAGAGAGAGGAGGAGGAAAGACGTGAGGTTGCTCTTCTATTCCCTGGGTTTGGAGAGTAATGGATTACATGTGACAGGATTACTGTAATCACCCGCCGACTCCATTGACTACACCCTAGGCTCTGTTACCCATACTGTATGAACTTTGAACTCTGTTGCCTATACTCAATGTATAGGCTACTGCTTTCACTGTCTACAATTGCCTTACACTGTAATCATAATAATCGACCTACCTCATACTATAGTCTACCCACATAACTCTGTATGATAACATGTACAATAGTGCTGTATATACCATATATATATATACACATTTATATATTTATATTCACTGCATATATATATATATATATATATAAATTAGTGCTGTCAAACGATTAAAATATTTAACTCGATTAATCGCATGATTGTCCATAGTTAACTCGCGATTAATCGCAAATTAATCGCATTTTTTTTTAATTTTTTTTTTACCTTAAACAGATATTTTTCAAGTTCCAAGTTTTAATACTCTTATCAACATGCGAGTCAACAAATGCTTGCTTTGTGCAGCCATTTAACACAAAAGGATGACCCTCATGCATTGCAAATTTGCATCAAATTCAAAACAGAGTGATGCACAAAATAACTTAAAAGAAAATAATAATTTAAAACAATGAATAAAGTGTGCATGAAATAATAGGGGAAAGAAAACGTTAGGAACTTGTTACATTCACACACACAAGGGCTGATTAATCACACACCCCCCTCTCTCCTCCCTCACACACACTCTCCCAGCTCTTTTTCTCTTTTGCCCCTTCCTCATCTCTCTCACCCCCCTCTCTCTCTATATCTCACACACACACACACACACACACACACACACACACACACACACACACACACACACACACACACACACACACTTCAGAAACAAACATAGTATCAATGAGAGCATCAATAATACACCCGAGTGAAGTCTATTAATAAAAAAAAAAAAAAAAAAAAAAAAAAAAAAAAAAAAAATTAGTTAATCTTGAGTTAAAAAAATTAGTGGCATTAATAGAATCGGGAGTTAACGCGATATTAACGCGATATATTTGACAGCCTTAATATAAATATAAATATATCCATATCCGTCTGAATATACCTGCATATAATCCTTCTATATACCTACTTATACACCTGCATATAACCCATATAACTCTGTATGATAGCATGTACAATAACACTGTATGCCCCCCCCCCCCAAAAAAATTTAATACCTGTGTAAATGAGATTTTTAATACCTTTTAAGGCCTTAAACTGAGCATTATGAATGTAATACTTGTTAATACCCCGCAGAGACCCTGTGCTACTTACAGGTCTGGGGAGAGCAGGTCTGGAGCGCCGCTGGCCACCAGCAGAGTGACCTCCATCAGGCTGGTCATGACGGCCTCTCTCACCCTGAAGACGACACAGGCAGAGAGACACACAGAGAGTCAGCGGGCGTGCTAAGGCACAAGCCATGTCACAGGTTTGATTCCGGTTCACAGCCTTTAGCTCTGTGTCATCCGATCTACCTTTCTCCTCATTCCTCCACCGTCACCATCCGTCTGATTAAAACGAGCGAATGAAATTCAAATAATAATAAACACTGCACACACCCAACCAACGAACCGAACAAACACGCACACACACATCCAACGAATCGAACAAACACGCACCCAAAGAACACACACACCCTCCTCCACACGTCAGTGTTAGCTCAGGCGAGCCTCCTAACAGTCAAATGAAGCAGCATGGCTGACTGACACACACACTAACGTCACACACACACACACTCCCCCTCCTCTACACGTCAGTGTCAGACACACACACCCCCTCCTCTACACGTCAGTGTCAGACACACACACACCCCCTCCTCTACACGTCAGTGTCAGACACACACACACACCCTCCTCTACACGTCAGTGTCAGACACACACACACACACACACACACACACACACACTCCCCCTCCTCTACACATCAGTGTCAGACACACACACACGCACACACACACACTCCTCTACACGTCAGTGTCAGACACACACACACACACACTCCTCTACACGTCAGTGTCAGACACACACACACACACACACACACACTCCTCCTCCTCTACACATCAGTGTCAGACACACACACACGCACACACACACCCCCCTCCTCCACACGTCAGTGTCAGACGAGCCTCCTAACAGTCAAATGAAGCAGCTGGCTGCAGGGCACCATTTGTTTGTGTGATCTGCTAAACGAGCCACTTGTTCAAAAGTCACGCCCAGAGCAGCGACGGTGGAGCAGCCTGTCTGAGCAGAGTGTGAGCAGGTGGAGACAGGTGGGGGAGGGGGGGGGGAGAGAGAGGGAGGGAGAGAGAGGGAGAGAGAGTGTGAGCAGGTGGAGACAGGTGGAGGGAGGGAGAGGGAGGGAGAGAGAGAGAAAGAGGGAGGGGGAGGGAGGGAGACGGTGGAGCAGCCTGTCTGAGCAGAGTGTGAGCAGGTGGAGACAGGTGGGGGAGGGAGGGAGGGAGGGAGGGAGGGAGGGAGGGAGGGAGGGAGGGAGGGAGGGGGAGAGAGGGAGAGCAGGTGGAGACAGGTGCACCGTGCTGCTCAGTGTAAGACTCTGGGTGTAGGACCTGGGGGAGGGAGGGAGGGGGAGGGAGGGAGGGGGAGGGAGAGAGGGGGAGGGAGGGAGGGGGAGAGAGAGAGGGAGGGAGGGAGAGAGAGAGGGAGGGAGGAAGAGGGGGGGAGGGAGAGAGAGCGGGAGGGACAGGGGGGAGGGAGGGAGAGAGAGAGAGAGAGCGAGAGAGAGAGAGAGAGAGGGAGGGAGGGAGGGAGGGAGAGAGAGGGAGGGGGAGAGAGGGAGGGAGAGAGAGAGAGGGGGGAGGGAGAGAGAGAGAGAGGTAGGGAGGGAGGGAGGGAGGGAGGGAGAGAGGGAGGGAGAGAGGGAGAGAGGGAGGGAGAGAGAGGGAGAGAGAGAGGGAGGGAGCGAGGGAGAGAGAGCAGGTGGAGACAGGTGCACCGTGCTGCTCAGTGCCAGACTCTCTGGGTGTAGGACCTGGGGGAGGGAGGGAGGGAGGGAGAGAGAGAGAGAGAGAGAGAGGGAGGAAGAGAGGAGGGAGCGAGGGAGAGAGAGGGGGGAGGGAGGAAGAGAGGAGGGAGCGAGGGAGAGAGAGAGGGAGGGAGAGAGGGGGAGGGAGGGAGAGAGGTGGAATGTGTCCCAACATGGGCATGAATTTTATATCAAAGATTTCTTTTTTATG
>NC_140178.1:17405675-17515675 GCF_963971535.1 Notolepis coatsorum
TGTTCATTGGTTTCTGAGAGAACAGTAACACGTGCGTGTAGACAGGGGGGGGGGCAGACACCAGCAGGGGGGAGAGCAGTGGAGAGCAGACACCAGCAGGGGGGAGAGCAGGAGAGCAGACACCAGCAGGGGGAGAGCAGGAGAGCAGACACCAGCAGGGGGAGAGCAGGAGAGCAGACACCAGCAGGGGGGAGAGCCGGAGAGCAGACACCAGCAGGGGGGAGAGCAGGAGAGCAGACACCAGCAGGGGGGAGAGCAGACACCAGCAGGGGGGGGGGGGGGGCATCCATCCGGGGGGGGGAGCAGACACCAGCACCACCTGTATATAACCCATATAACTCTGTATGATCTTGTCTTGTCGATGGTGTAAAATTAATTACGTATATTGTTAGTAAGTTAGCCCTGTAATCAGGGCCGCCTCAGGGGGTGTGCGAGCAGTGCGGTCGCACAGGGCCTCGCGGGAAGGGGGGCCTTGCACAAAAAAAATTAAAAAAATACTTTTTTTATTTATTTATTTTTTTTATTATTATTATTATTTTTTGCGAGGCCCCCCTTCCCGCGAGGCCCTTTTTCATCACAGACCTCAAATCTAGTTTTGCTTATATGCTTATATATTTCACATTAGACACGTTTGTAGAATGTGTCTGACTTGTTCCTGGCTCTGCGGCTCTGCAGATACACTATTGGAGCTCTGAGGCTCTGCAGCAGATATACTATTGGTTTCAACGAAGGGAGGGGTTACATGTGTACAGTCGGCCGGCGTGTACACATGTAAGACACGAAGAGGACGGTCGTTCGGCAGATGGACTGAAGATGAAAGTTGTTGCATGTTAGAAAGTTCAGTCAGGCTAGCCATGTCGGCTTAGCTAAAGGCAGGGACAGCTAGTTAGCTTTAGCTACGTTATAATATCGAGTGCTAACGTGTGGTTCAGTCGGGATAGCCATGTCGGCTAGTAGCTTAGCTAAAGGCTAACTAGCGTTAGCTAACGCTAGCTATCGAGTGCTAACGTGTGGTTCAGTCGGGCTAGCCATGTCGGCTAGTAGCTTAGCTAAAGGCTAACTAGTGTTAGCTACGTTAGCGAGTGCTAACGTGTGGTTCAGTCGGGCTAGCCATGTTGGCTAGTAGCTTAGCTAAAGGCTAACTAGCGTTAGCTAACGCTAGCTATCGAGTGCTAACGTGTGGTTCAGTCGGGCTAGCCATGTCGGCTAGTAGCTTAGCTAAAGGCTAACTAGCGTTAGCTAACGCTAGCTAACTAGGCATGGCAACAACCAGGACCACCTGAAGCTTTTTAAGAAGGAGGTGATGAACTACAGACAGACGAGGCACGAGAACGTGGTCCTCTTCATGGCGGCCTGCATGGCTCCACCCCACCTGGCCATCATCACCTGATGATGTAGAATGTGTCTGACTTGTTCCTGGCTCTGCGGCTCTGCAGATACACTATTGGAGCTCTGAGGCTCTGCAGCAGATATACTATTGGTTTCAACGAAGGGAGGGGTTACATGTGTACAGTCGGCCGGCGTGCGTCAGCTGCGTCTAACTATTTCGCGCGTGCAGCATTGGAGGTTATGCCAGCCAAGACGAAGAGGACGGTCGTTCGGCAGATGGACTGAAGATGAAAGTTGTTGCATGTTAGAAAGTTCAGTCAGGCTAGCCATGTCGGCTTAGCTAAAGGCAGGGACAGCTAGTTAGCTTTAGCTACGTTATAATATCGAGTGCTAACGTGTGGTTCAGTCGGGATAGCCATGTCGGCTAGTAGCTTAGCTAAAGGCTAACTAGCGTTAGCTAACGCTAGCTATCGAGTGCTAACGTGTGGTTCAGTCGGGCTAGCCATGTCGGCTAGTAGCTTAGCTAAAGGCTAACTAGTGTTAGCTACGTTAGCGAGTGCTAACGTGTGGTTCAGTCGGGCTAGCCATGTCGGCTAGTAGCTTAGCTAAAGGCTAACTAGCGTTAGCTAACGCTAGCTATCGAGTGCTAACGTGTGGTTCAGTCGGGCTAGCCATGTCGGCTAGTAGCTTAGCTAAAGGCTAACTAACGTTAGCTAACGCTAGCTAACTAGGCATGGCAACAACCAGGACCACCTGAAGCTTTTTAAGAAGGAGGTGATGAACTACAGACAGACGAGGCACGAGAACGTGGTCCTCTTCATGGCGGCCTGCATGGCTCCACCCCACCTGGCCATCATCACCTGATGATGTAGAATGTGTCTGACTTGTTCCTGGCTCTGCGGCTCTGCAGATACACTATTGGAGCTCTGAGGCTCTGCAGCAGATATACTATTGGTTTCAACGAAGGGAGGGGTTACATGTG
Organism: Notolepis coatsorum; assembly: GCF_963971535.1. Taxonomy (NCBI): domain Eukaryota; kingdom Metazoa; phylum Chordata; class Actinopteri; order Aulopiformes; family Paralepididae; genus Notolepis; species Notolepis coatsorum. Next base: position 17,407,987 of record NC_140178.1, read on the forward strand.
TACAGTCGGCCGGCGTGCGTCAGCTGCGTCTAACTATTTCGCGCGTGCAGCATTGGAGGTTATGCCAGCCAAGACGAAGAGGACGGTCGTTCGGCAGATGGACTGAAGATGAAAGTTGTTGCATGTTAGAAAGTTCAGTCAGGCTAGCCATGTCGGCTTAGCTAAAGGCAGGGACAGCTAGTTAGCTTTAGCTACGTTATAATATCGAGTGCTAACGTGTGGTTCAGTCGGGATAGCCATGTCGGCTAGTAGCTTAGCTAAAGGCTAACTAGCGTTAGCTAACGCTAGCTATCGAGTGCTAACGTGTGGTTCAGTCGGGCTAGCCATGTCGGCTAGTAGCTTAGCTAAAGGCTAACTAGTGTTAGCTACGTTAGCGAGTGCTAACGTGTGGTTCAGTCGGGCTAGCCATGTCGGCTAGTAGCTTAGCTAAAGGCTAACTAGCGTTAGCTAACGCTAGCTATCGAGTGCTAACGTGTGGTTCAGTCGGGCTAGCCATGTCGGCTAGTAGCTTAGCTAAAGGCTAACTAACGTTAGCTAACGCTAGCTAACTAGGCATGGCAACAACCAGGACCACCTGAAGCTTTTTAAGAAGGAGGTGATGAACTACAGACAGACGAGGCACGAGAACGTGGTCCTCTTCATGGCGGCCTGCATGGCTCCACCCCACCTGGCCATCATCACCAGGTGAGAGAGGGGAAAACAAACGCACGTCACAAATGATGGATTCAGTTCACCTCCAATACCGGTTATTAACCTTGTCACATTTTCACCTCTCTCTTTCTCTCTCTCTCTCTTTTTTTCTCTTTCTCTTTCTCTCTCGCCCTCTCCCTCTCTCTCTCCTCTCTCTCTCTATTCAATTCAAATGGGCTTTATTGACATGGGAAACATACGTTTACATTGCCAAAACAAAACAATCAAACAGATAAAACAAAAAAAATCAGTACATTACAGAAGGAATTTCTTGTACAGTCTTTATGGTGGTTGTATTCCGTTGGATGTCCTTTTCTTGTCACAGCAGCTCACAAATCTGGCTGCTGTGTTTGCACATTCTTGTATTTCTCCCAGTAGGTATGGGAGTTTTGAGTTATTGTCCATGTTTTCAAAGTCTCTTTGGGTGTTTGCAATTTGTGGGAAGTATATGTCTCTGATGTCTTGGTATAGTGGGCAGGTTGTTAAGAAGTGGAGCTCGGTTTCCACCTCATCTTGTGTGCAGTGGGTGCATAGTCTGTCTTCGCTTGGGAGCCAGGTCTGCCTATGGCGGCCTTTCTCGATGGCTAGGCTGTGCTCGCTGAGTCTGTACCTAGTCATGTGTTCTGAGCTGTGTGCTGAGCTGTGTTCTACATGTGTTCTCTGTTCTGAGCTGTGTTCTGTGTTCTGAGCTGTGTGCTGAGCTGTGTTCTGAGCTGTGTTCTGAGCTGTGTGCTGAGCTGTGTTCTGCATGTGTTCTGAGGTGTCCTGTGTTCTGAGCTGTGTTCTGAGCTGTGTGCTGAGCTGTGTTCTGTGCTGTGTTCTGCATGTGTTCTGTGTTCTGAGCCGTGTTCTGAGATGTGTTCCGAGCTGTGTTCTGTGCGGTGTTCTGAGCTGTGTTCTGAGCTGTGTTCTGTGCTGTGTTCTGAGATGTGTTCTGAGCTGTGTTCTAAGCTGTGTTGTGTTCGGAGCTGTGTTCTGAGCTTATATAGTGCTTTTACTAACTATATTATATTTCTCTCTCCTCTGGTCAGGGGCATTGCGCAGCGATAACACTGTATATTGACTGTAGAACGGGAGCTCTCTCTCGCTCTCTCGCTCTCTTGCTATATGTTGACTGTATCATGCCCAGCCTCGGGCAGCGCTATTATTTAAGAATATGTTGACTGTATATATAAAAAAAAAAAAAATGTATATAATATATATATTTTTTTACCTTTAGGGGGGGGGGCTCGCGTTTAAATCACGCACAGGGCCTCGCATTTCTCCCAGGCGGCCCTGCCTGTAATAATCGGGATAATGTATAGCTATACTCGGTCATTGTCGCAAAATAATTGACCTTAACTGCGTTTAGAACACCTCTGTGCTGCGCCTCGGTGTTCTAGAACGCAGTCTCTGTCAATTATTTCACCTGTATATTACTGTTGCACTTTACTGTTACATTTGCACTCTGGTTGGATGCCAAACCCCCTTCCGTTGTGCTGTACTTGTATGATGACAATGCATTTGAATGTAATCTAATCTAAAGAATAGGATCAGAGAGAAGGAACGTGGTCCCACTAGAATCACAGGCAGCCGGTCCCAGGCGGAGGGACAGGGGACCTGCTGGGTGACATTCCAGGGAGCAGGTAACCATGGCCCGGGGCCACCAGTGTGACAGGTAACCACGGCCCGGGGCCACCAGTGTGACAGGTAACCACGGCCCGGGGCCACCAGTGTGACAGGTAACCATGGCCCGGGGCCACCAGTGTGACAGGTGTGTCTCTGGGTGGAGGGATAGAGAGCCCCCAGAAGGCCTGCCAGAGGGGGACATTCCAGGCCCTATAGGGGGGTTTAAACCAGCCGTGTGTTTTAGTGGGGGGGGGGGGGGGGGGGTGGCCTGTCGGGCCTGTCGATAAGAGAAACCAACTGGAAGTGTAACAATTCGCTGGTTCGATCCCCCGGCACGGACAGGAGGGTGTGGGTTCCAGTTGCTGTGGTCTGGTGACTGGTTTTGTGTCTATGGCGCTCACCAGCTCTTGAGCAAGGCATTGCTGCACTGCAGACGACCCTGTGCTCTGACCTCTCTGATGAAATGTTTATTTGTAGGAGGCTATGTGTAAGATAAGATAAGATAAGACAAGACAAGATAAGATATTCCTTTATTGATCCCCTTGGGTAAATTCAGGCATCATAGCATCAGGGGGGAGGGGAGTGTTAGATTCCGATCAATCAGCCAGTATCACCTCCTCATCTGTTGGCTTGTGTTATCTCTTTATCCGTTGACCCTGCGTTGTGTTTTATCTCTCATACTGGCTGATACAATCTTTGTCATTCCCCTTTAATGCAATCCGTAACCATAATAATTCACCGCCTTCGTAAGAATTCAACACCTTTCTTGGAAAAACTTTGTTTATTCCATAAACAAGAGCCTCAGATCAGATGTTATCAGATTGTATTGTCCTTGAAAGGTTTTTGGAAGAAAACTAAATTCATTATTCTAATGATCTCTCCTGTCACCCCGCTCGGTGTCGTCGCGGCCTGGTGGTTATTCCAAAAGCCTTCTCTGTGGTCGTGCCACGTCAGTCCTCCCCCCCCTTTCCCCGCGAGGGGAGGGGCGGGGGAATCGTTTCAAAGTCTCTGATCAAGCTTCTTCTCTTCCGTGTGGTTCGTATCTCAGTCTGGCTTACACCCGGAAGAAACATACTTTTCTATATTCTCGCCATAGCAACGACAGGCCCGCCCCTCTTCTGGTTGTCATGCGACGCGCTGTCATGGCAACTACTTTGAACCTTTAACACACATTAAAACGTCTGTTTCATTAATGTCAAACCTCTCCCCATCGCTCTGACCCAAACCTCCTGCCATTGTTTCTTATCAGTTGTTTATGTGCTGAGGAATGCAGACACCCTGCTCGCTCGCTGCTACCACTGACCGCCGCTTCCACCACCACCATGCACATTTCGACCTCTCTGACCTGGCCCCTTTAGATGCTGTCATCTCCCCCAATATACATTACATACATTGAAAAACACCGTTTTCCTTCAGGAGGTACAGGTATGGGCAGGGTAATAGTAGAAAGACATAAATATAGGCAATACGATTTGATCCGAATATAAAAATATGAGGAAAAATAAACGGTGTAAACAATATAATTAACTCTGAATATAAAAATAGGTGTGTACCTAGGAGGAGTTGTGCCTACAGGACATTCACAAGGCAAGTCATCTTAACAGTTTGAGTGCCAGCCATTAACATGGGAAACATGGTTAAATGCCAGCACCCACTTCAATGATAGCGTTGTGAACGCATAATCGCTGTCTTAAATTATGGCTATGTGTCTAATCTGCCTGTTGCTTATCAATGACTTGTTTGCAGTCAACATTGTCGACTGCAATAATAATATAATAATAATAATAATATAATAATCGGTTCATTTTCGTTTTATAGCATTTTGAAAAGCCCTCGTTTTTCAGGAAAATATATAGATTCCGTGATAAAAGGCATTTACTGGAATATTCTAGCATACACAAAAACGTTGTCATTTTTCGGCCTATTTATGAATCGTTTTCAAATAAACGCTAGATTATCGATAGTATATGTGTACTTATGCATGCTATAGAGGCGGGCTGAAAAATCGATTCTCTCATTTCCTCATCAGCGATCACACACACACACACGCGTAGGGCAAACGCTTATATCTCTGTGAAAACAGCTCTGATTATCCTAAGACTGGTAAAATAAATTCCTTACCTGAGATCAGATGTTATCCAAAAAGATTATTCCAATTCCTGATCGCATTTCCAAATATCGATCACGCTTATTGATTACAGTGTTGGTACTGTAAATACATAATCCACGCATTTTCCGGGCCGGCGAGCACAATCGATCCTTCAGTTGGCTTGACGGAAAAGTAAAATGAGCAAACTGGCCCGCCCCCCTGCATCAGTGTAAAGTAATGGGGTGCAGTTACACAGGGAGAGACGATAGGGGGCGGTATCTTCCCAATTGAGCTCAGAGAGACTCTGCAGCACTAACCCGAGGCTTGATCGATGAAATATGAATTAAAATCGCAAAAAAAAAAAAGAAAATTAAAAAAAACGCCAACGGTCGGCATGGACTAACGACAAAACGCGTCCGTGGCACTCAATGTGTTAAAACTCACCAGGATCCGATGTCCCCTCTGCTGTCCATGGTATAGTCATTAATGCCTTCCATCACGGTTCTGTAAACCTCCGACACGTTCTCTGCACACAGAACCGAGTCTGCGGGACCGTCGGCACACACGCCAGCCTTCACACACACCCTGACGGAGGGGGAGAGAGAGATGTGTAAATATACAAAACATAAGCTTGTTAATTCATAGAGCATACAGCTAATGGATACAGTATTAACAACTTGGTAATTCATAGAGCATACAGCTAATGGATACAGTATTAATAACTTGTTAATTGATAGAGAATACAGCTAGAGCATACAGCTAATGGATACAGTATTAACAACTTGTTAATTCATAGAGCATACAGCTAATGGATACAGTATTAACAACTTGTTAATTCATAGCGCATTATCGATTGATTGTGATTGTCAATTGTGATAAGCGTATGAATGCATGTTGTCTATTCTATGATTATCGTCTATTTTATACAAATGTTATGTCTGCACTTGCACTATGCATTGCTTTTATTTGGTCAATTGTATGCTCATTTTATGCCCATGTCTATTTTATGTCCATTTATGTCAGTAATATCTGCATTTTCCTTGATAACCAAGCAAGTAGACTCATGATACCATTTATTTATTATGTCATAATCGCAATACTGTCCACAATAATCACAATTGCACTCTTCCACCAGAGTGTGCAGCCCTGGTACCAATGTCAGCTCATCCAGAGAGTGGAGACCTGGTACTGGGCCCTCATTCATCAACGTGTTCTACGCACAGATCTGTGCTTACCCTGTGCGTACGATCATTTCTAAGCAAGAGTGGGATTCATCAATTTCGATTTGAACTTGACTCCGTGCTTACATCTACGCACAGGTCAGAGCACACTTACCTGGCGCCGAGTGGTAGAATATCGTTACTACGCATAAGCACTCCTCAGTCCTGCATTAGTTTCAAGGCGGAAATAAGCTTCCGTGCATTAGTGTTCAACTTCTGTATGACCCGTAATTCATTATAGTTCATTGTAAAATAGCGACAGTAGTGTAATTATAACGGGCTCACACGCGAACAAGAGGTTGGCCTGCTTGTTTGGCACGGGGGGGCAGACGCGAAACACCAACCTCCAAACGCGATTAGATATTGTTTCAAATAAAAAGCAAATTATTTTGTGTGTCATGTTTCCAAATAAGATTGGTCACGAAATGCTTTCTACTTCAATTTGTTGGTTAGAATAGATGACCTCCGTTGAAACTTCACTGAGACTAACAGTCTATTTGTGAGCTCCCGCACAGATGTGATGATGATAATAATAATAATAACAATAATAATAATAGCTTCATTTTATATAGCGCCTTTCAAGAGACCCAAGGTCGCTTTACATAGATAGGGGGGGGGGGGGGAATAACAAAGTAACAAACATAGTGGACAGACACACAACATATATATATGATGATGGAATTCATTCAAGATCCTCTCCACCCTCGGGTCTTTGCCACCGCGGCACGGTCCATCGTGATATTGGAGATGGATCGAGCAATAGACTGTTACTGTAGCTGTCAAAGCTCCATCACAAATGCAGTTATGTGAATAGAAAGGGATTCCACTCAGTCAATGTTGCGATGCGCATTTGCCTGATACATGTTATTGCTGGATGCCGGGAGGAAGGCGATGCTGAATGTTTTCAATTCATTAAATAAAACGGATACTTTTTGCAAGGGTTTACTGACTGTCATACAAATAATCAACCAACTACATACTGTAACTCTTCAGTGCACGTTCTTATTTACATTGTGACAACAGCCTTGTGAGTTCCCGCAGTGACCCGCACACAGACATGATTCAAGTTCATGTTTGTATTGATCACATATAGGCAGGCTACACATGGCGTATCTGCTACATCATACATGGCAGTAAGATTCATTGTTCTTGTATATGCTCTCGTATTATTGTTGATGTAGGCTACCCAATACTGACATCAAAATAGATTGTAGTATGCCTCTAGAAATCATATGCAGCAGGTAGAAAATTGACGGGAGATCCATCACGATTTGGAATCAAATTGAGGAGAACTTTAATCCCTGGGTATTAATCAAACAACACGGGAAAAGGCAGTCATATTCCAGCGCGGTCTTTATTAGCCGACAACAAAATAGATGCCTCTAAAAATCATATAGCCAATCGAACACAACTAATAAAGGCATTCATATTACAGCACGGTTATAATGACACACAACCAACGCCAAACAGTGGTCAACGAACGGTCTTTATTAGTATTTTGAGCTGTCCAGGCAGAATTGCAGCAATGGTCTTAGGGAGCCGTTGATATCTGACATCACCGCGTTTACAAATCCGCCTTTTATTTATCCCATAATACGCGATAGTGTCTTCTTGGTTCGACAGCAGTGAATTCTCCGTGGAGTTTCTCGGAGTTCCGCTCGGGTCAGTCCATTATTTCACATCCCATGGGGGGTGTTTCCTCATTTTCATGACCATATATGGATAATCATGCACGAGCATTGACGGTAGAACAAAGTGGTATTCATCAACACGGAGGAGCATAGAGCCTGCGTACGCACCGTGTGATGAATCCCGACTTCCCTGTGCGTACACTGGTTCTACATTCCGTGCTTACGTGTGGAAATAGAACATGTTCTACGTCCACATTGATGAATGAGGGCCCTGGTACCAATGTCAGCTCATCCAGAGAGTGGAGCCCTGGTACCAATGTCAGCTCATCCAGAGAGTGGAGCCCTGGTACCAATGTGAGCTCATCCAGAGAGTGGAGCCCTGGTACCAATGTCAGCTCATCCAGAGAGTGGAGCCCTGGGCCCTCATTCATCAATGTGTGCGTAGAACATGACCTATTTCCACACGTAAGCACGGAATGTAGAACTAGTGTACGCACAGGGAAGTCGGGATTCATCACACGGTGCGTACGCAGGCTCTATGCTCCTCCGTGTTGATGAATACCACTTTGTTCTACCGTCAATGCTCGTGCATGATTATCCATATATGGTCATGAAAATGAGGAAACACCCCCCCATGGGATGTGAAATAATGGACTGACCCGAGCGGAACTCCGAGAAACTCCACGAAGATTGTTCACTGCTGTCGAACCAAGAAGACACTATCGCGTATTATGGGATAAATAAAAGGCGGACTTGTAAACGGTGATGTCAGATATCAACGGCTCCCTAAGACCATTGCTGCAATTCTGCCTGGACAGCTCAAAATACTAATAAAGACCGTTCGTTGACCACTGTTTGGCGTTGGTTGTGTCATTATAACCGTGCTGTAATATGAATGCCTTTATTAGTTGTGTTCGATTGGCTATATGATTTTTAGAGGCATCTATTTTGTTGTCGGCTAATAAAGACCGCGCTGGAATATGACTGCCTTTTCCCGTGTTGTTTGATTAATACCCAGGGATTAAAGTTCTCCTCAATTCTATTCCAAATCGCGATGGATCTTCCGTCAATTTTCTACCTGCTGCATATGATTTCTAGAGGCATACTACAATCTATTTTGATGTCAGTATTGGGTAGTGTAACTGAGGGGTACAATTCCCTGACTGTATTGATAAGTATGGTATTATTAAACCACTACCACTTGTACTTTAACTTCTGGCCATCCAGTACATGATATAGATATGATGAACACTTTCCCACCTGATGAAACGAAGTCCACACAAATGTATAAATCGAATATTTTATATAGCAAAGGGTATATACAACGTTCACTTAATGACATTTATGATTTGAAATGCACTTGTATGGCAAATGAGTATTCGTAGGTAAATCAACATTGAATGTCCAATCTCTGGTTACGCAGGGAGTAAGTATACAACCTGGTTCGTTAGGGAACTATAGCGATGGTACTTAAATGATTATAGCTGGATACACTAAGGGGGGGGGGGGGGGGTCCCGCTGGTTGTAAGACAGTAGGGGGGGGGTTAGAAGAGCCGCTGGCGGTATCCCATCTGGCCGACGATTTCTTGGGAGAATTCAGAGTCCTGAACACGATGCCCACAGAACCTCGGTCCGCAGATGAATACAGCTGGACCCTCTGGTGGACGGTAGCTGCCGGTCCACAGATGAAGAGACGTGAGGCGACCTCACTTGGTGTAGAGCGCCGTCTCACCTGGACTCCTCTCCGGGGGGTAGTTCCAACACTCAGCAGTGTTGGCCGTTATCCATGGAATAATCAAAGCACCCAAAGCATGTAGATAATCCAAGCCGTGGAAGGCTCGCCGTCGTCCGGGTAAAGTAATCCAATGTACAGGTCCACTCGTCCTGGCCCGGAGCTCCTCGGATGCAAGCACCACACGTGGTCTGCCCAGCCTGGTTAAGACTCCAGATAACGTCAGGAACGATGGGGGTACTGCTCACTTTATAACTCTAACCGAACGATGCACCATACATAATAGACTATTATTAGCTTAATAGAAATACGTCCAACTCGACGGTATAGTGCCAAACTATGACAATTCAACTATTAATCCACACGATGTCTCAATGCCTATTCTGAGGCCAAGTAGGCCTTACTGCACCACACGTGCGTCGTGGGTGAGGCTTCGCGTCTGTTACTAGGTTGGAGGGTAAAGAACTAATGGACTAAAAAAAAGTTCTACTTTACTTGCGCCATATATATATGCGCTGTGAACAAATAGTACCATTCGTATTTCGCCAGACGTATTCCTACGCGGAACCGGGCTTGCCACGACATGTTGGTCGGCACGATTGAACTTGAACCAAGGGGCATGGCTGCTGGCGCCAGGTTCTCGTCCAATGGTAGAATGAAACTATTATGGGCTGTGAGTAGACTAAAGGGATATTCAGTGCATATTGTACAAGGAATATACAGGGGATATCAAACGATATACAAATACTATTAAATATATATCCATAAATAAATATATATATTCGGTTTAATCTGATCCTTCACAACAGCCGCCCCCTAATTAGTCCCACCTAATTAGCTAAGCAGAGACAGATTAACCGCACTGTCTACCACTCAAGGTTCGCTGTAAGGGTCAGTCAACTCACAAAGTCATGGGGTCATCATCGATAGTGTCTGGGAGTCTGGGCAGTTCTATTAGCCTCGCCACGGGTCGTGTGTAAGTTCGCCCTTGGACGAGCACTTCAGCTGCTCGGACCTTGCCATCGGCACCGGTGATCACTTTGCTTACGCGGCCAGCCGGCCACATAGCTCTGGGTAGTGACTGGTCGACAATCATGACGACTGTTCCTTCTGTCAAATTGTCTCTCTCTTTTACCCACTTCTGGCGGGTCTGTAGAGACGGTAGGTAGTGGAGTAGGAAGCTGCTCCAAAACTTGTCAGCTAGTACTTGACTGTACCTCCACATTCTTCGGCCGTTCGCTTCTTCAGGCATGTACATTGTCTGGGGTAGCGCGGGGTCCAGCCGCCCCATTAAGAGTGTGTTGGGGGTGACTGGGTCGACATCTGCTATATCACTGGAGACGTAACCGAGGGGCTTGGAGTTCAATACTGGATCGCTCTGGTGGTCATGCATTTGAATACAATACCCCACCGCTTCTCGGTTCCTCTTCCTCTCTTTATATACAACGGGCCAAAACAGTCCATGCCTGTGGAGTGGAATGGCTTGTCGCCGAGTCGGAGGCGACAGGGGGGTAAGTCAGCCATCCGAGGTATGCTGGGCTGCGCGCGCCACTTTCGGCAGTCTAGACAGGTTCGCTGGAAGCGTCGCACCGCTTCTCTTCCTTGAAGTATCCAATAGCGACGTCTGATCTCCGCGAAGACTCTCTCTGCTCCTGCATGGTGTACATCCTCGTCGTATTTCTTTATGATCAGCTCTGTGACCTTGTGTCGGCTGTTCAAGACTATCGGGTACTTAATGTCATCCGGTAGATCGGGGGCTCTCCGCAGGCGACCACCCACTCTGATGAGATTATGGGCGTCACTCTCGGGTGCCAGGTGGAGCAGTCTGCTGTCTGATGGGACGGGCTTTCCTCCCTGTAGACAGTCTAGCTCATCGGGGAACGAGTCTCTCTGGGCTCGTTGTAGTAGAAGAAGTTCTGCTTCTTCGTAGTCAGCTGCTGAAATGTCAGTGGTGGACTGAATCTCTGGGTGGTGCCACAGGAATGTCTTTAGCTGCGCACTCTGTAGGGTAATGCAGTCATCTATGTTGGGGTCTGTGGAGGCGACTGTGCTCAGTCCACAGAACATAGGTTTCTTGTTCTCAGCCTCCTCTTTGCTTGCTTCCCGTGGGGTGGGCGTAGGCCACTCTTCTTCCGGGAGCTTGAGGAATTCTGGTCCGTCACTGTAGATGTTGCGACGGGTGAGGTCATCCAGGGACATTCCCCGGGTGATGACGTCAGCTGGGTTGTGTTTGGTGTCCACATACCGCCAGCTCGCTGCTTCTGTTAACTCTTGAATCTCGGTGACTCTGACTCCCACGAAGACTTTGTATCTGCATGAATCAGACTTGATCCATGTGAGTACTGTCGTGGAATCTGACCACAAGATTGTTCTGTGCACCGGAATGGTGAGTTCACGTTGGATTAACGTGGCTAGATGCGCTCCTGCTAGGGCTGCGCAGAGCTCTAGACGCGGGATAGATTGTTGCTTTCGTGGGGCTATTCTTGAGCGAGCCAGGATGAAAGCAGTGTGTATCTCGCCTCCCTTCTCTTGGGCACGCAAGTAGGCCACCGATCCATAGGCTACTTCGGAGGCGTCGCTGAAGACGTGTAGATCCATCTTGCATGTCTCTGGCCTCACCGTGGGTGGGAAGTAGCTGCGGCGTATATTGACGCCTGGGAGTGAGCGGAGTTCCGTCTCCCACTCTCTCCATGTGGAGGCAAGGTGTGCGGGTATTGGGTCGTCCCAGCCCTGGTCCTTGTCCCATAGTGCTCGTACAATCATCTTTGCCCTGGTGGTGTAAGGTAGAATACATCCCAACGGGTCATATTGTCTGGCGAGTGTTCTGTACACACTCCGTCTGGTGGTCGGTGTCGCCGTCGACCTTCCCTGCTCTGGAGTCAGGGGTTTGTGTCTATAGTGGAGCGAGTCTGTTTTGAAGCGCCAGACTAGTCCTAGTGTCATTTCTTGGGCTTCTCCTGGGATGGTCGCCATCCAGGTCTCGCTGCTGGCAGCCTTGTCCGCGGGGGAGAGGCTGCGCAATACGTGCGGGTCACTGCTGGCCCACTGCCTGAGATCAAAGCCGCCTTTGATCAGGGAGGCGCGTAGCTTGATTAGGAGAGCCTCGGCTTCTTCTTGAGTCGAAACGCTTTGTAAACAGTTGTCCACGTAGAAACTGTTCTTCACACTGTGTCGGACCTCTTCATCTGCTGCTGGGTCCTCTGCGACGTGTTTCTGTAGTGCAAATGTAGCACAGCACGGGCTGCATGTGGTTCCGAAGGGGAGTACTTCCCACTGGTAGATGGCTGGGTTCTCATCTCCGATCCTCTCTCTCCATAGGAACCGCAGCAGGGGCTTGTCCTCCTCCACTAGTCTCACCTGCAGGAACATCCCTTTGATATCCCCGCTGATAGCCACCTTGTCCTGGCGGAAGCGCAGTAGCACGCCCAGTAGGGAGGGGCCGAGTGTGGGGCCGGGCAAGAGCTCTTTATTCAGATTTTGGGATCCGATCTGGTAGCTGCAGTTGAACACAATGCGATCCTTGCCGTTGTGGTGGACCTTGTGATGCGGCACGTACCATGATTCGGTCGTCTGATCGGCCTCTTTAATGTCAATCTTTGTCACGTGTCCCGCTGTGATTAGCTTCTCAATCTCAGCGCGGTACACACTCTCTTGAGCGGGGTCTTTGGCTAGGCGCCGCTCTGTGTTCAATAGATAGCGCTCCGTGGCGTCTTTCTTTGCGTGAAAGGTGGGCATTCCCTCTCGCCTCAGGAGTGGAGTTGCGTATCTCATCACTCCGCCGACTGTGACTCTCTTTGTCCCTTGCTCGAGTAGGTTGATGGCGTAAATGTCTTCTTTAGAACGAATATCTTTCTTTTCGTTCTTAAAGGGCATTGTCTCTAGTGTCCATAGCCTCTCGACATGCTGCAGGAGAGTGGTGTCTTCTTCTGTCGTTCTGGAGTGGAGGCAGCTAGTGGCTGCTGTTCGGTTGAGAGATTTAGCGAGGGGGCCTTGTAGTGTCCACCCTAGGCGGGTCTCGACTGCTGCAGGACAGCCTCGGGGTCCTGTATGGACCCGGTCAATCGGGACTATGAGTTCTGCATGGTCGGAGCCTATCAGCAGGGTCGGGGTGGCGCCGTCTATGAGCGGGATAGGTAGTTGACGCAGGTGCACATATTTATCCATCAGCTTGGCGATGGGGTAGGTGTACTGCGATAGTCCTATTTCTTGGCTGGTGAAAGCATTTGTAATCCTATACCGTCGCTCTGGCTGCCCGCTTGCTGCGATAGTGAAGGAGACATTCTCGCCTTTTATCGTCTTTAAATCTCTTCTTATTGTCCGAATCGTCATTTGGTTCTCGCTCCCCCGCAGTCCCAGCTGGGCCGCAGCGGACGCGAGCAGAAGGGTCTTCTCTGACCCGTCATCAAGGACGGCGTAAGTGTCCATGACTTTATCTTGGTAGCTCAATGTCACACGGACTACCTTTAAGAGCACTTGGGCGCCGCTGCTGCTGGCGGGGTCAATGTACATGACACTTGCCTTGGTGCCGCTCGATGGTGCAGGTGAAGGCCGTCTTCTGTTACTGTCGTGTAGTATATCTAGATGGGCTCCGTCACACCGACTGCACCTTTTCTTTAGGCGGCATTCGGCTGCCATGTGACTGCGCGCACATCGGTAACAGCGCCTGTTGGACTTTATCCATTGACTCACTTCTTCTGCATTCATCTTTGTGAACAGGTCACATTGTGACAGCCAGTGTTCTTTCTCACAGTAGGGGCACACCATCTTCCACTTCTCTTTTCTCGAGGGGGTACTGTGGCTCTTACTGCTCGGTACTGACTCTGATTGGTGCATGACAGTCACCGATCTTCTTCCATCGTTTATTCTCCTGGGTCCCTCTCTGGAGCTTGGCGTGCTCCGCACGAATGTATCCAGTCGTAAGCTGCTGACTTCTCTCGCCAGGAAGTCGGCTAGATCAAGGAGGGATGGTTCGGGACCGTTAGGATCACGGTGGTCTCTCTGCCGCCTAAAACGCTCTTGTCTTGCGGGTGGCAGCTTCTCTAGAATCCTCTCGACGTTAGAGTTGGCGTATAGCTCATGCATGCCCTTTTCCCGTTGCGCTCCCAGCATCCCTACCAGGGACTGCACTTTGATTGACAGGTCGTCTAATGAGCGATTGTCTGTTGCTGGGGGTAGGCGACCAATATGCCTTATCTCTTGGATTACGTAATCCCATATACGTCCATATCTCTGGTCCAGCGCTGCTAGGGCCGCGGTGTATGGGGTCGTAGAGGTGGCATAGGCTAGCGCTATATTGTGCGCTCGCGGTACTTTCAGGTGCTTCAGTAATATTGCATACTTGTGGCGTTCATCAGCGACATCCACCATCATTGTCTCTAAGCACATCCGGAGCTCCGTGTACTGTGCTCGATTCTCATAGGTGAAGTCTGGAAACGACGGCGTGGCAATGTATGACGCCGTGGATGGCTGATACATCGGCGAGCGTTGGGGGAGAGACCTTCTAGGCGAGTCTCCTCTTGCGCCTCTCTGTGGGCTGGTACCGACAGGGTACCATGGCCCGCTGGTCAAGGTGCTATTCCTCGGGGCTGGTCGTGCGTCGTGCTCACCCGTGAATAGTCGGGGGTCTGTAGCGCAGCGCCGCGGGGGTATAGCCTGGGCTGTACTGGACCTCCTGGTCCGGTGGAGTACTGTGCTGTCGTCGGGCTTGGTTCTCCTCCTCTCCCTCTTCTTCTTCTATCAGGTCCTCTAGATCCTGTAGTCGTTTATTTAGCTTCTCCGCAGTGTATGCCGCTCCTTCCTTGTAGCTGGGTCTCGCTTGGACCGGTCTGGGAAGGGGGTCTGCGGGGGGTATAGGCTTGGTCTGTTGGTCAAGTTCAGGGTCGCTTGCTCGGTTAGGAGACGCTGCCCTTGACTGTTGTCTCGACGAGTTCCTTGAACCCCTGGCGGAGGGAGAGGGTGTTGCCTTGAGGATCAGCTGCTCCATTAGTTGCGCTTGTAACTTGTCGCGCTCGGCTTCGCGCTTGGTGAGATCTGCTTCTCTTTGGGCACCGGCAGCGGCGCGCTGTGCGTCGGCCCGGTCTCTTGCCATATTCTCTTCCGTCTGAAGGCGTCTCATCTCCAGGCGTATGCGCTCTTCTTCGCTCCGTTGCTGCGCTTGGAGTTGTTCGCGCTCGATAAGCATCTGTGCTTGGAGTCGATCGCGTTCACCCTGAAGTCGATCGCGTTCAGTAGCGGCTGTCAGGCTGACGAGGAACGCCTGTGATAGCATCCTCTCCGCTTCGCTGGGGGAAGACGGTTGTAGAGGTGAGCCGCTCCTGGGTGAGCCGCTCGTTGGAGAGTCCTGGAGCTCTATTTCCTCGGCGCTCTCCTCCTCTTCTTCCGTGCAGAGTTCTCTCTCTGTAGGGTTGTCTTCCTCCCGGGGCTGGTCGGGGACTACTTCTTCGGTATTGGCGGGGGGTAAAGGCATGTCAGCTCCCTCCTGGTCCCCACCGTGAGCTTGGTCAGTTACATTAGAACCCACTAGGGCCTCTGTGGTCGGGGAAACCTGGTCGTTAAGGTCAGACATAATTTTACTTTCTACTTTTACCGCGTTTACCGTTTGTCGAAGGCTAGGTAGTTGACTGACAGCGTAATCCTCTAAGTACTGAGGTGGCTGTCGTCTGCGCTGCGGGCGTTCTACGTTAGGAGGACCGTTTCGTGGAGTGTTCATCATAGGCCATTTCAATATTAATAACACTATATTAATATTACACTAGTTACCCTCCGGCTCGAAGGACCAATTGTAACTGAGGGGTACAATTCCCTGACTGTATTGATAAGTATGGTATTATTAAACCACTACCACTTGTACTTTAACTTCTGGCCATCCAGTACATGATATAGATATGATGAACACTTTCCCACCTGATGAAACGAAGTCCACACAAATGTATAAATCGAATATTTTATATAGCAAAGGGTATATACAACGTTCACTTAATGACATTTATGATTTGAAATGCACTTGTATGGCAAATGAGTATTCGTAGGTAAATCAACATTGAATGTCCAATCTCTGGTTACGCAGGGAGTAAGTATACAACCTGGTTCGTTAGGGAACTATAGCGATGGTACTTAAATGATTATAGCTGGATACACTAAGGGGGGGGGGGGGGTCCCGCTGGTTGTAAGACAGTAGGGGGGGGGTTAGAAGAGCCGCTGGCGGTATCCCATCTGGCCGACGATTTCTTGGGAGAATTCAGAGTCCTGAACACGATGCCCACTGAACCTCGGTCCGCAGATGAATACAGCTGGACCCTCTGGTGGACGGTAGCTGCCGGTCCACAGATGAAGAGACGTGAGGCGACCTCACTTGGTGTAGAGCGCCGTCTCACCTGGACTCCTCTCCGGGGGGTAGTTCCAACACTCAGCAGTGTTGGCCGTTATCCATGGAATAATCAAAGCACCCAAAGCATGTAGATAATCCAAGCCGTGGAAGGCTCGCCGTCGTCCGGGTAAAGTAATCCAATGTACAGGTCCACTCGTCCTGGCCCGGAGCTCCTCGGATGCAAGCACCACACGTGGTCTGCCCAGCCTGGTTAAGACTCCAGATAACGTCAGGAACGATGGGGGTACTGCTCACTTTATAACTCTAACCGAACGATGCACCATACATAATAGACTATTATTAGCTTAATAGAAATACGTCCAACTCGACGGTATAGTGCCAAACTATGACAATTCAACTATTAATCCACACGATGTCTCAATGCCTATTCTGAGGCCAAGTAGGCCTTACTGCACCACACGTGCGTCGTGGGTGAGGCTTCGCGTCTGTTACTAGGTTGGAGGGTAAAGAACTAATGGACTAAAAAAAAGTTCTACTTTACTTGCGCCATATATATATGCGCTGTGAACAAATAGTACCATTCGTATTTCACCAGACGTATTCCTACGCGGAACCGGGCTTGCCACGACATGTTGGTCGGCACGATTGAACTTGAACCAAGGGGCATGGCTGCTGGCGCCAGGTTCTCGTCCAATGGTAGAATGAAACTATTATGGGCTGTTAGTAGACTAAAGGGATATTCAGTGCATATTGTACAAGGAATATACAGGGGATATCAAACGATATACAAATACTATTAAATATATATCCATAAATAAATATATATATTCGGTTTAATCTGATCCTTCACAACAGGTAGCCTATATAAACAATATAATACGAGAGCATACAAGAACAATGAATCTCACTGCATGTATGATGTAGCCTGCCTTTCAATACATGAACTTGAATTCCATCATGTTTGTGTGCGGGACTCACAAGGCTGTTGTCACAATGGGTTTGATTGATTGATTGAAAAGTTTATTAACAGATTGCAGAATGGGTACAGTACAGTACAGCTCAATACATACAATTGTTAAGGGGATGCAGACCAGAGAAAGACTTTCGTCTTGTTTACATCAGGGTCCTCCATTTTCAATTCATCATAACATATATGACATACATGACATACAGATAGACAGTACTGCTACATCTATACATTTATGACATATCAGATTTGCAAATACAGTACTGTTTGTGATACAAAAGTGTCCAGAAAAGGAGTGTATATACATTTGGCGTAGAAACTGTACATTGGAGGAGGTTGGTTGGGTGGGGTGGGGTTGGGTGGGTTGGGTGAGGGCTGTACATTGGAGGTGGGGGGGGGGGGGGGTTGGGTAGGACACACACACACATTTTACACTGTACATTGGAATATTGACAAAGCCTTACTTGGTCATTTACTGTACAACTAGGTTAGGACATTTGTAGGGGCCAGTTTCGTGGTACCGGTGTACAGTAATAATAACAGTCCACACAATATCACGATCCATGCCATAGCCTATGTTCTATTAGGACATGATCTGTGACGACAAATGTTCTAGAATGTTTGATTAAGATATCATACTCTGACAGCATGCCTATGAGCAACAAAAACGCGAACTTGAATCCCATCATATAGTCTGTCCACTATCTGCATGGTGTCATTGCAATGCGTTTTCTATTCTTTCTTATACAGTAAAAAGGGGGAAGAACACTATATTCATATGACTTATTCTGCTTACAGCTTCGAAATTCCACTTGTTTCGTTTAACGTAAAGCCTTTTAAATATAATCAAAACGTTCCCGTGTTTCGGCGGTCTGTGCGCAAAATAATAACGAGTTGAGCTTTATGATTTATGATGAATTGAAAATGGGGGACCCTGATGTAAACAAGACGAAAGTTGGTCTGCATCCCCAATTAACAATTGTATGTACTGAGCTGTACTGTACTGTACCCATTCTGCAATCTGTTAATAAACTTTTCAATCAATCAATCAATCAAGCTACGCGGAGCGCAGTCAGTCAGTAGCCTACACCCCGTATATTCCGATAACGCTATATAAACCATGCTGCATTCATTCTGAGAGAAAGATCTATTATTCCAAATGCTATTTATAGGGTTTTGACCATAATTACACTACTGTTGCTATTTTACAATGAACTATAATGAACTACGGTTCGTACAGAACATGCCAGTGTTATTATGCACAGAAGCTCATTTCCTTGTTGTAATAATATATTCTACCACTGGGCGCCAGGTACGCCTGGTCTGACCTGTGCGTAGACGTAAGCACGGAGTCAAGTTCAAATCGAAATTGATGAATCCCACTCTTTGCTTAGAAATGATCGTACGCACAGGGTAAGCACAGATCTGTGCGTAGAACACGTTGATGAATGAGGGCCCTGGTACCAATGTCAGCTCATCCAGAGAGTGGAGACCTGGTACCAATGTCAGCTGATCCAGAGAGTGGACTCTGAAAACAGGCTGAACGGTCCACAGAGAAGAAGCACCAGACGGACCGACAGAAAGGTAAAAAGAGGGGACTTCAAGGTAAGATGCAAAACACAAAGAGTAAAGGTGAGTGGAGGACAGACGTGTCAATCAGGTCCTGCTGGTGTGGGCGGGTGGCTGTTTATCTTGGCCTTGCAGCCTACTGTGCTTGAAGGGAATAGTTAAGCTATACATGCAAGACAACAGGGCGTCCCAGCTGTAAGATGTATCACAGAAAGGAACCCAACCTGAGTATGAAGGTAGAAACAGGGTCGAAATTAACCCAGGGTGGGAACAGGGCGGAAAGGCACCCAACCTGAGCATGAAGGTAGAAACAGGGTAGAAATTAACCCAGGGTGGGAACAGGGTGGAAAGGAACCCAACCTGAGCATGAAGGTGGGAACACGGTCGATAGAAACCCAAGGTGAGAACAAGGTGGAAAGGAACCCAACCTGATCATGAAGGTGGGAACAGGGCGGAAAGGCACCCAACCTGAGCATGAAGGTGGGAACAGGGTGGAAAGGAACCCAACCTAAGCATGAAGGTGGGAACAAGGTGGAAAGGAACCCAAGGTGGGAACAAGGTGGAAAGGAACCCAATCTGAGCATGACATAAGAACAAAATGGCTTCTGTGTCGATATGGTCAATTAGGTGGTCTAAACCAGGGTGGGAACAGGGTGGAAAGGAACCCAACCTGAGCATGAAGGTGGGAACACGGTGGAAAGGAACTAGGGATGCCCCGATCACGTGATTTTCCGAAGATCGGGATCGGCAAAAAAATATATATAAAAAATCGGGAATTGATGATATGCAATTTAAAACCAGTATGATGAGTTTAAGACGTGAACATGGTCATGTTTGTTGAAAAAAAAAAAAAAAAAGTAAAATCACGTTTTTTTGCTCCCGATCCGATCCCGATCATGTGATTTTGAGTATCTACCGATACCGATCTTTCCCGATCCGATAAAAAAAAATGCATTTTAATTTTATTTAATTTCTTTTTAATTAATTAATTTTTTATTCAACAAACATGACCATGTTCACGTCTTAAACTCATACTGAGGCCTTAGTTTTGGTTTTAAATTGCATATCATCATTCATTTATTTATTGTCACACAGAGCAGAAGAATTTTGCCAAAACAAACCAATAGTATCCAGCTGCAGAACGGCACACCAGCCACACTCTCAGACTCAAATAATTTTTTTTTTTTAATCCCAATTTCTCACATTACATTCACCCTGAATGTTGACGTTATCCAGGTGAAAAGTTAACTTCATTCAAGCGAGGCATTGCAATCCTTGACATAAATCATTTGATGTATAATTAAATCAAAGGAAATGGGTTTGGGTCTGAGTGTGTGGCTGGTCTGCCGTTCTGCAGCTGGATACTATTGGTTTGTTTTGGCAAAATTCTTCTGCTCTGTGTGACAATAAATAAATGAATGATGATATGCAATTTAAAACCAAAACTAAGGCCTCAGTATGAGTTTAAGACATGAACATGGTCATGTTTGTTGAATAAAAAAAATAAAAGTAAAAAAAATAATAATAATAATAAAAATGTCCTTTTCTTTTTCTTTTTTTTTTATCGGATCGGGAAAGATCGGTATCGGTATACTCAAAATCACATGATCGGGATCGGGAGCAAAAAAACGTGATCGGGACATCCCTAAAAGGAACCCAACCTGAGCATGACATAAGACACATCTAGAGAGACGTGAGGTAGAACAGAAATTGACCTGATCTCAAACCCCGCCCTCTTTTCTTGATCCTCCAATCAAAGTGTGCCCAAGGGAAGCAGCGGTTGCGATTGGAGGATCAAGAAAAGAGGGCGGGATTTGAGATAGGGGGTGCTCGATTATGGCAAAAATCATAATTGCGATTATTTTGATTGATATTGAAATCACGATTATCAAACATGATTTGACTTGAAAACATAACGACAACTTATGTTTTACCTTCTCGACCAAAGGCTGCCTTTCTGTATCTTCTACAAGTTACCAAATATGTTTCAAAACAACGCCTCTCAACGCGAGATGAAACTACTGTTTGGGCAGGAGGGGAGGGGCGGAGCGCAGCGCTGTGAAGGAAGGGTGCGCTGCATTTACAACACAAGACAAAACGAGAGCAACGCGCCATTTAGCGCGATAACCGTCTTATCTCGATTAATCTCGTTTTCATGTGATCGTGAAAAAGGCCAAAATCATAATTGAAATCGAAACTGGATTAATCTCCCCGGCCCTAGTTTGAGATATACGTCGATCGAATGAAGAAAAAACTGCTCCGGCTTGGAGATGAGAAGTCTGGAGGTAATGTCACGCTCACTGTGCCACGGCTCGGACCGCATCTCTCCTGGCCTCAGTCATCCTGTCCTCCTTCTGGCTGCAGGCCTGCTGGAGCGCTTCCAGGATCTACACACACACACACACACACACACACACACACACACACACACACACACACACACACACACACACACACATATATTTATATATATATTTATACACCAGGGTTATGGGATGGATCCTACTTGAGTGGCGTGAGGCACCCTGAGTGTAAACACACCTGCTGCAGTTTGCCGTGGACCATAAATCCTGGCAGACAGCCTAAGGCCAACGCAGAGCCACAACGAGTCAGCACCTCTTGATTCCTCAGCCCAGCGATGTACTGGGACACCAGGACCTCTGCACGCCACACACACACACACACCACACACACACGTCACACACACACACACACCACACACACACACACACGCACACACACACACACACGCACACACACACACACACACACACACACACACGTGTGAATGCAATGTAAATGTAAATTGATGTTGACTTATTACAAACAGGCAAGGGACATAAGACAATGCAAATGCATTCAGATACTTTTCAGTTACCGTACACACACACAGTTTGTTTCCAGTGTCAGTAGCCCAGTATACTTCAGGCCGCTGCACTTCCTCAAGGCCAGATTAAGAATTCAGAGGCCCCTGGGCCAGATTCTTGTGGAGGGCCCCCCCCCCCCAACCCCACCCACAAACATACGTCGTACACATATGGCGTTTTTATGTCACTTAAAAAAAAATAAGCTGGATCCGTAACATTGTCCAACCAATCCTCCTGGTTTTCATGTTCAAGCACCGCCGGCGGCAGGCTGTCATCATCACGGTCTGCCTCAGAGTCAGAGTAGGGCTGGGCGATATGGCCAAAAACGTTATCGCGATAAAATTATAAAATTATTTTCATATAACTCGATATCGATAATTATTGTAGATATAATTTCTGTCAAGTTTAATTAACTTCTTATGCCCGGCGCCGATGGACGGGCTATTAATAGACTTGTTTTGCTGCTGCGAATGTCTCGAGTTGATGTCGTCATCAGTCCTTGCACGTTCTTCTATGCACTGGTGGGGCAACCAGGGGGCAACCTACCACCACTTATAAGAATGGAACTAACAGTTAGCCAGAGCAAGCGGTGTATCCCATGACAATGTACTAACTATCACCCTAAAATACTCCGTTCCGCCCCAATACATTGCAACGACGTCCACCGCATACCCCACACTACTCTAACCGTGGCCTCAGAATTCATGCCACACACCCACTCTGCACGTAAACTATAAAATAGCGGCGTGCAAGCTAATTATCCTAGCCAGCCTTGTTTCCAATGTACTAACTATCACCCTAAAATACTCCGTTCCGCCCCAATACATTGCAACGACGTCCACCGCATACCCCACACTACTCTAACCGTGGCCTCAGAATTCACGCCACACACCCACTCCGCACGTAAACTATAAAATAGCGGCGTGCAAGCTAATTATCCTAGCCAGCCTTGTTTACTACTAGAGTCCTACCTCTTTAACCAGAGGTGCACCGCGGGTCTCCTTCGCTGTCGGCCATCTCCTTCACTGATTGGTTGTTAGTGCGTGTGCTCATATCCAAGCTTGGAAAATCGATATATCGAAACTTTGCGACCATGTTTCATGTTTATTTCGAGGAAATAATTTATCGCGATAGTTATCGTTATCGTTTTATCGCCCAGCCCTAAGTCAGAGTCATTCGTGTTGGTGTTGGGGCTGGGCTGTGGAGATGCGGCGGGCGTATACGAACAGGTGGCAGCCACTGGTGGTGGTGGGCCGGCTGAACTAGAGGCTGCCGCTGCCTCTTCTCTGTCGCTAGCATCAATAATAATAACGTTAGCATTCTCGTCCTCTCTGCCCGCGGCGCCTGGCTCAGCCTCTTCAACGTCTCTCACCCCTCATTATCAAACAATCAATCATATTTTTATTTGCAATACATTTTTTTTTATAAAAATAGATAGAGAAGAGATGAGATGATACTAGTAGTCACTATAGATGCTGTGAAAGTAAACGCTGGATGAGGATCTGATTATATATATTTTTTTTCGTATTTCTTTATTTTATTTTTTACTAGTGTGTAATTTAAAAATAAATAAAAATAAAAGTAAAAAAATATAATAATAATAATTTGGGGCCTCTAGTGACGAGGGGCCTCCAAGAAAATTTAAAATACAAGTAAAAAAAATATATATATATATATATATATTTGGGGCCTCTAGTGACGAGGGGCCACCAAAAGGCCTCTAGTGACGAGGGGCCTCCAAAAAAAATAAAAATAAAAGTATTTTTTTTTTAAATGTTGGGGCCTCTAGTGACGAGGGGCCTCCAAAGAAAAAAAAATTAAAAAAAAAGGCCCCTCGTCACTAGAGGCCCACGGGCTGTGGCCCAAACGGCCCGGTCGTTAATCCGGCCCTGCACTTCCTACTCACCCTGCATGTGGGGCTGGGCCTCGCCCGGCTGGGCTTGGTAGTATTCCTCACACAGAGCAGCCAGGGCCGACACCGCTGTGTCCTGCAGAGACACAAGCAGCACCAGATGAAGACGCAGGTCTGGAGGCTCTGGACCAGCCAGCAGTGAGGCCTTCAATGTTCTAACCACGTCTTTTCAACAGGTGGGACGTCAATGAATAAATAGAAATGCAATAAAAACAAAGACACAGCAGTGGTCTGGTGTCACCTTCATGCTCAGGTTGGGTTCCTTTCCACCCAGGTTGAGAACAGAAACGGCCACTGTATGAATATGGTCAATTAGGTGGTCTAACCCAGAGTGGGGACAGGTAGGAAGTAGCAACAGGGTGAAACAAACCCAACCTGAGCATGAAGGTGGGAACAGGGTCGAAAGGAACCCAACCTGAGCATGACATAAGAGCAACGTGGCTGCTGTGTGAATATGGTCAGGTGGTAATGATCAGATGTACCTTGATGCCCTCTCTGGCTCCGCTGGACACCAGGTGGAGGCTCTTCAAGCAGTCGTCAATGAGCCACTGCCAGCCGACTGAAACACACAAGCACCACGTTAGCCTGTCCGTCTGCCAGTGCATCCCTTTAGAACCTGGAGACGGGCTATTGAACACCAACTTACTGAGGACGGGGTCGTCCCTGAAGGGCATTTTGGAGACGGATATCTTTTCTATGAGAGTGCAGACTGTGGGAGAGACACAGATACAAGTTAAAACAACACTTCAGTTTGCTAGAACAGTGGCTCTCAACGTGGGTTCATCAACAGTCAAGCCACCGGTACTGGAGTTTGTCAACAGTCAAGCCACCGGTACTGGAGTTCATCAACAGTCAAGCCACCGGTACTGGAGTTCATCAACGGTCAAGCCACCGGTACTGGAGTTTGTCAACAGTCAAGCCACCGGTACTGGAGTTCGTCAACAGTCAAGCCACCAGTACTGGAGTTTGTCAACAGTCAAGCCACCGGTACTGGGAGGTGGGTGGAGCCAAGCTCCACCTAAAAGACCCTGGCGAGACCATAAGATATAGGAGTCAACGCGGACCCTGCAAGAGACATTGCAGCCCCGGAATTGGGCAAACAACTCCGGGAATGAAACACTAGAATCGAGAGGGCTCCATTAGAATGTCAGAATGTCTCGTCAGTGCAGGGAAGTATGTTGTGGAATAGTTTACCTACCACCAGTCGAGAATGTCTAAACTTTACTACTTTTAAACTCAAAGTAGTAGTGTTTCTAGAACACCAAGCAGGTGACCATATATAGGACCTTTGTGGTCTTGGTCCCTTTAGCTTTGTTTTTGTAAATTATTGTTCTTTTGTTTTAATATGTTTTTATATTGCTCTGTTTTTGTATTTTATTTGTTTTATGTTTGGGGACTGATGATGAAAATTAGCATCCATTGCTAAATCCTGTGTATTTACAGTGCATTATATTGTATGTATTCATTAACACATTGAGTGCCAATGACAAGTTTTCTCGTCTTTTTCTCGTTTTTGCTTTTATTAGCAATATCCATTCATTTTTCATCCATCCAGCCTGACGTTATCATTGAGAATGGGTCTGAGCTCGAAAAGGGCAAATACCGCCGCCTATCGTCTCCCGGATGGTAATGCACATCATTGGATTGGATTGGGTGGGCATGTGCATCAGAAATAAAGTCCGGTCCGGGGTTTTCCCTTCTCTGGGAAGCAGTATCGTGTTATCACATTCACTGACAAGGCTCGGAGCAGCGTCGATTATGTGTTTTGGTGCTATAACGTTGGATCAATAAACGCGATCAATATTTGGAATGGCGATCAGGAATTGGAGGTAAGGACTCTATTTTACCAGTATTGGGTTAATCAGATGTTTTTTTCTCAGCCATCGCAGCGTGTCCGTTTGTGCGTGTATGACGTTAGCGCTGACCAGGTCATGGATAATAGATTTTTCAGCCCGCTTCTCTAGCGTGCATAAGTACACATATACTATCGATAATCTAGCGTTTATTTGAAAACGATTCATAAATCAGCCGAAAAATGACAACGTGTTTTGTGTATTCCACTAAAGAGGTATTATCACGGAATTTCTCTGGAATTACTAGAGCTCTCCAAAACTATGCTCGTATTCAAAACGGTATAAAACGGATATGTACCAATGAAAAAACAATCCGTTTCATACATGTTGATTGCAAGCAAGTCATTGATAAGCGAGGGGTGTTTTAGACCCATAGCCATAATTTAATATAGTTTAAGCGTTCGCAAATTTCCCTAACCTCCCATTGACTTCAGTGCTGGCACTCTAGCCCATATATGGTCAAAGGGGCGTGGCACTCAATGTGTTAATACACGTTGTCCCTTCCAAATAAACAAATAAATGAAATAAAAATTAAAACCCTCCCAAAAGGTGAGTGTTAAATACCGTGGCCCTGCCCAGACGGTTATACAACACAGACCACTGTAATGTACGAGAGTGCACATTAACAGTGGTTGATGCTTGAATGCTGAAGTAACTATAAAGTCAGAAATCAGCCTCTAATGTCTTCCAGTTGATCCCTAATGGAAACTAGATGACATCACATTGGCTGCTTCTCTGCAGTAGAATTCCCCCAGGAATATCTTATCTTATCAAAGACTTACCCGCTGGCCTCATCAGCTCGCCACCGAAGCCCCTTGGTGCAGAACACAAACACAATCATTACCGTTAAATAACACGTCAACAGATTTACATCGCCATTATATCAACTAGCCATTAACCCATTCAGTGCCAACCACGAGATTAGTCGGGTTAACTCGCCATGCGTTGAGTGCCAAGACCAGAGAAAACTCTGGTTTTAATCGTTATTTCTTTTATTAGCAATATCCATTCATTTTTCATCCATCCATCCAGCCTGACGTTATCATTGGGAATGGGTCTGAGCTCGAAAAGGGCAAATACCGCCGCCTATCGTCTCCCGGATGGTATTGCACATCATTGGATTGGATTGGGTGGGACTGTGCATCAAAAAAATAAGTCCGGTCCGGGTTTTACTTCTCTGGCATGCAGCTGGATACTATTGCATCGAGTACCTCCACTGGGAGCAGCGTCGATTATGTGTTTTGGTGCTATAACGTTGGATCAATAAACGCAATCAATATTTGGAATGGCGATCAGGAATTGGATTCTTCTTTTTGCAGAACATCTGGTGTGAGGTAAGGACTCTATTTTACCAGTCTTGGGTTAATCAGATGTTTTTTTCTCCGCCATCGCAGTGTGTGTGTGTGTGTGTGTGTGTGCGTTAGCGCTGACCACGGCATGGATAATCGATTTTTCAGCCCGCTTCTCTAGCGTGCATAAGGACACATATACTATCGATAATCTAGCGTTTATTTGAAAATTATTCATTAATCAGCCAAAAAATTACGACGTGTTTTCTCTGGAATTACTAGACATCTCCAAAACTATACTCGTATTCAAAACAGTATAAAACGGAAATGTACCAATGAAAAAACAATCCGTTTTTGACTGCAAGCGAGTCATTGATAAGCGAGGGGTGCTTTAGACCCATAGCCATAATTTAAGATATAGTTTAACCATTCGCAAATTTCCCCGCCCTCCCATTGACTTCCTTATTGGCACGCTAGCCCTAATATGGTCAAAGGGGCGTGGCTCTGAATGAGTTAAGGACCGCTGCATCATATTCACGTTCCCAGAGGGAGAGATGAAGGTCTGCGTTCATCCTTACCTGTACTGCTTCCTGTCAAACAGCTGGAAGGAAATGAAACAGACGGCGTCAGAGATAAGACAGATTTATTACAGTCTGCGTGACTCCAAGCAACAACTTCTTGAAAGCGGGGGAACAAACCTTTTGATGAATGTTCTTTAACTCGTCCACGCACTCTGATGAGATGAAGTCCACCACAGAACTACAGGAAGACACACGCAGGGGGACAACACATGAAATGGTGTATCGGTAGCAGGGCGTTGATCTATTTTTACAGTTAAAATCTATAAAATATTAACTGTAATTTGTCTGTTTTGCCTCATGCATGCATTGTGGTTTTATTTGGTTGTTTGTTTGATGCGTGTTTTAATTATTTCCCTTACCTCTGTGATGTATATATCGTTGCCTCTTTTCTATTTTATTAAACATGTTTGTCCCCTAGGTGATAGGTTTGTCCCCTAGGTGATAAGTGCCTAGACTTTGCATAATAATAGGATACCGTTTGGCCTCCGCCCATATTACGACTGCACCCCTGCCTCTGTGATGTATGTATCGTTGTCTCTTTTCTATTTTATTTCCCCGTTACCCTTCGAGAGGCCCTTTTGTCCTCCCGCCAGACCGTGGTTGTAAATAAGAATTTGTTCTTAACTGGTTAAATAAACGTCGGTCTGTACCTGTTGGTCTGAGAGCCCAGTAAGTAGAGAGCGTGGGTGATTTCTGCACATGCCAGGATGGCTCCATGGCGACTGTGGAGGTCAATGCCCATCGCTAGAGGCAGCAGCTGGGGCAAAACTGAAACAGAAGAAGATTTTAGATTAGATTAGATTAAAATGTAGTGTCATCATACAGCACAAGTACAGTACAACAAAAAGAAGTTTGGCATCTAACCACAGTGCAAATGTAACAGTAAAGTGCAATAGTAATACACAATGTACACATGATTAAACTGGGTATCAAAGATATTAATGAGTACTACTGTGTGTAGTGCTAATCAGATGTATGTACAGAGTTGTAGTATTAATGTACAGTGATACAGGTATAAAGACACTATGGTAGTAAGACATACTGGCCAGCAGTGTAACTAGTAAGAGTAGGTATACAGATATAGATATAGTATCTACAGATATGTAAACAGGATTATATGCAGGTATGTACAGACAAAATTTGGATATATATATACACACAGTAAGAATAAATATATATATACAGTATATACAGCATTATTGCACAAGCTATCATGCAGATATATATATAGGATAAACAAAATTTAAAACAAAACACATACAACTACTGTAGTGTCTATTTCAAGTACATTCTAGGTCTTAGGGCTGTTGTCACAATGGATTCCTAAACAAATGACTCCTCAGGTGCTCCATGGCCTGGGGAACAGGTAAGATGACATTGTTTACCCGTCACGGCCATATAATCAGGGGCTTCAGGCGTCAGGTTGTGGAGCGCTTTGCTCGCCAGCTCTCTGATGGCTCTGTGAAGCACAAGAGATCACCCAGATTTGATTCACAATTAACATTAAGTACCAGGGTTGGGCATGAGTAACGTCTTCCCGGATCGAGATACTCGTGTGAACCGCTACCGATTTGCATTAGGTGGCGCTCCACGGACATAACAATGTAGAGAAATATACCGATGCTTAATGCTATCGTCGGTCAAAGCGGTCGTTACCATTTGTAATAATTACCTCCACTCTGTCTGCAGCAGGTCTCTCCGCTCATGGAACGGCGTGTCCGTATCAATAGTCTATTCTATTTTATTATTTATATTGTTGAAGAACTGTGATTTGCCTAACCTTGCTACCTCTCTATCTCTTTGTATTTACATTTTAAATGTTTATGCTCGCTTATGCCTGTATTTTTTACTGTTGTGAAGCACTTTGAACTGCAACCTCTGTATGAAAAGTGCTATACAAATAAAGTAATTATTATTATTATGAACGCTACGCAAAGTGGGCGACATGTTGTTGGCACAATTTGGAAATGCACAAACACGAACCGCTGTTATTACCTTGTAGATAACGCTAAGCTAACAAACTTTTTACAGTAACGTGAAAGTGTACTTTCCATGCTCCACAGCTTCCAACGTCCTGCAACAACTCACGCCTCGCGGGATTTCAAAGCGGGTTTCAATGACACAAACGGGCACTTTTTTTTTTTTTTTTACGTATTTTTTTTTTTAGCGTTTATCGCTTTTCTGG
Organism: Notolepis coatsorum; assembly: GCF_963971535.1. Taxonomy (NCBI): domain Eukaryota; kingdom Metazoa; phylum Chordata; class Actinopteri; order Aulopiformes; family Paralepididae; genus Notolepis; species Notolepis coatsorum. Next base: position 17,437,507 of record NC_140178.1, read on the forward strand.
TCAAGCATGACCGACAGATACAGGGTGAAATGGGATATAGATCAGGGGAAGACATTCTGGCAAATGACGGCGGGTCCGGGAATCGAACTCGGAGTCCACCAGATCCGTGACGCAGCACGGTTTTCCCCGACGCAGAAATAGCGCTGAGATATGCGGTGAGCTACTGGAGCTCCCCACAAACGGGCACTTTTGGTGGACGTTTTTTAACAGAGCACCCTCAAAAACCACTCGAGTTCAGTTGACACGGCGATTACTCACGCCCATCCCTATTAAGTACACCTGCTATATGCATACAACCCTGTTTGTCTTCAATGGAGTGAATGACATGTCTAATGATGCGGCCGTGTGAGTTCTCACCCGTCCCAGTGGTTGATCTTCATGGTTACCAGGTGGTCTATCATGGACTTGGTGTACTCCGGGAAGCTAGCTATGTAGACGCTGGGGAGGAAGAACAGACACAACATAAGCTGCATCACTGCTAAAACATTCACACACTGACACAAGGGTTATTCTAGGTACGTCTTATCAATGTCAAATCAATGGTAAACATTAGACAAAAAGCCACAATGTACATTTTTTACTAGATTAGATTAGATTAGATTTATTTATTTATACAGCACAAGTACAATACAATAAAAAGAAGTTTGGCATCCAACCAGAGTGCAAATGTGACAGTAAAGTGCAATAGCAATATACACTGTACAGGTGATTAAACTGGGTAGAAAATATATCAATTAGTACTACTGAGTAACAGTGCTAATCAGATGTATGTACAGAGTTGTAGTATTAATATGCGATAGTGATACAGGTATAAAGACACTATGGTAGTAAGTCATACTGGCCAGCAGCGTACTGTAACTAGTAAGAGTAGCTAAGGGGTGGTATGTACAGATATAGATATAGTATCTACAGATATGTAAGAAGGATTATATGCAGGTATGTACAGACAGATGTGGGTGGATATATATATATACCCTTATTGTACATGCTATCATACAGAGTTGGTGTAGCTGAGGGGTACAATTCCCTGACTGTATTGTTAGATATGATATTTAATACCACTACCTCATGTACTTTAACTTCTGGCCACCCAGTACAAGATATAAGTATGATGAACACTTTCCCACCTGATGAAACGAACCAACACAAATGGACCAAATCGAATATTTAATACAGCAAAGGGTGTATACAACATTCACTTAATTACATTTATGATTTGAAATGTTGAGTATGCACTTTTATGGCAAATGAGTATTCGTAGGTAAATCAACATTGAATGTCCAATCTCTGGTTGCGCAGGGAGTAAGTATACAACCTGGAATATTTAGGAAACGATAGCGATAGTACTTAAATGATTATAGCTGGATACACTAAGGGGGGGGGGGGGTCCCGCTGGTTGTAAGACAGTAGGAGGGGGGGGTTAGAGAAGTCGCTGGCGGTATCCCATCTGGCCGACGGTGTCTTGGGAGAATCCAAAGTCTTAGACCCAGTGCCCACAGAACCTCGGGCCGCAGACGAATACAGCTGGACCCTCTGTGGAACGGTATCTGCCGGTCCACAACGGAGAGACGTGGTGCGACCTCACGTGTAGAGCGCCGCCTCACCTGTAGTCCTCTCCGGGGGGTAATTCCAACACTCGACAGTGTTGGCCTTTATTCATGGAATAATCAAAGCACATAAAGCATAATCCAAGAGCCGTGGAAGGCTCGCCGTCGTCGGGTAGAGTAATCCAATATACAGGTCCAGTCGCTCTTGACCCGGAGCTCCTCGGATGCAATCACCACTAGGGGTCTGACCAGCCTGGATAAGCGTCCAGATAACGTCAGGAACGATGGGGGTACTGATAACTGTAGAACTCGAACCGAACGATGCACCATACATAAATAGACTATTATTAGCTTAATAGAATACGTCCAACTCGACGGTATGGTGCCAAACTATGACCATTCAACTATTAATCTACACGATATCTCAATGCCTATTCTGGGCCAAGTAAGCCCTACTACACCGCACGTGCTTCGTGGGGAGGCTTTTGCGTCTGTCACTCTGTTGGAGGGTAAAGAACTGGACTAAAAGAAAGTTCTACTTTACGAGCGCCATATATATATGCGCTATGAACAAATAGTACCACACGTATTTCGCCCGGCATATTACTGCGCGGAACCGGGGGTTGCCTCGACATGTTAGGCGGCACGATTGAACTTGAACCTAGGGGTATGGCAACCTGGCGCCAGGTTCTCGTCCAATGGTAGAATGAAACTATTATGGGCTGTTTAGTAGAAACGGGGATATTCAATGCATATTGTACAAGGAATATACAGGGGATATCAAACGATATACAAATACAATTAAATATATATATATAAATAAATATACATATTCGGTTTAATCTGATCCTTCACAACAGCCGCCCCCTAATTAGTCCCACCTAATTAGCTAAGCAGAGACAGATTAACCGCACTGTCTTCCACTCAAGGTCCGCTGTAAGGTCAGTCAACTCACAAAGTCATAGGGTCATGGTCATCATCAATAGTATCTGGGAGTCGGGGCAGTTCTATGAGCCTCGCCACGGGCCGGGTGTAGGTGCGCCCTTCGACGAGTACTTCAGCTGCTCGGACCTTGCCATCGGCACCGGTGATCACTTTGCTTACGCGGCCAGCCGGCCACATAGCTCTGGGGAGTGACTGGTCAACTATCATGACGACTGTTCCTTCTGTCAAATTGTCTCTCTCTTTTACCCACTTCTGGCGGTAGGTAGTGAAGTAGGAAGCTGCTCCAAAACTTGTCAGCTAGTACTTGGCTGTACCTCCACATTCTTCGGCCGTTCGCTTCTTCGGGCCTGTACATTGTCTGGGGTAGCGCCGGGTCCAGCCGCCCCATTAGGAGTGTGTTGGGGGTGACTGGGTCGACATCTGCTACATCACTGGAGACGTAACCGAGGGGCTTTGAGTTCAATACTCCCTCGATCTCCGTGAGGACTGTCATTAGGACTTCCTCTGCCACAGTCTGGGCTCCGAGTACGGCATACAGGGCTGTCTTTATAGAACGTACTTCTCGTTCCCAGGTTCCACCGAAGTGGGGTGCGTTCGGGGGATTAAACTGGAAGTCAACCTGGGCTGGAGCGAGGTGGGTCTTAAGTTCTGGGCCCATAGCTTGGAAGCTCTCTCTCAGCTCTCGCCTTTGAAGTTGGTCCCGTGATCAGACAACAATGAAGACGGTTGTCCTTTCCGTGATATGAATCTCCGGAAGGCCATAAGGAATGAGTCTGTGCTCATGGTTGGAAGGAGCTCGATATGTATCGCTCTGGTGGTCATGCATTTGAATACAATACCCCACCGCTTCTCGGTGCCTCTTCCTCTCTTTATATACAACGGGCCAAAACAGTCCATGCCTGTGGAGTGGAATGGCTTGTCGCCGATTCGGAGGCGACAGGGGGGTAGGTCAGCCATCCGTGGTATGCTGGGCTGCGCGCGCCACTTACGGCAGTCTAGACAGGTTCGCTGGAAGCGCCGTACTGCTTCTCTCCCTTGTAATATCCAATAACGACGTCTGATCTCCGCGAAGACTCTCTCTGCTCCTGCGTGGTGCACATCCTCGTCGTATTTCTTTATGATCAGCTCTGTGACCTTGTGTCGGCTGTTCAAGACGATCGGGTGCTTAATGTCATCTGGTAGATCGGGGGCTCTCCGCAGGCGACCACCCACTCTGATGAGATTATGTGCGTCACTCTCTGGTGCCAGGTGAATCAGTCTGCTGTCTGATGGGACGGGGTTTCCTCCCTGTAGAGAGTCTAGCTCATCGGGGAACGAGTCTCTCTGGGCTCGTTGTAGTAGAAGAAGTTCTGCTTCTTCGTAGTCAGCTGCTGACATGTCAGTGGTGGACTGAATCTCTGGGTGGTGCCGCAGGAATGTCCTTTGTTGCGCACTCTCTAGGGTAATGCAGTCATCTATGTTCGGGTCTGTGGAGGCGACAGTGCTCAGTCCACAGAACATAGGCTTCTTGTTCTCAGCCTCCTCGCTACTTGCTTCCCTCGGGTGGGCGTAGGCCAATCTCCTTCCGGGAGCTGGAGGAATGCTGGTCCGTCACTGTAGATGTTGCGACGGGTTAGGTCATCCAGGGACATTCCCCGGGTGATGACGTCAGCTGGGTTGTGTTTGGTATCCACATATCTCCAGCTTGCTTCTTCTGTTAGTTCCTGAATCTCGGTGACTCTGACTCCCACGAAGACTTTGTATCTGCATGAATCAGACTTAATCCATGTGAGTACTGTCGTGGAATCTGACCACAAGATTGTTCTATGCACCGGAATGGTGAGTTCACGTTGGATTAACGTGGCTAGATGCGCTCCTGCGAGGGCTGCGCAGAGCTCTAGACGTGGGATAGATTGTTGCTTACGTGGGGCTATCCTTGAGCGGGCCAATATGAAAGCAGTGTGTATCTCTCCTCCCATCTCTTGGGCACGCAAATAAGCAACCGATCCGTAGGCTACTTCGGAGGCATCGCTGAAGACGTGTAGCTCAATCTCGCATGTCTCTGGCCTCACTGTGGATGGGAAGTAGCTGCGGCGTATATTGACACCTGGGAGTGAGCGGAGTTCCGTCTCCCACTCTCTCCATGTTGAGGCAAGGTGTGCGGGTATTGGGTCGTCCCAGCCCTGGTCCTTGTCCCATAGTGCTCGTACAATCATCTTTGCCCTGGTGGTGTAAGGTAGAATACATCCCAACGGGTCATATTGTCTGGCGAGTGTTCTGTACACACTCCGTCTGGTGGTCGGTATCGCCGCCGACCTTCCTTGCTCTGGAGCCAAGGGTTTGTGTCTATAGTGGAGCGAGTCTGTTTTGAAGCGCCAGACTAATCCTAGTGTCATTTCTTGGGCTTCTCCTGGGATTGTCGCCATTCAGGTCTCGCTGCTGGCAGCCTTGTCTGCGGAGGAGAGGCTGCGCAATACGTGCGGGTCACTGCTGGCCCACTGCCTGAGATCAAAGCCTCCTTTGATTAGGGAGGCGCGTAACTTGATTAGGAGAGCCTCGGCTTCTTCTTGAGTCGAGACGCTTTGTAGACAGTTGTCTACGTAGAAACTGTTCTTCACACTGTGTTGGACCTCTTCATCTGCTGCTGGGTCCTCTGTGACGTGTTTCTGTAGTGCGAATAATACTGGGGGGTCGCTGCTGGCCTGCTGCCGGAGATCAAAGCCGTCTTTGATCAGGGAGGCGCGGAGCAGCGCACGGCGTCGCCAGTCTATTTTCTTCTCGACAGGCTGCAGGAGTGTGGTGTCTCCTTCTGTCGTTCTGGAGTGGAAGCAGCTAGTGGCTGCTGTTCGGTTGAGAGATTTAGCGAGGGGGCCTTGCAATGTCCATCCTAGGCGGGTCTCGACGGCTGCAGGACAGCCTCGGGGACCTGTATGGACCCGGTCAATCGGGACTATGAGTTCTGCATGGTCGGAGCCTATCAACAGGGTCGGGGTAGCGCCGTTTATGAGCGGGATAGGTAATTGGCGCAGGTGCACATATTTATCCATCAACTTGGTGACAGGGTAGGTGTACTGCGAGAGTCCTATTTCTTGGCTGGTGAAAGCATTTGTGATCTTGTACCGTCGCTCTGGCTGCCCGTTGGCTGCGATAGTGAAGGAGACATTCTCGCCCTTTATCGTCTTTAAATCTCTTCTTATTGTCCGAATCGTCATTTCGTTCTTGCTCCCCCGCAGTCCCAGTTGAGTCGCAGCGGAGGCGAGCAGAAGGGTCTTCTCTGACCCGTCATCAAGGACGGCGTAAGTGTCCATGACTTTATCCTGGTAGCTCAATGTCACACTGACTACCTTTAAGAGCACTTGAGCTCCGTTGCTGCTGGCGGGGTCAATGTACATGACACTTGCCTTGGTGCCGCTCCGTGGTGCAGGTGTAGGCCGTCTTCCGTTACTATCGTGTAGTATATCTAGATGGGCTCCATCGCACCGGCTGCACCTTTTCTTTAGGCGGCATTCGGCTGCCATGTGGGGCCGCGCACATCGATAACAGCGCCGGTTGGACTTTATCCATTGGCTCACTTCTTCTGCATTCATCTTTGTGAATGAGTCACATTGTGACAGCCAGTGTTCTTTCTCACAGTAGGGACACGCTATCTTCCACTTCTCCTTTCTCGAGGGGGTGCTGTGACTCTTACTGCTCGGTACTGACTCTGATTGGTGCATGACAGTCACCGATCTTCTTCCATCACTTATTCTCCTGGGTCCCTCTCTGGAGCTTGGCGTGCTCCGCCCGAAGGTGTCCAGTCGTAAGCTGCTGACCTCTCTCGCCAGGAAGTCGGCCAGATCAAGGAGGGATGGCTCGGGGCCGTCGGGATCTCGGTAGTCCCTCTGCCGCCGAAAGCGCTCCTGTCTTGCGGGTGGCAGCTTCTCCAAAATCCTCTCAACGTTAGAGTTGGCGTACAGCTCATGCCTGCCCTTCTCCCGTTGAGCTCCCAGCATCCCCACCAGGGACTGCACTTTGATTGACATGTCGTCTAGTGAACGATTGTCTGTGGCTGGGGGTAGGCGGTCAATATGCCTTATCTCCTGGATTACGTAATCCCATATACGTCCATATCTTTGATCCAGCGCTGCAAGGGCCGCTGTGTATGGGGTCGAGGAGGTAGCATAGGCTAGCGCTATATTGTGCGCTCGCGGTACTTTCAGGTGCTTCAATAATATTGCATACTTGTGGCGTTCATCAACGACATCCACCATCATTGTCTCTAAGCACATCCGGAGCTCCGTGTACTGTGCTCGACTCTCATAGGCGAAGTCTGGGATTGACGGCGTGGCGTTGTATGACGCCGTGGATGGCGAATACATCGGCGAGCGTTGGGGGAGAGACCTCCTGGGCGAGTCCCCTCTTGCGCCTCGCTGTGGGCCGGTACTGGCAGGGTACCATGGCCCGCTGGTCCAGGTACTGTTCCTCGGGGCTGGTCGTGCGTCGTGCTCACCCGTAAATAGAGTCGGGGGTCTGTAGCGCAGCGCCGCGGGGGTATAGCCTGGACTGTATGGGACCTCCTGGTCCGGTGGAGTACTGTGCTGTCGTCGGGCTTGGTTCTCCTCTTCTCCCTCTTCTTCTTCTAGCAAATCTTCCAGATCTTGTAATCGTTTATTTAGCTTCTCCGCAGTGTAGGCCGCTCCTTCCTTGTAGCTGGGTCTCGCTTGGACCGGTATGGGAAGGGGGTCTGCGGGGGGTCTAGACTCGGTCTGTTGGTCAAGTTCAGGGTCGCTTGCTCGTTGCGGTGACGCTGCTCTTGACTGCTGTCTCGACGAGTTCCTTGAGCCCCTGGCGGAGGGAGAGGGAGTTGTCCTTTTGATCAGCTGCTCTATTAGCTGCGCTTGTAGTCTGTCGCGCTCTGCGTCTCTTTGGGCACTGGCAGCGGCGCGCTGGGCGTCGGCCCGGTCTCTTGCCATATTCTCTTCCATCTGGAAGCGTCTCATCTCCAGACTTGTGCGCTGTTCTTCGCTCCGTTGCTGTGCTTGGAGGTGTTCGCGCTCGCTGGTCGCCTGGGCTTGGAGACGTTCGCGCTCGCTAAGCGTCTGTGCTTGGAGCCGATCGCGTTCGGTAGAGGCTGTCAGGCTGACGAGGAACGCCTGTTGTAGTATCCTCTCCGCTTCGCTGGGGGAAGGCGGTAGTGGAGGTGAGCCGCTCCTGCGTGAACCGCTCCTGGGGGTACTCGTTGGGGAGTCCTGGAGCTCTAGTTCCTCGGCGCTCTCCTCTTCTTCTTCCGTGCAGAGTTCCCTCTCTGTAGGGCTATCTTCCTCCCGGGGCGTGTCGGGGACTACTTCTTTAGTAGTGGCGGGGGGTAAAGGCATGTCAATTCCCTCCTGGTCTCCACCGTGGGCTTGGTCAGTTACATTAGGACCTACTAGGGCTTCTTTGCTCGGGGAAACCTGGTCGTTAAGGTCAGACATAATTTTACTTTCTACTTTTACCACGTTTACCGTTTGTCGAAGGCTAGGTAGTTGACTGACAGTGTAAGCCTCTAAGTACTGAGGAGTCTGTCGTCTGTGCCGCGGGCGTTCTAGGTTAGGAGGATCGTTTCGTGGAGTGTTCATCATAGGCCATTTCGATATTAATAACACTATATTAATATTACACTAGTTACCATCCGGCTCGAAGGACCAATTGTAGCTGAGGGGTACAATTCCCTGACTGTATTGTTAGATATGATATTTAATACCACTACCTCATGTACTTTAACTTCTGGCCACCCAGTACAAGATATAAGTATGATGAACACTTTCCCACCTGATGAAACGAACCAACACAAATGGACCAAATCGAATATTTAATACAGCAAAGGGTGTATACAACATTCACTTAATTACATTTATGATTTGAAATGTTGAGTATGCACTTTTATGGCAAATGAGTATTCGTAGGTAAATCAACATTGAATGTCCAATCTCTGGTTGCGCAGGGAGTAAGTATACAACCTGGAATATTTAGGAAACGATAGCGATAGTACTTAAATGATTATAGCTGGATACACTAAGGGGGGGGGGGTCCCGCTGTTTGTAAGACAGTAGGAGGGGGGGGTTAGAGAAGTCGCTGGCGGTATCCCATCTGGCCGACGGTGTCTTGGGAGAATCCAAAGTCTTAGACCCAGTGCCCACAGAACCTCGGGCCGCAGACGAATACAGCTGGACCCTCTGTGGAACGGTATCTGCCGGTCCACAACGGAGAGACGTGGTGCGACCTCACGTGTAGAGCGCCGCCTCACCTGTAGTCCTCTCCGGGGGGTAATTCCAACACTCGACAGTGTTGGCCTTTATCCATGGAATAATCAAAGCACATAAAGCATAATCCAAGAGCCGTGGAAGGCTCGCCGTCGTCGGGTAGAGTAATCCAATATACAGGTCCAGTCGCTCTTGACCCGGAGCTCCTCGGATGCAATCACCACTAGGGGTCTGACCAGCCTGGATAAGCGTCCAGATAACGTCAGGAACGATGGGGGTACTGATAACTGTAGAACTCGAACCGAACGATGCACCATACATAAATAGACTATTATTAGCTTAATAGAATACGTCCAACTCGACGGTATGGTGCCAAACTATGACCATTCAACTATTAATCTACACGATATCTCAATGCCTATTCTGGGCCAAGTAGGCCCTACTACACCGCACGTGCTTCGTGGGGAGGCTTTTGCGTCTGTCACTCTGTTGGAGGGTAAAGAACTGGACTAAAAGAAAGTTCTACTTTACGAGCGCCATATATATATGCGCTATGAACAAATAGTACCACACGTATTTCGCCCGGCATATTACTGCGCGGAACCGGGGGTTGCCTCGACATGTTAGGCGGCACGATTGAACTTGAACCTAGGGGTATGGCAACCTGGCGCCAGGTTCTCGTCCAATGGTAGAATGAAACTATTATGGGCTGTTTAGTAGAAACGGGGATATTCAATGCATATTGTACAAGGAATATACAGGGGATATCAAACGATATAGAAATACAATTAAATATATATATATATATAAATAAATATACATATTCGGTTTAATCTGATCCTTCACAACAGTTGGTATGGGTTATATATGCAGGTGTATACGTAGGTATATAGAAGAATTATATGCAGGTATGTACAGACAGATATGGATACAGAGTTATACGGGATACACCGGGGAGGAATCTGGATCTCTACGCGTACGGTTCTCTATGTAGCCGCGATGCTCCGGTACTTTGTGCCTTGGGGCTAGTATCTTTCTCCTTTGTTAGCCGTGGAATGTTTGCTCTCATGCTGGTGACAGACTTGTGTCAATGGTGACAAGTAGTACAGAAGGGGTAGGGGCACCACCACTCCCCAAGTGGCATTTCACAAGAGAGAAGTCATTCCTGAGATGCTACAGGTGCATGTTGTAAATCGACATGGCGCTTCTTAAAAGGAACACGCCAACATTTGGGGTTAATTAGCTTATTGTCTTATCCAGAGAGAGACGAGAAGATAGACACCAGTTTCCTCTCTGTGCGTTCAGTAGAAAGCTATTTGGCTGCACGTTAGCCTAGCTTAGCACAATGAATGGAAGTGGGCATTGCCGGTTAGCCTTCGGGAGAGGTGTTAGTTGGACAATGCCTAGGCTAACCGGATATGTCCACTTCCATTCATTGTGCTAAGCTAGGCTAACGTGCAGCCAGATAGCTTTCTACTGAACGCACAGAGAGGAAACTGGTGTCTATCTTCTCGTCTCTCTCTGGATAAGACAATAAGCTAATTTCCAAAAAATTTGGCGTGTTCCTTTAACACATTGACGACCAGCGTGTAGCGCCGATTTATAGGCCAGAGGACAGAGGTTTGTTTACAAACCGATGTACTTTCTAACAGCTATATATATACTTTGTCCATTCTCATTGTCACTTGAGTGCATAAACCGTGCCTTCATAATGGCTTAAAGAAAATAAAAATCCATCGGTTGGTTGTCATTTTATAGCGCTGTGAATATAAGGTTTATCGCAGTTTTCGCCTTGGTTTTTTTCTGGGGAGCCAGATAATAGGCTAAAGGCTAGTCACGTTATATCAAGCGCCATTTCTGCTGTATATATACGAATGAAATAAAACAAACTGCGTAGCATCCGGACTATTACAGAGCATCTATGGATGAAATGGGGGCGGCGGGGAACGCCGATTACTATTATTGATTAGCAATACAGTGTGCGTTCAATATACCATTTTCACTGATCGATCACGTTACGTTTTAAAACAATGTCCAATCCAGCTGTAATTTGGGTGAATAGTATCCTACCGTCAGGCCATGTGATCACCGGCAGCATTTCGTCATTAGTCATCAGAATCTGGTAGATCGATATGTCCATTGGCTAATCATAAATCCCATTATTCCAGGCTGAAATATGCGTTCGGTAACGGGATCAAAGATGGAGGGTGTTCGTTTGGAACTGAGGCTCATATGAAATGCCCACAGACAGTATAAATAATTTTTTTTTCAATCGCCCTCAATGATACTGCAGTGGAGCGATGGCGCCCCTAAGCGGATCTGGCCGGTATTGCATGTTTCGAAAATCAAATATGTGGGTAGGTCCTGCAAGTCGATCGCGGACGCTAATAGCGTTATTAATATGGAATAAAACAATAACAACTCGCCACGAGTTAACTCGTGGCTCTGGTCCTAAACGGGTGGAATCGAAACACGTATATATGTGGACGGTCCACATAGTGTTAAAGGACGGCTTGTCTGGTGGACACTTGACGTTGGCCTTTTTGGTCTGAAAGTGCTGCTTTTAGAGCTGCCTGCTGACCGTCTTCTGGTGAAAGGGGCACTTCACCCAAAGAAAACTAAAACAATGCAGATTTATTTGGCACATAATCTCACGCACACATCTAAAAACGTGTTTGCTCACATTCATTTAGTTTCGACAGTTATTGAGAGTAAATGCGTGACGCCGCAGCGGACGTTGAATCCTTGCTTTGTGGTAATTACAGCTCAATGAATTGATAAGGTAGCAGTCCCTATACGCTTCAAATTTTTGCTATATAATTAACACAACACAAGGATTCAATGTCCCCTACGGCACATCACTGTCAATCAAACTAATTTACCCTCAATAACTGTCAAAACTAAACGAATGTGTACAACGTTTTTAGATGTGTGTGCGTGAGATTATGTGCCAAATAAATCAGCATTGGATTTTTTAACGACACACAATATTGAAGCAGGGAGCGCTTCAAGCAGGTTACTTCTGCATCTGACCTAGACACTAGCTTCTGAAAGCTCTACAGCAGTGTTCCAGGAGGATGGGTGCTTTTGATACCTCTCAATTCATTATTTGAATGTCATATACCACAAACTGCTACTTAAAGGTGCTGGAAGTGGTATTAAGAAAATATATATTATATTATGTAATATAATATTGGATAAAGTGGGAAGGGATACCAGAACATTTATTTTGTGTTTACTGCAGAGCGGAGGGACTGGGAGACTGACCAGACACTCTGTATCAGTGACGACTGTCCGAATGTAGAGCTATTTAACAATTATTTTAACAAAACCTTACAGCACCTTTAATGTCATATACCAGCACCTTTAATGTCATATACCACAAACAATGTGAGGGGCTGTCCCTCATCCCTGTGTGAAGCTCTCCGTCTCTTACCTGATGATCAGGTAACAATTGGTGAGATTCCCAACAGCAAAGTAGTCTGCTGCCGTCACAATATCAATGCCGTGAGGAAACGTGCCCTATGGAGACGAGGAATGACACCAGACTAGGAATGACACCAGACACCAGACTAGGAATGACACCAGACTAGGAGACTGAGGGGGCTTTCTCACTAACCATTCGGGGTCGAATCACAGCCCGATCGCACCCAAATAGGGTGTGTCCGTCCTACTGAGAACGCTCCCCCCGTCCCCGGGGACGCTGATTCGCTCCAAACCTGGACCGCTGGAATAGGTGGTTTCGGGTGCGCGCCAGTGGTTCAAATATAACTTCATATGTATTGGTTATTCGTTTCTTTATATCAGCATCCAGTTTCCACCACCGTGTGTTAAAACTCTTCCTGTGTTGACGTTCGAGCGTGACATCATCGCCTACGGCAAGCTTACACGCTCAAAATGCAAACCGTAAACAAAACCCGGAGCGCACCAAGACTGCAGTGTGTACACAAACCAGAGGGGGAAGAGGGAGGGGGGGAGTTCGCACCCAAGGACGGAGCGAGGACGGAGCGGAGCTGATTCGACCCCGAATGGCAGTGAGAAAGCTCCCTGACTCAAGATTCAATGACTCAAGACTGTAACACTCAAGTTCAACACTGTTTGTTGAACAATCTTACTGACCCGTAGCTGCCAGAGTTGTACCCTTCCTGCTGACTTGTTCTACATTTACATTTAGTCATTTAGCTGACACTTTTATCCAAAGCGACTTACAAGTTCTGTACGACAAGTCAGCAGGAAGGGTACAACTCAGCTGAGTAACAATTAGAGATGTTCCGATACCATTTTTTCCTTTCCGATCCGATTCCGATACCTAAGCTTTGGGTATCGGCCGATACCGATGCTTATCCGATACCAGTGCATACATAAAAAAAAAAAAAAAAAAAAAAAAAAACGATATTATATAATTTTTTTTTTTAACAAATACTGTTTTATATATACTGTTTTTTAGTAATAACTAGAAAGTAATGGTATTTATTCAACAACAGGTGATTGTATAGATTTGTATTAGTATCATTAATCAATGAGTATGGGGCTTCAGCACTGCAGATATACCCTACTCCAATGATCCACACGGACATTATACGTTGCTGCACTCGCTACCCACTGGCTCTGCAGATATACCCTACTCAGTCTGTCTACAAGGCTCCGTTTCAGTAGCAGTCGGATCTGTTGTGATTTTTGCACAATAAATATTCAACATTCTCTTTTGAGACTCCGCCTCAGACTCTTATCATTTGGCACTAAAAGCTAAACATTGTCACCGATATGGCTGTCCGCAACATGTCATTAATTGTGTACGCGAGGTGGTCTCAATGACGACGTCAACGTGAGCTAAGTTAGCATAGCATGAGCTGCCGGTATATGAAAAGACTGTAACGTTACTGGTGACATTGTGATTTAACGAATACTCCTTTGCCAACTTGCTGTACTTTGCTTGCAGGTCTGCAGCCATTATTGCTGGATTATATGAATAGCCCCAACTTTAGCCAAGGTAATGTTAAAGCTAGCTTTCGGTTAGCTGTTCAATGCTAATAACACCAGCCACCAAGCGAACCCATGAGCTCCCCGTCAACACCGCTCTGTCGGGACGATGACATTTAAGAAAGTATCTGCTGTTAAAATGACAAATGGCATTGACACTTTAATCGATTAAGCACCCGTTTGTTTTATAATGCTTACTCAACAGACCACAGTGTTGTTGATAAATTACGTCATATGGTATCGGAGCGCAGCATTAGAGGGTACTCGCCGATACCGATACCAGCATTTTAGCCAGTATCGGCGGCTTTTCCGATACTGGTATCGGTATCGGAACAACTCTAGTAACAATGATCAAACAGTGCTGAAACTTGGGTGCTGCAGTATTGAGTGCATAGACATAAGATATATTAGTATAGTAGGAGGAGTGGATGGTAGTATAGGACAGTAAGAAGGTTAGTGGATGCTCTCCATAACTTGTATGTCGCTTTGGATAAAAGCGTTGACTAAATATAAATGTTTACATTGTAAATCATTTACATTTTATTGTTTATATTTGTAGATAGAATGATGTTTTACTCTATTCTGTATCTATTAAATTACTTTATTGTGTGTGTGTGTCTGTGTGTGTGTGTAAAGCGACTTTGGATACTCAGAAAAGTGCTGTATGAATTGAATGCGTTATCAAATGAACCGCCAGCGGTGCCCTGTGGCCAAGGTACGAGTTCAGGTCAACTGGGTCCCTTTTTCTTTCTTTTTTTTTTTAAAGGAACTACTATTTTGACTTGAGATAATAAGACAAGTTCAAGCAGGTCCTCGGATGGCAGTCAGCGAATAGAATTAAAATCAGTAAATCTCTTAGTGATGAAGGAGACTTAAAAGTGCATCTGTGGTCACAAACCTGTCTTCCGACATTCTCCTGGAAGGCAGCCTAGGACAAAATGAGAGACAGAGATTTAACAGATGTTCTGTCGCCGAATTAGATCAGTCGAGCAGATTTTCGGGAAGATTTATTATTTTTTACTTCAAACACTCACCGACGCGGCTCTCCGGCAGTTGACGTTTCGGTCGAACACAGCAGTGATGAGCAGGGCACTGCGGAGAGAAACATAATGTTATTGTTATGAGCCTCGTTATTGCCTATATTTATTGTAACATATAATATAACCGATAGGGCATACAGACCTGCACCTTTGTTTACACAGTTTATTTTTCTCATATTTCTATATTGAGTGAATTATACAATAATTATATTGTTATATTGTATAGTGAATTATATTGTTTACACTGTTTATTTTTATATTCAGATCTAATCTTATTGCCTATATGCATGTCTTTCTACTATTAACCTGCCCAGACCTGTACCCCCCCTCCCCTAAAATTTATTGGATTAGATTCAATAACATTAGACAAAAAGCCACAATGTTAATTTTAGATTAGATTCAGATTTATTTATTTATACAGCACAAGTAAAGAGGTTTGGCATCCAACCAGAGTACACATGTAACAGTAAAGTGCAATAGTATTATGTAACTTATGTACAGGTGATTAAACTGAGTCTAAAACATATAAATGAGTACTATTGAGAAATAGTGCTAATCAGATGTATGTACAATGTAGTATTATTAAGAATTATATGCAGGTATATTCAGACAGATTATGAATACATATACACATATCTGCAGTAAATATAAACATATACAGTATATATATACTGTATACACAGCACTATTGTACATGCTATCATACAGAGTTATATGGGTAGACTATAGTATGAGGTAGGTAGTTATGATTACAGTGTAGGGCAGTTGTAGACAGTGAAAGCAGTAGGTAGGTAGGTATACAATTAGTATAGGCAACGTATAGTTTGTATAGTATGGGTAACAGAGCCTAGGCCCCTAGTGTATAGGGTCGTTCAAATAGAGAAGGCATGTGTCAGTGGAGTGGGATGTTCTGAAGCCAGATTGGAATTCGTAGATTAGATTTTTTTCCACAAGGTACTTTTCGACCTGTTCGTATATTATTTTTTCCATGACTTTCGAGGTGGAGGTAAGAATAGAAACTGGGCGGTAGTTGCCTGGGTCTAATTTGCTGCCCTTTTTGTGCAGGGGGGTTACTCTTGCAATTTTGAAGTCTTTGGGTACGTGTCCCTGTTTTATGGAGAGGTTTATTATGTGTGTGATGACTGGGCTGCACAGGCGCCATGAGGTGACGCATTTGACTTATTTTCTAAGGTACACTAAAAGAAAGACTCAAGTGCTGAGGGAACAATTAAGAGATTAGGAGATTATTTATGGGATACATTAAGGGAAACATGATGAGTGGTAATTAGGACCGGCTGGTTCACTTCCTCTCTGGACGGAGGCTGTCTGGCTGTGAAACGTCGCCCCACCCTCTGCAGTAGGAGAGAGGGAGAGACGACTGCTCAAACGCTCTGCGCGAGGCCTCCATGGTGGATGCATGAATACAATCAAGCAAATGCATTACCACAATACCAAAGGGTTAACCCTTTCACTGCGACAATACAGAAGGTTAACCCTTTCATTGCCACGCAACAAAGGGTCAACCCTTTCACAACCACACTACAGAAGGTTAACCCTTTCACTACCACACTACAGACGGGTTAACCTTCTGTAGTGTGGCAGTGAAAGGGTTAAGCCTTGATGCGAGGAATCACAAAGTGGGTGCATTTTCTTCTCGCAGCGCACCGGGTGTGAATCACTACATCATTATTGGAATGGAATTTTGGAACCTATGGACCCCGTTCTAGCGACTGGCTGGTCCTCAAGGTCCCCAGAGTTTGCTCAGAACAGGGTAAATCTGCATTTGACTATGATGCCCCTCTAGCTCATGGAATGAACTCCAGGAACTCGAGGAAAGAGGGCAGGGTTTGAGATAGGTCCATTACTCATAATTCAAGGCCATGTCTACAGTTTTGCAGGGGGAAACGGCACTTGCCCAGGCTAGCAGCAGGTGAATTTGGCCCGTTGCCTGCATCAACTTACTGGAGGCCACTAGCGTCGCTGTATGATTAAATATGACTTCCCTCCAGCGCTGAAAGTTGTCAACTTGATTACAAGCGGTTGGCCTCAACATTCCTCCCTTCATTGCTGCTCAAATGTGTTTGGGAGGGCTGGCTGCACGACAGATGGCTGTTTAGTGGGCTAGGTGGGCTTAACTCAGTGGGCTAGGTGGGCTTAACTCAGTGGGCTAGCTGGGCTTAACTCAGTGGGCTAGGTGGGCTTAACTCAGTGGGCTAGGTGGGCTTAACTCAGTGGGCTAGGTGGGCTTAACTCAGTGGGCTAGGTGGGCTTAACTCAGTGGGCTAGGTGGGCTTAACTCAGTGGGCTAGGTGGGCTTAACTCAGTGGGCTAGGTGGGCTTAACTCAGGTTTAACTCAGTGGGCTAGGTGGGCTTAACTCAGTGGGCTAGCTGGGCTTAACTCAGTGGGCTAGGTGGGCTTAACTCAGTGGGCTAGGTGGGCTTAACTCAGTGGGCTAGGTGGGCTTAACTCAGTGGGCTAGGTGGGCTTAACTCAGGTTTAACTCAGTGGGTTTAACTCAGTGGGCTAGGTGGGCTTAACTCAGTGGGCTAGGTGGGCTTAACTCAGGTTTAACTCAGTGGGCTAGGTGGGTTTAACTCAGTGGGCTTAACTCAGTGGGCTAGGTGGGCTTAACTCAGTGGCCTAGGTGGGCTTAACTCAGTGGGCTAGGTGGGCTTAACTCAGTGGGCTAGGTGGGCTTAACTCAGTGGGCTAGGTGGCCTTAACTCAGTGGGCTAGGTGGGCTTAACTCAGTGGGCTAGGTGGGCTTAACTCAGTGGGCTAGGTGGCCTTAACTCAGTGGGCTAGGTGGGCTTAACTCAGTGGGCTTAACTCAGTGGGCTAGGTGGGCTTAACTCAGTGGGCTAGGTGGGCTTAACTCTGAATTATCACATGAGCAGACAGCCAGACACACAAAAGCACCTTAACCCTCCTGTTATCCTCAAATTGACTTTACACCCTTTATCCCTGGGGGCATTTTGACCCCTAAATAAAACATTACCCCCACCCACCCCATTATACATCCAGAATACCTATTATATATTATCGAAAAAAATATATAAATAACCATAAAATCTCACTGATTGACATAACGCTTTAAAGAAAGATCTTTGCTGTGAGTTTGTCACGCTCTCGTCGGCCCCGTCTCGTATATCTGTCATCAAAGCGATGACATGAGATATAATATGGAATGTCTTTGGAGACATGGTGGCTGGAAATATTGCCCTTCCAGTGTCAGCATTCCAAAGACTCAAGTTCTCGCGAAGTGGATTATATGCATTATGCATGTTATAGTCCCCCCTGCCTCCTGCCAGTGAAACACGGGCCTGAAGCTGCACTGAGAGGTTGTGTGCATCTCGCGTGCATCTCGTGTGCATGGAGGGAAGGAGGTGACAATTGCAGCGTGAAGCGGTCTGGCGGTGCAGTTGAAATCCATTATAGATTGAGGTGAAGACAGTGGTTTGGACCTCGAAGGGGGGTGGGTTCTCAGCGGGTTTAGTTTTTCGACCCATGTAGTCTTTATTATATATTTGTTTTTTTGGTTTTCCTTTTCTAAAAAGTGCATTGTACTGTTTTTGTCTGTGTAAAAGAAAGAGTGTGCATGTGTGAGTAAGTGTGTGTGTGTAAGATAAGATAACATAAGATTTTCCTTTATTGATCTGAATATATACTATGTGGAAGAGTAAAAGTAATACACAAGGTGCAGTATGCACACTGCACTGTGTGTGTGTGTGTGTGTGTGTGTGTGTGTGTCCGTGTGTGTGTGTGTGTGTGTGTGTGGCCCACGTCTGTGACAAAAGTTGCAACTCCTTGCGTGATGCCACTCTCGACGCTGAGACACAGGGTGTCATCATCGGCGTACGATGAGTCAGCGGCAGGACCCAGCTTGCCTCCTGAGCCGCAGTGCCGGAGGAGCCAGAGGAGCGGCGACCGAAACCTACAGCGACAGGCGAAACCTGGCAGGACTGCAGGCTGCAGGGGGGGGGGGGGGGTTGGGGAGGCTGCCGCTGCAGGGGGTTCAAACTGAAGTCTGCTGAGCTGGTCTGCACAGTCACAGCCCTCGCAGCCCACAGGTCCACACACGTACTGTACTGTACGCTCGGCGGAGTTTTGTATATTTTGTATAGTGTTTTATTCTTTTTACTGTGTGAAGAACAATCTACATTTCACTGTAATGTACATGTACATTATGTGTGACAACGATTCAATGCATCATGAAATCTCTTCATTTGATTCGATTCGATACATTTTCTATCAGTTAATTCCCCAAAAATGTTGAATACACAAATGTGGCTGGGTGAACTGATTCACTCAGCATGAATGGACTATAGGTTAATAAAAACAATACAAAAGAAAAACATAATTTTTTTTGATTCATTTTGATTATAATCGATTCTAACATTTTCAAATCGATGCAGTTGAATCGTCACATTAGAATCGATGCATCAATGCATCGTTACACCCCTACTTTTAATACACAACTATACTTACACAGGCTCCCGGTATTCTCTTTAGAACACAGGTTTATTGGCATAAACAGTTACAATATCATTAAGCTGAGCAGGGGATACTCTTGAATACAGAAGTGCATACTCTCTCCTCCATCTGAATACAGAAGTGCATACTCTCTCCTCCATCTGAATACAGAAGTGCATACTCTCTCCTCCATCTGAATACAGAAGTGCATACTCTCTCCTCCATCTGAATACAGAAGTGCATACTCTCTCCTCCATCTGAATACAGAAGTGCATACTCTCTCCTCCATCTGAATACAGAAGTGCATACTCTCTCCTCCATCTGAATACAGA
Source organism: Notolepis coatsorum (assembly GCF_963971535.1). Lineage (NCBI taxonomy): Eukaryota > Metazoa > Chordata > Actinopteri > Aulopiformes > Paralepididae > Notolepis > Notolepis coatsorum. The sequence continues at coordinate 17,457,026 of NC_140178.1, forward strand.
AGTGCATACTCTCTCCTCCATCTGAATACAGAAGTGCATACTCTCTCCTCCATCTGAATACAGAAGTGCATACTCTCTCCTCCATCTGAATACAGAAGAAGGCTACTGAAGAAGGCCTCTCTCTTCCAAGGTGAAATACCAAAGAGACACCAAGATCCTCGCTCTCTCTGGCATAATATGACCTTTTGTTATCACCCTCTCCTTACATATCTCGCTTTCTGGTGCCTAAAAGTCAACACAACCTCGGTTCTCCTAGATTCGTTCCCCCTGCGAGAGACGCCATCTAGTCTAGCTAAGAATAGAATTATTTGCATATTATCAACATATGGTTTGGAGGTCTTGGGGGAAAAAAGCTGCTTCAGAAAATGTCAAGAGAGAAACTTCAAGTGTGTCTGACTCTTATAGTCTGGACATGGCAAGTCAGACCTGATGGGTCTTTTGTGTTTCAGTGTGAGGTGTTCTTTGTCCTTTGAAAAACGCCAGTTCCAGAGAGTCCTCTGTGAAGTGTTAACACCTCTGCTTAACGGCCACAGCCTGACAGAGAGTCACCATTCACATTTACATTTAGCTGAAGCTTTTATCCAGAGCCACTTACAGATTGTGAACAACACGTCAGCAGGAGGGGTGCATCTCTGGCAGCTAAGGGTCAGTGATATTGTGCAGAGTGTTACACTCTGAATATAGACATATTACACTAAGTGTGTCTGACTGTCTCTGACCACCAAACCTGCAAGGACTACAATGCATGACTCATATCATGCCAGTTAGGGTACCTTGTGTATACCTGTATCACTGTACATATTAATACTACAACTCTGTACATACATCTGATTAACACTATTACTCAGTAGTACTTATTTATATATTTTATACCCAGTTTAAATCACTTGTACATTACTATTGCACTTCACTGTTACATTTGCACTGTGGTTGGATGCCAAACCACTTTTTGTTGCGCTGTACTTGTGCCGTATGACAGTGACGAGGACTCACCTGGCGATCTGGGTGACAAAAGGCTTGAGCTCTGTGGGCTCGTAGGCCCTGGCGAAGGCCCAGCACACGTAGCAGGCGGCGTCACGCACGTTTGAACCCACGCTGCAGGCCCCCCTCTTCTCTTCGTATGTCAGCGCCTTCAGGATGACGGGGACGACTGCAAGCAGAGGACAGAGCTCGTCTCTATAGGAATACAAGTTACGCTTCCTACCCGGAAAGCTGAATGATGTAATATGGTTATGTTGTTCATCTTGTCATCATTAATACAGCTATGTGTATACATCAGGGTATCTGCCAGTTTCAACAAGTTCAATTTAAGACTTTTTAAGAAGTTTTGAATACCAGGTAGAGCTAAATGTAATACCAATTTCACGACCAAAAAGAAAAAGAAAAGACCCCAAAAAAAGAAAAACACAACACTGAACTTGTGTTAAATTCTCATGCTCTTGCCAGACTCCCAGTAGCCCTGCGAAAAACAACTCATTATTAGGGCTGTTAGTTTATCGCGTTAATTAGATTAATTGATTACACAGAAATTGTAAAAAAAATATATTATTATTAATTTTTTTATTAAAATATTTTTTAATCTCATTCATTCCATAAGAACGTAGAATACACATTTACAGATTTTTTTTTTAATATGGTCCATTTGCATGTTCTTGGTATCTGATTCTAGGGACATCTATGGATCTCAGGGAATGTATTCCCAGTGTCAGAAATACTGTGTCTGTTACTAGGCTTGAGTAAATTGTAATGAACCAAATGAGAATATCAATAAAAAAAGATTATATCTTTGACTGTAAATAACACCATGCAAAAATTGACCAGATCTGATCAATCTAAGCAAATGAATAAATGGAAGATGATTAAACAGAAGGTTTTGTAGATACAGTACTGAATTCTGCCATCCTGACGCATGCCATTTGAAATATGATTATAGAATATAGAATATCAGGCCTAAAATGGTTATGCGATTAAAATGTGATTAATTACAAATCCTGTAATTAATTAGATAAAAAAATGTAATCGCCTGACAGCACTACTTATTATTAGTTAATCTCCCGACAGCCAGGCTACTTTTTAAGGCCTTAAATTGAGAATTATGAATTTAAGACTTTAATACCCCTGCAGATACCCTGATAAAACACAATAAAAGCCCCCAAAAATGCAAGCCTTGCAGTAATGAGATGACAGATAAGGAAACCGGGATTGATTCAAAGTACATTATCAGCTATAAGAAGATAAGAGTCGAGTGTGTATTAAAACCACAGGTAAGTATCAATATCTATATGGTAAGACGGGTCTGAATGAGTGCCACGTACCAAATACTAGACCTCTTGTATTCGTGGGCCTGTGATCAAATTAACGTCTGCACAACATATAGCTTTGCGTCATGCAGGAGAGTGAAAGGAAGACTTTGGCGACAGTGGCTCAGGAGGTAGAGCGGTCGTCTGGTCACTAAAGGTTTGCGGTTCAATTCCCGCTCCTCCCGGGCAGCGTGTCGAAGTGTCCTTGAGCAAGACACTTAACCCCTAATTGCTCCCGTTGTGCAGGTCGTCACCTTGGATGTTTGTCTCTGCCATGTGAATGTGTGAGTGAATGGATGAATGTGAGGAACAAAATTGTAAAGCACTTAGGATAAAAGCTGCTATATAAACGCACCATTTACCACAAAGCCAAAAGCACAAAGATGAATATAGAGCACAAAGCCAAGGCTGGGCAGAGCACTAAGGCCAGGGGGGTGAAAAGGGCAGCCAGTGGCCAGACTGCACACAGCTGCCAGACAGCAAGCAAGAGAGCCAAGGGGAAGGAGTCAGGCAGGCCTCTGAGGACAAGGCCTCGCTGCTGCTGAGGACAAGTTTAACGACTGTCGTCTATAGATGAACTCTGCTGAGGACTATACAGCTTAACGACTGTCGTCTATAGATGAACTCTGCTGAGGACTATACAGCTTAACGACTGTTGTCTATAGATGAAACTGCTGAGGACACAGTTTAACGACTGTTGTCTATAGATGAAACTGCTGAGGACTATACAGTTTAACGACTGTTGCCTATAGATGAAACTGCTGAGGTCTATACAGTTTAACGACTGTTGCCTAGCGTACACTTTATTCTCCCGGGAACGACAGTGATCGAATGTTCACTAAGCACAGAGAAATTACACAATCCTTGTTGGCAACGGTTAGAAACAAGTGAAGTGCCATCATGTGATATCTGCCGCTTGACTGGAAAAAGGTGGAAGACACTGTACAGTATAAGTACAATATTTAAATATAAAGATTGTTTTGTAAACGTATGCCTATATATATGTAATGAATGGTATCGTGAAGCGCAGTCAAGAAGGGCTGGGGTGAGTAGCGGTGCTATGGGTTAAACTCACTCTCACATCCTCGAAAGACAGATAGACACGTTGCGAAGTAGTGGATTCACCTCTTGGTATAGCGGTCTGTGTTGCTGCCTGCGGTGTGGGAGACCGGGGTTCGACTCCCACTCGGGGCATCGAAGTTTGAGGTGACGTTGTCACAACCGTTACATATATAAGTCTCCCGGATCACTCCCGTTGTTTACATGACGAGTCGGGAAAAAGTAAGCAGTGTCGGGGGCCAACATTCATAATTTGCCAGTATGCAAATATGATCTTCCCTATTGGACCGTTATACTGGCCCGACAGCTACCACCACGAGATATGTTGAAACCTGCCGCTTTCAGTTCGAACCAATGGGTTTCCTCGGAACAGGGACATATATGTACTCGCCCATCCTGGCGACGACCGCGTGGTCCTTCCACGAAATAGCAGAGCGACGTGACGGGGAGAGGAGGGAGGAGGGAGAGCTGTTTTCCCATCATGTAAATCGTGGCTTGGGGCTTGACTAATATCAGGTGCATCGATGTTGCCTGAGGGCCCTGCTGTTTAGGCTGAGGCCCCGCCCCCCCCACACAGTGAGACAACACACACACACAGAGAGAGAGAGAGAGAGAGAGAGAGAGAGAGAGAGGAACTCACCTAACAGCTAAACACCAGCCAGTGGAGCAGACAGACTCACTCACGATCACACACACAAACACACACAGACAGACAGACAGAGAGAGAGAGTTCGAGGCCCTAAGAAAGTTTGGTAGATAACGTCCCGTCTTAACGCTCACGCTGGCTGAGGGTGGAGAGGCCTCCTGCAGCGGACCGACGCTTCTCCCGCAGAACAACGTTCCGGAGCAGTTTGCGGTCTCAGCAAGACCAGGTAAGACGACGATAATAAATTAATTTAAAAAGAAATTTAACCATCGACAACGAGGAAGCGATAGCTGGTGAACAATGTCGGACATTTAGTTTCTTCGTACAGAACGGTCGTCTTTTATTTGTACTCTAATCAAAAATGCTTGTGAGCTGTGGCTTGGTGAGTGTTCCTGGTCCGTGAGGGTACAGGTGTGTTTCGGGCGAGACCCAGACATGCACCTGCTGTTACCTGTGGTTTCCACTAATGTGCTCCCTGCACTGTCTTGACTGACAGACCCAGAGGCAGAGCTCACTGCACCTGGCAAAGATCTCCACAACAACCAGACCGGGAAGATAAACAGCTATGGAATATTACCTACTGCCAGACATTTTTTACGGCAGATGCGATAGAAATGTGCTCTTTAAGTAGTTGTTGCATTCGTCCAAGCAGAGGCAGTTGTTTAGGTTTATTTAAAACAGATATGTTGCTACCAGGAATAATATAAACGGCATAGTCACACAGTGAGGATGGGACACAAAAAGCTAGCTTTTCCAAATAATTGTCTCCCCTTGAGAAGGGAGTGGCTCTGTATGCCTACCACACCTGGAGAGAAACTTGAGGGACAACTTCTTGCGAAACCGCATTGACAAGCAGGTTCCTTCCAAATGGCGCACAGAAACGCCTAATTCACGGCCTTGGGTAACGCTTCATCACAAAGGGGGTGTCTGGGGGTACTTCAAAATGCCACTATTACACGGGATTACATTCGAGAGAGAGGTTGGTTTCAACAGCTATTACTCCTTGCCGGCGTTGCGTCACACAGACCTCCTTAGAAAGACTCTCACTCTCGAAGCCTCGGTGGGCCAGTCGAGTCCCACCGCGTCTCCAGAGCCGGTGAGCTCATCGGGGGCGATGAGCGGCGAGCCGGTTGCATCCCGCAGGTGTCGTCATGGGAAGCAGGTGGCCAATAGTTCCCACGCCGGCAGCGTGGAGTTTAGGGAAGACGGAGAGGCCGCAAGTCTCCACATGCCCTCCAGCTCTGCCTCCGTCGGTACCAACGTACCTGCCTGCCTAGTGCCTCAGCCTAGCTGCTCTCTCCATACCCCACAGATAGATGGTTGGACAGATAGATGAGCCAGAGAAACAGGCCAAGCGGTGGGGCTCGTGGGCTCCACCAACCGACCGTGACTACATTGAGACATGAGAGCACCTATATGCACAAACATACTGTAGGTATTTTGCATAGATACAACAGTTTTCATTCAATTTTTTTTATCCCGTGTTTGCTGCCCAGCAAGGGCCAAAATAACAGTTGCCAGAATAGATTAGCCCGAGGGTGCAGTGTTTTATGCAGCTAGGGATCTTTCTCCCTGAGCAACAGAGGACGCATAAGAAAGAAAAAAAGAAACTGCCTATGTGAGCTCCTCTCCAACGGAACCAGTCGAGCAACTCTGTGAGGCTGATCCTACCCAGTCATGTCAGCGAGAATGTGGCAATAAACCTACAGGTTGCCGCGGAACACACTTTCCGAGACCATTATGTGAAAAAAGGGGGGAAGTGGACAGAATGCAAACCGCATCTAATTTGACACTTGCTTTGTCATTTCAGCGAGAGCGCCCGAGGGGAAGATGGACGCCGTCCAGGAGCGCAAGCCGAAGAGGCCCCACTACATCCCCAGACCGCCGGGCAAGCCGTTCAAGTACCAGTGTTTCCAGTGTCCCTTCACCTGCAACGAGAAGTCCCACCTGTTCAACCACATGAAGTACAACCTGTGCAAGAACTCCATCTCGCTGCTGTCGCAGAAAGGCGGGCAGACGGCGAGACAGGTCAAGCCTTTGGGGAAGGGCGACCCTTTGCCCCCGGCCGCGGTGCCGAAGGGCTCGCCTCTCTCCGCCGCGGGTCAGGCCGCCAACCCCGAGAAACAGGGGGAGAACCGAGAGGAAGAGGAGGAGAAGAAGACGATGACGGCGACGGATGAGACGGAAGAGGTGGACGTCGGCCGCGACAGCCCGGCCAGGAGGGACAGTCCCAGTGTGATGAAACTAAGTCCAGGAACACCGGGAGAGATCGGAGAGAACAAAGAAGTCAAGTCTCTGCCACGCCAGTCTGCCTTCTCCCCCGTCACACCCAACAGAGACGGCGCAGAGGTCCTGAAGTCCCCGGCGCACCAGTCGGAGGAGCTGCCGGCTCCCGTGCCGTCGTTCAACAACCCCGCCTTCTTGTGGGGGCCGCTCTCGTCGTCCGTGCCTCTGAAGGCCTTCCCCCCTCACATGGTGCCGGAGTATTCTCCGTACGTCCTGCCCGAGCGCGCCCTTCACCCCCTCTACCCGCCGTACTTCCTCACGGGAAACGGCAACCTGAACGGTCCCAACCCTCCGACCTTCCGACCGGACTTTCTCGAGCCCCAGAGGCCGGTGGTGCCTCAGCCCATCGCCCCGGCCCACATGTCCCTCTTCCCCCAGTACCCCTACAGATACTGCCCCTCTCTTCACCCGGGGCCCCCTCTGCATTACAGCCTGTACCGCCACCCGGAGCTCTCCATGCCGATCCCGGGATCCAGGTACCTTCCTTGGGATCTGTATGGCCCGGGCCTCGGGGCTAAGGATTACGAGCTGTACATGCATCCACGTCCCCACGACGACCCCCGTAGCAGACCCGTCAAGGAGGAGAGTGCCAAGGAGCGGCCTGGAGACAAGCCCACCAGGCTGAGCCCCGTGGTGGGCAGCTCAGCCTCGGAGTCCCCCGACAGACCCGGCCATATCGTCCAGAAGGACAGCGAGGCTCCACAGTACACCGTCCTGGGTGAACCGCAATCCGCCAGACCATCGGAGAACACAGCTCCGGCCTCGCAACCAATGGGTGAAGATGCGAGCCGGGAGGACTCTGCACAAGGCCTGCTGCAGCTGAGAACTGTGCAGATAGAAGAGAAGTAAGTGAATCACCTCATTCAGTATAAAGAATGGTCAAATCAACGACAATTATGGTCCAATAAAACTATGGTATAACTGCCAAGTGGATAATGTTTCTAACAGCTCATTTCCCTCCCTCTCTCTCTCCATCTCTCTCTCTCTCCCTCTCAGGTCAACAGAGGACAGCAGGGAGCCTTCCACGCCTCTGTCAGAGAAATATCACGACTCGTCTTCAGAACAAGACGACGAGGACAACACGGAGGAGGATCTGGCTCCCCTCAACCTCTCCACGCGGGTCTCCAGTCCCCCCGACCACCGGGGGAGCTATCCCGAGACCGACGCAGGGGGGGAGGAGCTGCCTCTGAACCTGAGCCTCAGGACGTCGCACGGCGGCCCGGAACACTGCTTCCCGCACGGCTCCTCGGCGAGGCCCCAACAGCGGCCGACGGACGCCCCGTCGGACAGGGAGCCCTGTGACCACCAGAGGCAGACGGCCGCCCTGGCCCTCTGTCAGCTGGCCAGCGCCAGCAGCTCCTGCAGCCTCAGCAGCACTATGGGCAGCCCGTCGGAGAGCTGCACGGAGGCCTCCGCAGAGGAGACAAAGCACAAAGCCAAGGCTGCGCAGAACACTAAGGCCAGGGGTGTGAAAAGGGCAGCCAGTGGCCAGACTGCACACAGCTGCCAGAAAGCAAGCAAGAGAGCCAAGAGGAAGGAGTCAGGCAGGCATCTGAGGACAAGGCCTTGCTGCTGCTGAGGACACAGTTTAACGACTGTTGCCTATAGATGAAACTGCTGAGGACTATACAGTTTAACGACTGTTGTCTATAGATGAACTCTGCTGAGGACTATACAGTTTAACGACTGTTGCCTATAGATGAACTCTGCTGAGGACTATACAGTTTAACGACTGTTGTCTATAGATGAAACTGCTGAGGACTATACAGTTTAACGACTGTTGCCTATAGATGAACTCTGCTGAGGACTATACAGCTTAACGACTGTTGTCTATAGATGAAACTGCTGAGGACTATACAGTTTAACGACTGTTGTCTATAGATGAACTCTGCTGAGGACTATACAGCTTAACGACTGTTGTCTATAGATGAAACTGCTGAGGACTATACAGTTTAACGACTGTTGTCTATAGATGAACTCTGCTGAGGACTATACAGCTTAACGACTGTTGTCTATAGATGAAACTGCTGAGGACTATACAGTTTAACGACTGTTGTCTATAGATGAAACTGCTGAGGACTATACAGTTTAACGACTGTTGTCTATAGATGAACTCTGCTGAGGACTATACAGCTTAACAACTGTTGCCTATAGATACATTTTAACGTCTATAGATTAACTCACTTTTACTTCCACTTGAGCGAGCGTGTACACTTTATTTTTACAGGAACGACAGTGATCAAATGTTTACTAAGCACTGAGAAATGACACAATCCTAGAGACGATGCGTCTTGAGGAGAGGACACAAAGTGTCCTGCCCAAAACATTAAATGCACTGACTTGTTTGGCGACGGTGGAAACACTAGTGAAGTGCCATCATGTGATATCTGACGCTTGACTGGAAAAAGGTGGAAGACACTGTACAGTATAAAAGTATAATATTTAAATATATAGATGGTTTTGTAAATGTATGTCATCATGTCAGCTGCAGGGTTTTTGCGGGTACATGTAAATATTCCTAACACGTGTTGAATAGAAAAATAATAAAAGGATGGAATTTAAAAACGGGTGGCATTCACTGTGACTCTTCACGTCGACACGTACCGTCTGGGAGTCTGGAGGGCAGCAGGAGGCCTCGCCTGCCCAGCTCTGCCAGCGCCAGGCTGCCCCCGTGCCAGGCGTTGTCCGTTTCCTTGAAGCTAGAGCACACACACACACACACACACACACACACACACACACACACACACACACACACACACACACACACACACACACACACACACACACACACACACACACACACACACACACACACACACACACACACACACACACACACACACACACACACACACACACACACACACACACACACACACACACACACACACACACACACACACACAATCAAAGCACGAAATAACCTCTACTGTACACGATGGGAACGGCTACAAACAATGTCCCAGTGAGATTATGACACCTGGAAGAACTGAAAGAGAGAAGGAAAAAAAAAACATATGACTAGGTAGAAACCGAGATTTAATTAGGATATCGGGGACAGATGTAGAGCCAACACGCCCCTGGTGTGATGTTACCTGAAGCAGTCCAGCACTGATCCAACCACCTCGTCTGCCAGCTCCCTGGGAAGCCTCCCAGTCACCCTCCCGATGCTGCGGAGGATCATACAACAAGACAAGCAGTGGCACACACGGCTTTCATGTACAGAACACAGAGCTACACCCACAGTATCAGGCCTCGGAGGTAATGACATCAGCCTCCCACAATCCAGGCTCATTAAGATGCAGAGCGAGGCGCTATGGGACACTTTTAACTCCTCGGAAAAGGAGAGGCACAAGAAATCCCCGATTCCACTCTTCGTAGAGGAATCAATTTCCATTCTTTGGGTCACAATTCAATAAAAAATTTATTCTCGATTCATAATCGATAACAGATTATCTCGGTAGATACTTCAATAGGTCTCAAAGGGGAAATAAATCACACTGAATCAAATGTAAAACGTTTACTCAATGTAAATCTCGAGTAAAGATTTAATTTACAGTTTAGTCCACTAGAAACATAAATGCAATAGTTTGAACGGAAACATTAAATACATTTTGGATCGGTCGGTGATAGAACTGCGATTCTTATGTGAAGACTGATGAAGAACAGACCCAGTCACTTCGATATCTCAATAATACTAGTAAAACTGAAAAGACACTGTACAATATTCCAATGTGTGGAAAGGACTTTTTGTTCATTTATTTAAGGCATGTCTCTTTGTAAAAATAATTACATTTGAGCATAATGCTCTTCTCTAGTACGACTCGCAACTGCAACAGAAGAAAAGGTTCCAATTCATCGCTGACATCCAGTACATAATATGGAGCTCAGATGAGGAGCACTGGTAAACCACAGAGTCAACAGCCTGGGAATAAGAGGCACACGATAAAACCTGCCTACAGTGAGGAAGTACAAGAAAGAAGCACGCGTTTATTTTAAACAGGGCAGGGTCACATTCAACAGCATGGAGCACGAGGAGGCGGCAGGTAGGGAAGAGGTGTTTTCTGTTCTTTTTATATATTTCTGTTATATTTCAGTTTTTTATACCAATAACAGGATATCTGCAGGTTTCAACAAGTTAAATTTAAGAAATGTTAAGACCTTTTTAATACCACTTAGAGCTAAATCTAATATCAATGTCATGACTGTACTAGCAAAAGAAATAAGAAAATAAACACAGTGACACCGAACTGAAGGCTGCACTTCACCAATTCAAATTCATGTGCGTTCCATACAAGCTCTCGCCAGACGCACAAAGCTCCTGGTGGCCCCGCAAAGATATATTTAATATATTTAATATTATGGGCTGCCGCTATGGGCTGCCCCTCCAAAAATGAAATACCTGTGCAAATTTACAGTTACATTTAGTCATTTAGCTGATGATTTAGCTTTTATTCAAAGCGACTTACAAGTTCTGTCGGCAGGAAGGGTACAACTCTGGCAGCTGAATAACAATGTTCGTCAAACAGAGTTGAACTTGAGTGCTAACAGTCTTGAGTGCATAGTAGTACAAGACATATTAGCATAGTAGGTTGTAATATAGGCAAGGACGATTATTTAGTAGCAAAGTAGATAGTAAAAAAGGTTAGTGTTTCTTTAATTTATTCATAATTTTTTTTAACCCTTGTGGCTCCCTAGGATTTTGACACTCACTGGGTTTAAGAGATTAAATGATCAAAGCCATATCATTTTAACTGTTATTTAAAAAAAAAATCCCCATGATTAACATTAATAGCCTAATCTCAAGATATCTGTAACAAATTACAAATATTTCCGAATTTTAACCACTTAAATTCGTGTTCGTTTGATACCACGTCCGTTTTTATTGAAAAAAAAACGGAGAAACAGTCATATTCATCATATTTCTATACATTTTTGATACCACATTACAGCGTGTGTAAACTCGACAAAATCCCTGTGAATAAGAATCTGCCATTATAAAAAAGAAAGGTTGACTAATTCGGTCAGAAATAGCGGAGACGCTAAATGTTAGTAAGCGCTGATTATTACTATTATATTCTGCGGGCGAGCATTACTCAATCTCCCGGTATAATTCTGAACACAGATCGCTGTCGGCGGAGCACCAGCGTACTTCCGCGAATGGAGCCCTAGTGACAGTACCGCATCGAAGCGGAGGGCCGGGTCGGGGGGCTCGTATGTCAGCCTGTGACACGCGATAGGGGAGAGGACGCGGAAGAGAGGTGGAGATGTGGTTGTTTTGTGTTGAGCGCTGTCTCGCACCCCCCCCCCCCCCCCCCCCCCCCACCGGAGCATTATGATGCCCTTCAGCCACATTCCCCAGCATAATCACCGCAGCCCGCCTGCTTAGTGGCCGGCAAAGTGAGCTGTAGAGCAATTGCGCCACCGTGTGTTCTACATCGTTAACAGCATCATTAATAATTAGCTTGAACACTGACAGTGTGTAGAGAGATTGCATTTGATAATTCTATCTAGAATTGAACGAATGAGTGCAGATTAAAAAATGCCTTTTAACATGGGAGTGGAGCTGATGAAAACGGACGCCAGGCACAACATTGTACCCCTATACTAATAACTTTTGTTTTAGAGCGTTTCAAATCATAATCTTTTGACATAATGAAAATATATGTAAAATGAAGATACGGACCCAATTTCATGAAATAATAATAAACACAGACACCGCTGTGCTCACACACAAAAAAAGTCAAGAAAGTAGAAAACGGTACCAGGGAGTGACAAGGGATTATTTAGTAGCAAAGTAGATATTAAAAAAGGTTAGTGTTTCTTTAATTTATTCATAATTTTTTATAAATTAAATTTAAATGAAATGTAAGACTTTTTAATACCTTTTAAGGCCTTAAATTGAGAATTATTATTTAAGACTTTTTATTACCCACAGATACCCTGTTTAACAGGGCAACGGTCAGATTCAACAGGATGGAGCGTGACGAGGTGGCAGGGCGGGAAAAGAGGTGTTTTCTGACAGTAAACTTTAACCTTTTTCTACCAATAAAGAGTGGATACTTTACCCCTTGGCAGCAGACCAGCGCACAATGGTTTCCTTGTCTTTCAGTCCCATCAGCAGTTGCTCTGTGTAATAACATCAGAATTAGAACCATGTTTATTCACCAAGTATTAGATTAAAGATGAAAGATTAAAATGTATCGTCATTACCGGTATATAGCACAGTACAACGAAAACAACTAAATTACTGCAAATGTAACAAGTGCAATAGTAATATACAATATACAGGTCATTAAGCTGGGTAGAAGATATACAAATTAGTACTACTGAGTAATAGTGCTAATCAAATGTATGTACAAAGTAGTAGTATTAATATGTACAGTGATACAGGTATAAAGACACTATGATAGTAAGTCATACTGGCCAGCAGTGTAACTAGTAAGAGTAGGTAAGATATTAGGGCTGCAACTAAGGATTATTTTGGTAGTCGACTAATCTGTCGATTATTTTTTCGATTAGTCGACTAATCTAACAATTATTTCTGTCACACCCTCCATCTCTGCTTCCTGTGGGCGCGGCTCCTTTTCCGGGCTCTTAGCAGACTTCTTAGCTTAACATAACAGACCGACAGTAAGTTTGGGGGAACTAATGGGATGACTGGGGTTGCAACAAAAGTGCAACTAGGGCTAAAAACACAATGAAATAAAATAATAATAATAATAATAATAATAATAATAATAATAATAATAATAATAATAAATAATATATCCTTCTTAGCAGACTTCTTAGCTTAACATCCCAGGGAACTAATGGGATAACTGGAGATGTTGTTTGCTCCTGACAAGAGTCTCAAAGTCTGGGGTGATGGTAGACAAAGCAACTCTGAGGTCATGCTCAATGTCCAATCTGTTCCTCTGCTTTGTCTTCAGCTGGACCAGAGCTGAGAAGCCACTTTAACAAAGATAGGTAGAAAAAAAAAAAAAAAATGAAAAAAAGTACCGTAATATACGACGCATCGACGCAAAAAATTCGGATAATAATGTAAAAAGGATATGTACAGAGTAGACAGATGTGGATAGATATATATACAGCAAGAATAAATATATTTATACGGTATATACAGCATTAATGTACATGCTGTCATACAGAGTTAACGGAACGTAGACCAAATACGTCCACATTTTTATAGGATTCTAGCACATAGCGAATATTACCATTTTCATTGAGGTTTCTTACAAATTAACAATGCTTTATGTTGTCCTTTATATCCCGATTATCATTAAAATCTTAAATTGTACCATACGTCCCCCTTTAGACAACATATGTAACGCTACCAGCGCACTTTTGTTAAGATAATTAGTTTACCATTCGCGGTCGCTATACCGAGGTCGCAGTAATAGTTTACCGCTGTTCAGATCACAGTGAAGAATAGACACATCCCAGTGACCTGTGACCTGTGCTAAGGATCTTGGGAAATGTATTCATGTAGTTTTCAACATTTTCACCTTTTAATTTTAAACCAATGCTGCCATCTACTGACAACAGAAAGTGTTGTCTATCTTCACTTCCGTATACAGCGTCGCCCGAAATCCATTCTAGAGATTCCCACTTTTTACTGGGATTGGGGCGTGGCTGTATTTGGTCCCAGACAATAAGAGTGGCTGTGATTGGTCACTGTGACGTTATATGGGTTATATGCAGGTGTATAAGTAGGTATATAGAAGGATTATATGCAGGTATATTCAGACAGATATGGATATATATTAAGGCTGTCAAAGTTAACGCGGTATTAACGCCACAATCTTTTTTAACTCGCGATTAACTTTTTAACTAGACTTCACTCAGGTGTATTATTGATACTCTCATTGATACTATGTTTGTTTCTGACTCAAAGTGTGTGTGTGTGTCCATCTCCCGACAGAAAAAAAATAAAAAATAAAATCTAACCCTAACTAACCATACTGTCATGCACTTGTCCTAATAAACTAACCTACACTGTAGCACTCAACACTTTGATGAACATTGTTACTCAGCTGATAGAGTTGTGCCCTTCCTGATGGCTTGTCGTACAGAACTTGTAAGTCGCTTTGGATTTGGTCAGCTAAATGACTACCGTAAATGTAAATGTAAATGTGTGTGTGTGTGTGTGAGAGATAGAGAGAGAGGGGGGTGTGAGAGAGATGAGGAAGGGGCAAGAGAGAAAGAGAGCTGGGAGTGTGTGTGTGTGTGTGTGTGTGTGTGTGTGTGTGTGTGTGTGTGTGTGTGTGTGTGTGTGTGTGTGTGTGTGTGTGTGTGTGTGTGTGTGTGTGAGAGAGAGGGGGGGGGGGTGAGTACTCAGTCCTTGTGTGGGTGAATGTAACAAGTTGCTAACGTTTTCTTTCCCCTATTATTTCATGCAAACTTTATTCATTGTTTTAAATCATTATTTTCTTTTAAGTTATTTTGTGCATCACTCTGTTTTGAATTTGATGCAAATTTGCAATGCATGAGGGTCATCCTTTTGTGTTAAATGGCTGCATAAAGCAAGCATTTGTTGACTCTCATGTTGATAAGAGTATTAAAACTTGGAACTTGAAAAATATCTGTTTAAGGTAGATTAAAAAAAAAGGTATAATAAAAGCGATTAATTTTAACTATGGACAATCATGCGATTAATCAGATTAAATATTTTAATCGATTGACAGCACTAATATATATATAGAAGACCACCAAAACAACACATCTAGAATAATAGAAACAATATAGATCTGCTCACCGATGACATTCTCCACTTCCTCTGGAATGTCGTAGTCCTCCTCCTGGCTCTGGGTCTCCATGTCAGGAGTCACAGGCTCCGCAGAGGCAGCAGACTCAGACAGGGAGAGGTTGGCAGCCAGGGAGCGGTTTCCTCTCTGGTATCTGAAACACACAGACGCACACAAACACAAGGTCTTCATGCACTCATCGTCATGCCGGTAGGAGCTGAGGGGCTAGTCAGGGTTAAAAAAGGAACACAGTAGAAACCTATCTGGTTGCATGTTAGCCTAGCTTAGCACAATGAATGGAAGCGGACATGGCCGGTTAGCCTTCGGGAGAGGTGTTAGTTGGACAATGCCTATAGGCTACCCGGCCATGTCCGCTTCCATTCATTGTGCTAAGCTAGGCTAACGTGGAGCCAGATAGCTTTCTACTGAACGCACAGAGTGAAACTGGTATCTATCTCCTTGACTCTCTGTGGAGAAGACGATAAGCTAATTTCCCAAAATGTTGGCGTGTTCTTTTAAAATAAGATAAGATATAAGATTATTCCTTTAATGATCCTCTTGGGGAAATCGGGGGATCATAGCAGCATGGGGGAGGGGGGAGGGGAGGTACAGGTATGGGCAGGGTAATAGCAGAAAGACATAAATATAGGCAATAGAATTTGATCCGAATATAAAAAATATGAGAGAAATAAACAGTGTAAACAATATAATTAACTCAATTATAATCGCATAATTAAAATATGAGAAATATGAGGTGTCTGGTTGTTTAGAGAGGACCGCATGTGGCTGGGCAGGTTAATCCACCTAATCCAGTCCTTGGGCAAGACTCCTAGCTGCTCCTGTGGCACCACAAAATACCACTCCGGTGAAATATATACTGGTACGTATATAATATATATATTAAACCACTGATACCGATAACATTATTACTACTACTACTACATTTACATGTAGTCATTTAGCTGAACGCTTTTATCCAAAGCGACTTACAAGTTCTGTACAACAAGTCAGCAGGAAGGGTACAACTCTGGCAGCTAAGGGTCAGTGAGATTATTCGTCAAACAGTGTCGATCTTGAGTGCATAGTAGTAGAGACATATTAGCACAGTAGGTCGTAATATAGGCAAGGTAGATTCCTTAGTAGCAAAGTGCTACTAGTAAAGGTTTGTTTTCAAATGTCTTTTCACATATTTTTCATATTCAGGTTTTATTTTATTGCCAATATTTATTTATTTCTTCTATTACCCTGCCCATACCTGTACATCCCCTCCCCCATGCTGCTATGATGCCCGGATTTCCCCAAGAGGATCAATAAAGGAATCTTTTAAATACATTTCATACTTAAAAAAGTACGAAGGTTAGTTATTTTTTTTCTTTTTATATACTGAAATAAATAACGGTGGATAATCGGGCGGCGGGACGACTGCTCATAATGTCTGACCTCCACTTGGCCAGCCGTGGCTTGAGGAAGGTGAGGCCGAGTCTCTGGATCAGCTTGACCCCCAGCTTCCTCAGCCCGGCCTGGCTGCTCTCGGACAGCTGCTTCTGGGCCAGACACTGCAGCACGGTGGGAGCTGCAGAACAAACACCAGGGTGACGCAGACATGCATTAGTAACAACAACAACAACAACAACAACACTGCAGCACGGTGGGAGCTGCAGAACAAACACCAGGGTGACGCAGACATGCATTAGTAACAACAACAACAACAACAACAACAACAACAACAACAACAGGGTATCTTGCAGGTTCCAACAAGTTACATTTAAGACTTTTTAAGACCTCTTTAATACCACTTAGAAGCCAATAATTGGCTTCAACGCAATTGAAATTTGAATTGAATTTAAATAACATTTATTTTATTTATATATTTTATATCCTTTTTATTATCAAATTATTGTGCTTCTCTTGTCCAGCTGATGGATTAATAATATATTTTAATTTAGAATAAGAGAAAACTAGTGATGTTAATGGATTATTTTATTACACATAAATGATAAAATTACCAATGAAAGGAAACTTACCGTACTGTAGGAAGTCATCTCGCTTCCCATGTTTGAACAGCTGAGCCTAGAGGACATAAGAAAGGCCAGGTTATCATTTTTGGGAAGCAGTGTACAAAACAAATAAACACAGAAAGGACTAGGTTAAAGTGGTATTTTACTGTTAAAATAAGTGTTAATAAGCTCTACATTCTGACAGTCATCACTGATATAGTGTGTCTGATCAGTCTGGTCACGGGTCTCCCAGTCCCTCCGCTCTGCAATAAACACAAAATACATTTCCTGGTATCCTGTTCCCACTTTATCCACTCAGGAGAGAGAACCCCAGATATTTTCACTCATGTCACAGAGTCTTGCCAAGCCAAATGTGCTTACTGCAATGGCAGATCATTTGTACATATTCACATATTTTAGTTCTTATTTTTGTCAGACCATTTTTGCTCTCTCCTGATTGGATAAAGTGGGAACAGGATATCAGAACATGTATTTTGTGTTTACTACAGAGCAGGAGGGACTGAGAGACCCATGTTACTGACCAGACACTTTATATCAGTGATGGCTGTCGGAATGTAGAGCTATTATTTTAGGTAGACCAGTAATTTTAACAAATAAAATACCACTTACAGCACCTTTAAGAATAATAGTAACAACAACATTTGTGTAGGCTAAATATTTGAGTGTGGCAGAATAATAGTATTTTGACACAAGATAGCAGAGTGCTACATCACTCGTCGTCTGGTAGTCCGGAGGTTCCTGGTTCGATTCCCGTGCCTCCTGGGCGCGTGTATGCCTTCTACAACAGAACTTCGTTTCCGCGTTCGAGTTTTGCGCTCCGATTGGCCAGGTCATGTGACATGTGCGCCAATCGTGGGACAGCAAGTTCTGCGCCTATTTCCGGGTCTAACAGCCTGCAAACTACCTGGCATTCTATCGCCATGCTCTAAGACAAACTCTAACCTTAACCAACTTCGAAAGAGCGCCTAAGCTTAACCAGTGTAGAAACTTGCGGTCCCACGATTGGGCGTACATGTCACATGACCAGAAATGACCTGGCCAGAGACGCGGAAACAAAGTTCTGTTGTAGAAGGCATTCAGGCCTCCTGGGCAGCGTGACCAAGACACTTAACCCCCAACTGCTCACGATGAGCAGGTCGGGCACCTTGCATGGTCGCCTCCGCCGTCGGTGTGTGAATGTGTGAGTGAATGGGTAGAATGTGAGGAACAAAATAGTAAAGCGCTTTGGATTAAGAGATATAAAATGCACCATTTCCCATTTACCTCACTTCCAAGCTGGGTGCCTGTTGTTATTCTCGACGACAACACAAATTCTGATTCCCGTGAACCCTTGAAAGGTGTTTTGTGCAGCTCAGAGTAAGAGTAAGAGTAAGCCCCGCGGGCCGGCTGGCGGAACACACAGAGCCAGTTTCAAACGCCCCCGGCACCAAATAGGCTACAGCCAGTTTCACCTCACAGAGATGAAGAGCAGAGGGACGGTTTCAAAACACGTAGTGCAGGTTCCCGTGCCATAAATATGACTATCATACTGCTCGCTTAAGGGCTGCATGTACCGCCACTCTTCCATTGTCAAAGCGACTTGAGGAATTTTCTATAAACGGGGTTCGTGCGGGTTTCGACAAGTAAAATTTAAGACGTTTTTAAGACCACTTTGGATATAATTTAATACCTATTTCATGGTCATACTGGCAAAAGAAATGTATGAAGGAAAATGACTATGAAAGAGGAAAGTAAGTTCCAGAATTACTTACAAATATTACTTCCTCATGAAGTTAAAAAAGTTAAGATTTACTTTTGTAAAATATTTACGCAAGCAGAACTTTACCTCAGGCTCTGACTGATGCTAGCTCAAGCTTGGTTGCTAGGTGCAGTTACTAGCTCAAGCTTGGTTGCTAGGTGCACTTACTAGCTCAAGCTTGGTTGCTAGGTGCAGTTACTCTCCATATAACCAAATCAGTCAACATTTCAACATGGAGAATCACAACAAAACATGTCCCAGTTTTCATGCTACTACAGTGTGCATAACACTGTAAGCTCAGCAAATATCAAACATAAAATACTGTATCCAGTACAGGTTAAAATTACAGTAAAACAAAAACTAAAATAGAAACAATTTAAATAGAGTACAGAAAATACTAGACATTATCTCTTTGCCTAGCTGGATCTGGCAAGAGACATTTTTGTTGTGATTCCACATGTTGACATGTTGACTAGGGTGACCATTTTTTAAATGTTGTTAATTTAATGCCTCGTTCCAATACCCTCTTATATTTAAAATAAAAAAATCGGTCGACGTCACAAAATTTGTACAAAAATTTAAATATCCCCCCCCCCCCCCCCCCCCTACGTGTCCCGCATTGTCCCGCAAAAGCAGTGCTGCTGTCCTGCGACTGAACCATTTTGGCCTGGTCACCCTAATGTTGACTGATTTGGGTATATGGAGAGAAAAGGTATATTTTCATCAGTACGCATCATTGGTAATTTGACATTCTGTGTGTAATGTAATGCAAGTGTGTTTAGTGTTTTGCAAATCACTGTGTGTATTGTTTTGCAAAAAGTGTGAGGCTAACTTTGTGCTTATAGGGTTGCAAATATGGGCCTATGTTTTGCTCCTTGAGTGTAAGGTTTTGATAATTGTGTAATACTTTTGATTTGAGTGTTTATGCAATCGAAGAAAAATGTAAAGACTAGAGATTAACTGTTTATTTCTTTTGTACATAGGCTGTGCATATGTTTGTTTGTTTATTTGTGTATGATTCTTAACTGTGTTTTTATTTTGTTATTGGCGTATATGTATGTATGTATATGTATTAGGGCTGTCCCCGACTAAGGATTTGGATAGTCGACTATGATTGGCCAAAATTTGCCGTTAGTCGACTATTAGTCAAAAAGAAAAAAGGGGATTATATATATATTTTTTTTTTATCATTCCATTTGGGCTGTGGGGGGTGTTTAATGTCTGAAGGAGTCGACTGAAGGCTTCTTGTCCTCTGCAAAAGCATGCAATTGGTCCACTGATACATCTTGATATTTGTCTAGTGTGTTCATTAGATGGGTGAAATCCTCTTTCAGTGCCTCTGTGCCTGTTTTCTTAGGCAGTTAGCCTCTGGTATGCGTGCCATTAGCGTTAGCCACGCTTCTAGGCCTCTTTTCTTTTGGAAAGAATGATCAAATAAATTTTTTTTGTATTCGACTAAGAGGTTGGCGGTCGACTACGGCTCCTTTCGACCGATTAGTCGACTAATCGACTAATAGGGGTCAGCCCTGTATGTATGTATATATATGTATGTATGTATGTATATGTGTATATATGTATATTTGTACTCTCGTTGGGGCCTCTTGGACCAGATCAATGTTTTATCTGGCTAAATAAAGGTTAAATGAATAAATAAGAAACTGATGATTTGGTCCTGTTAACTTTGAATTTTCTATGGGACTGCCCAGATCCCTCTCATGGACCTGGACCTCACTTTACAAAACTCTAATCTAGTTCTTCAGTATTCATCTCTAATTACTCTAAAATTGCGTATTTCTGTGTGTAAAAAAAAAAACCCGGGCTGAAGCCCCCAATGTTTTCTAACCCTAAAAACGCCCCTGGTGTACAGATCCAAAATTGTGAAACTTGTGTCAATGTCCAAATATTTATGGACCCGACTGTAACTGATTTTGTGTGACGGTAACCTAGCAACAGTGTTGATTCACAGCTCTCAACACAGTTTTTAAGTATACATAAGAATACATTTAGTTCCGCTCAGAATTTTTTGTTTCACTGCTAGTCTCGCAATATCTAGACCTCTCTCTCCTGAGTCAGTCGGAGGGCATTCCAGGTGTTGGAAGTATCAAAAGTAAAAAGCAGTTTTTCCTAGTTCAGAACAAACGCTAGAGGAACCCTAAGAACCAGCCAGAATAGGTTCCACGATTCCATTCCAACTGTGTGGTGAAGTTTACCAATAAGAGCTTTAAAAATAAACAAATACCAATGATAGTTACGCCTTTCAACCAGAGAAGGCCATCCAACCTTTTCATATATCTGTCACTAGTAATAAATCTGAGGGCAGAATGATAGACCGAGTCCAGCGGTTTATGAGTTTATAAATCACATCGCCATAGTCCAGAAGAAAACAGCTTCAACAATCCTCTTTCTACTCATCTAAAGCTGTATGAGGGACTAAGGTTCCTAAACCCTTTTCTCCTCTAGGTAAAGGGGAACAACAGCCATTTTTTGAGAATTAATATTATCTATTAGATTAGATTAAAATGTATTGTCATCATGCAGCACAAGTACAGTACCACTAGAGGTTTGCATCCAACCAGAGTGCAAATGTAACAGTGAAGTGCAATAAGGTATAAGATATATTATATAAATTAGTACTACTGAGTATAGTGCTAATCAGATGTATGTACAGAGTTGTAGTATTAATATGTACAGTGATACAGGTATAAAGACAGTATGGTAGTAAGTCATACTGGCCAGCAGTGTAATTAGTAAGTAACTATATAGTATCTACAGATATGTAAAAAGGGTTGTATGCAGGTATGTACAGACAGATGTGGATATATATATATACTGTATATATTATACAGCATTATTGGATCGATTGGTTGGATGCCAAACTTCTTTTCATTGTACTGTACTTGTGCTGTATAATGACATACATTTGAATCTAATCTAATCTAATTATTGTACATGCCATCATACAGGGGGTATATGTGGGGTACCGTGGTCTAACATGTCGGGTGTAAGCAAGATTAATGATCCAGAAATGTGGATACTAAGCCAGTGCGAGTCACTTGGCCCACGGATCCAACACACGCGGCAGGTGCGCCGTACACCTGTCCCAAACCACACTCACCTTTATGTGAAACACAAGTCATGTCGGCTCTTGTAAAGCTACCTGGTAGGAACGACTACGCTCACAGTGGTGCACGCACGCACGCACACACGCACACTTACACACAGTGGGCATGAGCGTACAGGTTGTGTTCATGGACACACACACATGTACATATTTTATGAGTGATTTTATGAGGCATTTTTTTTAAATGGGTGTGTTTCTTGTTACCAAGGACTGCAGGGCCCCGTCCAGTGCTACTATTCCCCCGATGGTCTCGTCGCTGGTCTGGGACACCGTGGTGAGGCTCCAGTCCAGGAAGTCTCCCAGGCGCTTCAGCTTGACGTCGGGCCGCGTCACGAACCTGCTCAGACGGAACACACAGGGAGGGAAGAGCGCCGTGTGTGGGCCGACCATTACAAGACGCAGTGAACACAGGGAGACGGGAGTCAGTACACGCCTGCCCTCTGCTGGCGTGAGGAGGAATTGCAGAGGGGGGCTCCGTGACAAATTTATACCGAGTCCTTGGTTTTTTAAAGTTGATTAACGTGGAATCTACAGCTGGGTCTATTTCAGTTGTAAACTGCAGTCTCTTGATTTGAAGTGGAAGGCTGAGCGACAAGCTGAGGCGTGGCTGCTTTTCCACATAAATCATGTGGTTGATCCTCAAATGTTCATTCTGTTGTTGGATGAATATTAAATGAAATACCTAAGAGTCAGCTATTCTATGTTACCAATAACTGGCTGTGTTACAATTCTATATGTTACCAATAACTGGCTGTGTTACTATTCTATATGTTACCAATAACTGGCTGTGTTACTATTCTATATGTTACCAATAACTGTCTGTGTTACTATTCTATATGTTACCAATGACTGGCTGTGTTACTATTCTATATGTTACCAATGACTGGCTGTGTTACTATTCTAAATGTTACCAATGACTGGCTGTGTTACTATTCTAAATGTTACCAATGACTGGCTGTGTTACTATTCTAAATGTTACCAATGACTGGCTGGCTATGTTACTATTCTAAATGTTACCACTAACTGGCTGGCTGTGTTACTATTCTATAATATGTTACCACTAACTGACTGGCTGTGTTACTATTCTAAATGTTACCAATGACTGGCTGTGTTACTATTCTAAATGTTACCAATGACTTGTTGTGTTACTTACTTTGACACCAGCACTGATGAAGCGTCCCTGGATTTATCACTAACGGTCAGGTAGGACTGCAAACAACAACAATAAAATACACGTTATCCGTCCATATTAACACATTGGGTGCTGTCATGTACAAAGGTGTGTGTGTGTGTATGTGTGTGCGTGTATGCGTGTATGACGTTAGCGCTGACCAGGTCATGGATAATCGATTTTGCAGCCCGCTTCTCTAGCGTGCATAAGTACACATATACTATCGATAATCTAGCACTTATTTGAAAACTATTCATAAATAGGCCGAAAAATGACAACGTGTTTTGTGTATTCCAGTAAAGAGCTATTTTCGCAGATTTTTCTGGAATCACTAGAAATCTTCAAAACTATACTCGTATTCAAAACGGTATAAAACGGAAATGTACTGATGAAAAAACAATCCGTTTCGTACATGTTGACTGCAAGCAAATCATTGATAAGCGACGGGTGTATTAGACACATAATTTAAGATATTAAGGTATTATATTAAGATAGATTTCTATCCCCAGGCCATCAGGATGCTCAATGACAATAACACTATGTAACAAACCATCAAATACACTCACAGCACACACATCCACGCGTACACACTCACTTTAAGTGGGCAGCTCACACTAGCACCCACTTTGGCTACTTTGGACACACTTTATATTTGTTGGTGGGGAGATTTGCACTGCAGCTCATGCCTCGTTGCACCTTGCCGTGGGTTGTGCCTCGTCCCATTTCTGCATTGCACTGTGTTGTATTGTGACTCAGTTACTTATTTTTTCTGCTCTATATTGTATATTGTATGTGTGTGTTGGGCGCTTTTGTTTACACTTGTTTACGTACTTGACTCTGTTTTGTACTTTGTCTGTTTTTTTATCCAACACACTCTCAGGAGCAAAAGAGAAAAAAGCATTTCATATAAAAAAGTATTCTGTATAGGGGATATACACATACTTACACACACATATGGGACACACACACATACATAGCTGAGACACACATACATATGCACACCTGAGATATACACTCACACACATGGCAGAGACGTACATGGTTACGAGACACACACAAAATGTAGGATCACAGTCACGTACCTGAGAAATGTACACATACACATATGAGACATACACACATACGTACGTGAGACACGTACCCACATACACATATCTGAGACACACATTCATACACGTACTCACACACACTTACATATATCTGAAACACGTCCTCTCATATGCACTATGGAGAAAGATGGCATCCCGATAGAAGATGCAGCACATACCTGCTTCGCAGGTAGAATTGGACTACATGTAACATATATACGTCTTGGTTATTATGCACAATATATAGTAATGTTTTTTGTTTTTTTTGTAAGTACTTTTTTAATTTCCATGTCTGTTTTTGGTATGTCTGTATAAGTCCTATGTAAGTTTTGTATGTCTACAAGAAAAAGAAAAAGACTAATCTTTGACTTTCTTCCATGAAGATGTGTAAGATTTGTGCAAAAATATTAAAAAAGAAAAAAAAAATCTGTATTTTTGTATGACAACTAATAAAGAAACTTGAAACTAGGGGTGGACGTAGCGCTGGGCGATACGGCCTAAAAATAAAATCCCAGATTATTTATTTTTTTAAATCAGATTTACGATTTTAATCAATTTATTTCTCTTGAAAACTAGAAACGCCAAGGAAATCATTCAAATACCGGTAACCTTTGTTTTTATTTATCAAACCAAGATGAATGTCCCTATTGGGATTGAAGTGCAAACCTAACTTTCACCAATCTTCACTTAATTTTTTTTTATAATAATATATATATAATATAAAAGGTTACTCTTGATCAAACAAAGATGAATGTCCCTATTGGGATTAATAGTGCAATAACTTGCTTTTTCACCAAACTTCACAACAAATAAAAGGTGCCTCTTGATCATCAAACAAGAATGAATGTCCCTATTGGGATTAATAAAGTGCAAATCTAACTTTCACAAAACATAACTTTTTGTAAAATAAAAGGTGACTCTTGAAAAAGAAAGAATGTTTTTTTTGTTTTTCAAAATCGTCCTAAATCATTCATTCAAATTAATCGATAATATAGATTAATCGCCCAGCCCCGTGGACGGTATAAACGGTATGAATTTGCGCTACGGTATGGATTTTGACTATACCTTGTGACCGGTAGACAGAGCAGCTAGTCACAGCAGTAGCAATGACGTTAACGTTACTTGACGATTCACTCGACGTTTGCAGTGGTCGTTGCATAGTGTTTAATTGTACTGAGTTTTTCTCCACTTGTTCACGGACCTTGCCATAATAGTTTTGGCATTTCAATTTGGCTAAGGAGGCTGAGAGGAGACTTGATTTAGCGCAGCAACGGGGCTAACGTTAGCCGCTAAGCTTTTCACCAGACTATGTTGGATTCTAGTATTTTCAAAAAGGCTGTTTGAATGTAACGTTACCTGGATGTAAAGTTACCCTGGCGCTGCTAACGGGCCAACTAACGTTATATTTATTGATCCTGTTCTGATCCAAGACACTTGGAACAAGAGTGGACAGGGTTTTGGTGGACCTGCTGACAAAGGTAACGTCTATTTTACCGAACCCCATCATAAAACATGCCTTTGTAATGATCCCAGCGTTGTAAAACCTTAGACCTGGAAATAACATAGGTATCGGACAAGCAACCCGCACGAAAATCGCATGCTGCACAACACACGTCATATCTTGCGTTCCAGAAAACAAGACTGGATTATTTTGAAACAGGACGATTTTTTGCATGGGATAGCGCACGAACGAAGGCAGTAGAAATAAACGTTTTTTTCCCTGTTGGGGTATAAATAGTGCCTGTCAAATGAGCCATACTATTGTCTCCATAGCTATAATATAGAATATACGATGGGTCTGCAAACATCGTGAAAATTGTCAAAAAAGCTGGCTCCAGGGAGTAAAGATGGAAAAACAGTGTGGCAGTCAAAGAGTTAAAGGGCTGACATAAAACATTACAAAATAAATAAATTAATTAATTAATTAAAAGGTAATAAAATCAGTTGGTGTACAAAGTAGACATGCCCTCGCTCACTAACATTAGATACACAGATACATACACCATTACATACACCTGGGAATAACACTAGGGTGTGCAGCAACATCTCTATATAGAGCTACCAGTGCATCACACACCCCATTGCATCAAATTGAAACCGGAGCTCAGTTCATTTGTGTCTTGGATTGAAAGGGAACTATGGATGGGCCTGTGGGGGGAGGGGCCTGTGGGGGGAGGGGCGTGGTGCTTCAGGTGTCGGCTGCAGACGGAGATTCAGGAGTGAGTCAGCGCAGCAGCCGTAGGGTTAATTGGCACAGGTGCAGCTCGTATGTATAATTAATGAATAATTAACCCTCTCTTGTCTCTGCTATTAACCGTCTGTAGTGTGGTAGTGAAAGGTTAACCTTCTGTAGTGTGGTAGTGAACGGGTTAAACAGACCAGCTCTCTACTGAGCGGAGAATTGGGTTTGGATTGCACGCAAACCCGCGGCCGTCTGGTGATTGGAAGGTTCCCGGTTCGATTCCTGCTCCTCCCGGGCAGCGTGTCGAAGTGTCCTTGAGCAAGACACTTAACCCCCAACTGCTCCCGATGAGCAGGTTGGCACCTTGCATGGTCGCCTCCGCCGTCGGTGTGTGAATGTGTGAGTGAATGGGTGAATGTGAGGAACAAAATTGTAAGGCGCTTTGGATAAAAGCTGCTATATAAACGCGCCATTTACCAAACGGCCACAACTGAAGAAAACAAAACACCCATAACTCTATATAAACCAAACGTTTTGGTCTTACCTTAGCAATAGCCAGGATGCGGTCCATGATGGACTCTCTGACCTGACCTCCCTCTGAGTCCAGGTGGCCGTCCAGACGTGAAAGGTCAAAGGGAATAAGGCAGGTCATGGAAAGCCACAGCAGCAGCATGTAGCGCGTCTCCCAAATCTGTAACAGAGCAGGTGGTAACAGCACACGTTATGATCTACAGCGGCATACAAACTCACCCTAGGAGGCAATTCCACAAAAGTACAGATAGGGCTGCATATAAACATTTGAGCATTTTAAAAGTATCGATTGAATTGCTTCAATACTATCGAGTATCGAAAATGTTTGTGGTATGGAACTTTGGATTGGGAGTTAATCTCATCAGTGTCAGTGAGCCAATAAGCATGCTGCTGTGACCTCACCTCACCGTCACTTCCACTACCATTATTAGCTATATTCGCAACAATAGTGCACTTTCTATCCTTCTACCACTACACTGTGAACTGAATGTGCAATACTGTTACTCTGTCACTCGTGCCGTATCTTTATACATTATGTATCTTTTTAAGATTCTTTATTTTAGCAGTAAACCTTTTCTTAATATTTTAATGATAGTTTAAGTCTATATTTTGTGATTCTGTGTGATGGGGGACTAGCAAAGTCAGATTTTCATTGTACGGTGTAACTTGTCCGTTTAACTGTGCATATGACAAATAAATATCTTGAATCTCGAGTGTTTGTTCCAAGATATAATATTTCTTCTGTTCAACCACAATCCAAAATCATCCAAAATGTAACAGGGCCTCCGATTGGCTCACACAGCACACGTGACGCACATAACTCAACAAAGTAAGGTATCTAAAAAAAGAAAACTCCAAAAATAAGGTATCTTAAAAAGAATCACTCCAAAAGGTTGTACCTTAAATTGATTGACAATGGCTTGTTTTTAAATAGTGGTATACAGATTAATAAGAACAGATTCACATTACTGCTTCAATACTAAATAGAGGCCATTGTCAATCTCTGTTTATGATCCGACACCTTCCTCATACCATCAACGTTACTTTGTGACTCTGCAGCGCTCTCTTCATATTAAAAGTAGGTACTTTCCTGGATAACACTATGAGCTTCATAGTTAACACAGAATACATCTTCAAGAAGGCTATGCAACGTTTGTAGAGAAGAAAGTTGAATAGTTTTGCTGTAAGTAGGGATATTCTAGAGCTGGTATACAAAGGTATTGTTGAAAGTGTTGTATAATGTTTGATATCTCAACCTGGTATGGAAACCTTGGAGCCAAGAATAAGAACAAACTGGCAAGGATTGTTAACTTGGCCAGTAAAGTTGTAGGGAAAGAGAACAAAAACAATTGTCTGAATCATATGTACTTCGGAATAGGGACATGGCTCAGCAAATAATCCCCTTCATGGTGAGTTTGGCAAGCTTCCATCTGGAAGGCGCTACATAGTTCCCCTGGCCCCAAAAACACATATTATTTAAGAAGACTTTCATCCCACATGCCATTGCTCTGATGAATTCTTATGTCTTAGCTTTTAATTTTAACCATGGTACTGGTTAGTGGTTAAGTGCCTGAAGCCTGTCTGTGTTTGTGTTGTTTTTCTTTTCTTTTCTTTTCTCTATGTATTGGACTGTTTTGAGCCAATGTATTTGTACCTGTATGGTGTTTGTACTGTGTTGTCTTGTTGATTGCAACCATGGTGAAGCCAAAGACAAATTTTCACAAAAGTGGACAAATAGAAATATCTATCTATCGTTTTCTCTTTCAATACATGTATGTATGTCTGGCGTGACGTTGGGAAGGCAATCTGGTTCTAATCTCACCTCTGGGTCTTTGGGATCAGGTTCTAATCTCACCTCTGGGTCTTTGGGGTCTGGTTCTAATCTCACCTCGGGGTCTTTGGGATCTGGTTCTAATCTCACCTCGGGGTCTTTGGGATCTGGTTCTAATCTCACCTCGGGGTCTTTGGGATCTGGTTCTAATCTCACCTCGGGGTCTTTGGGATCTGGTTCTAATCTCACCTCGGGTCTTTGGGATCTGGTTCTAATCTCACCTCGGGGTCTTTGGGATCTGGTTCTAATCTCACCTCGGGGTCTTTGGGATCTGGTTCTAATCTCACCTCGGGGTCTTTGGGATCTGGTTCTAATCTCACCTCGGGGTCTTTGGGATCTGGTTCTAATCTCACCTCGGGGTCTTTGGGATTTGGTTCTAATCTCACCTCGGGGTCTTTGGGATCTGGTTCTAATCTCACCTCTGGGTCTTTGGGATCTGGTTCTAATCTCACCTCAGGGTCTCTGGGGTCTGGTTCTAATCTCACCTCGGGGTCTTTGGGATCTGGTTCTAATCTCACCTCTGGGTCTTTGGGATCTGGTTCTAATCTCACCTCTGGGTCTTTGGGATCTGGTTCTAATCTCACCTCGGGGTCTTTGGGATCTGGTTCTAATCTCACCTCGGGGTCTTTGGGGTCCTGTCTGGACAGCAGGTCCAGGTTCTAATCTCACCTCGGGGTCTTTGGGGTCCTGTCTGGACAGCAGGTCCAGGACCGGCTGGACGTCGGCCACCTCGTGAGGCAGGAGCTGCATGAACACTTTGTAGCCTCTCACCTGGTTAGAGAAACAAACATCCCAGTGTCAATAACAACAGGTAATAACAGGGTAATACCTTAGTAAGAACAGCATAATAACAGGGTTATAATTGGCTAATGTCTGCATGGTTATTAGGAATTTACCGGTAATTACAATTAGGGATGCACCGATCCGATATCACTAAAATAACTGGATCGCCAGTGGGATCGAATCCAGCTGTGGTGGCTCCGGCTTGGCCGACCGTCCATACTAACACAATTGGCAGTGTTAGCGGGTGGGAAAGCCGGCGAGGGTCAAAAACCTGGTCAAAAACCGTAGTAACACACTGCACCAGTCTGTGTAGTGTTTATTATTAAGAGTCAGATAGTCCTAACAGTGTTTATTATTGGGCGGCTAGGTGGTGTAGTGGACAAGTCACTCGCCACCAGTGTGGAGACGCTAGGATTCGCGTGTTCGAATCCAGCTCTCCACATTGTTTTTCAGTTTGGCTGGTCGTCCGCAGTAATACACATTGGCCGTATTACGGGGAGGGAAAACTGAAGGGTGGGGATCGAACGTTGTGAACAAGCGACTCCTACAAGTCGGTTGGTGCGCCTGCGCAGTAGAATCAGGAAGTGTCGGGGGCAGCGTGAGCCTCCCACGCGTTACTCCTCGACACTAAGAGGTCGAGCTGCGCAGGTGAAAAGATGCGACTGCTGTTACCTCAAGTACCGGAGGGGACTTGTGCTATGTATGACTTAGTCCACATTGCAGCCGGCTTGTGGGAGGCAAGAAACAGCGTTCGTGACAGGGGAGGGTTGAATTGGATGATACGAAATTGGGATGGGAGAAAATATAGAAAATGGGAGAAAAAGTGGATCAAAAAAAAAAAACAGTGTTTATTATTAAGAGTCAGATAGTCCTAACAGTGTTTATTATTAAGAGTCAGATAGTCCTAACAGTGTTTATTATTAAGAGTCAGACGGTGCTAACTGTGTTTATTATTAAGAGTCAGATAGTCCTAACAGTGTTTATTATTAAGAGTCAGATAGTCCTAACAGTGTTCAATATTAAGAGTCAGATAGTCCTAACTGTGTTTATTATTAAGAGTCAGATAGTCCTAACTGTGTTTATTATTAAGAGTCAGACAGTCCTAACAGTTCTCAAGTTCACCAGCGGTTAGCTGGTGAATTGCCAGCTGTAGGATAATTTCCTAGCCATCACATAGGCCTAAATATCACCCTGGTATTATCCAGGTACTACTAGCCTTGGTATGACTCTTGTTATTACGCTGTTATTACAGAGCTGTAATGTAAAGTGGTGCAGAGTTGTCTTGTTTGCCTGACCTTAGAGATGATGTAGAGGAACTTGAAGCACAGATGGACCAGCAACGGAGGAGACTTCTCGCTCTTTATTAAGTCCAACAGCATGTTCAACATCCACTCTGTCAGAAAGGAAACACATCGGGGTGATACTTAGCATGGAGCCAACAACAAAGCGCAGCATTGCCACAACACTGTGCTGCATGCAGTAAGTGAAATTAAGCTACTTGTCTTGTATTACCCAGATGTGGATCCAGCAGGTGAGGCTGCTCCTGGTATCTGTCCATTATCACTGTGAGAGAATAGATTACATTACATTCAAATGTATTGTCATCATACAGTACAAGTACAGTACAAAAAAAAGTTTGGCATCCAACCAGATTGCAAATGTAACACTAAAGTGCAATAGTAATATTCAACGGGGAGGCAGGATGGCCTAGAGGCAAAAGAGGTCAGCCAGTAACCAAAGGTCACCGGTTTGATCCTCGCTATTGACAGGAGGGTATATTCCAGTTGTGAGCTGGTGACTGAAGGGTGGCTGCAAATACATCTACGGTGTCCACCATATCTGCCTATGTGCCCTTGAGCAAGGCACTGAACACCAAAACTGCTCCAGAGGGACTGTGTGTATGTGTAACTACAACTAGGAGGGATATGAGGACTGTGTGTAAGTGTAACTAGGAGGGATATGAGGATGACTGTGTGTGTGTGTGTGTGTGTGTGTGTGTGTGCGTGTGTGTGTATAGGTGTGTAGGTGTGTTAATAGGAGGGATATGAGGACTGTGTGTGTGTGTAACTAGGAGGGATAGGCAAAAAGACAAGTTTCAATAATTGCCTTGTGTACATTGACAAAGTAATCTTCTAATGTACAGGTGATTAAACTGGATATAAAATATATAAATAAAGTACTACTTAGTAATAGTGCTAATCAGAGTTGTAGTATTAATATGTGCAGTGATACAGGTATAAAGATACATAATAAATATAAATGTGCTGGGGGAACCGACGTGGGGGAGTAATGTGGGGTTAGAAATCAGACATCATAGACCTACACTAGTATTATGTTACAGTATCCGCATGGACTCCACGCGGCTTGTTGAATGAATGAATGAATGAAAACTTTATTTAACAGATTGCAGAATGGGTACAATACAGTATGGCTCAATACACACAATTGTTAAGGGGATGCAGACCATGAATGAATGAATGAAAACTTTATTTAACAGATTGCAGAATGGGTACAATACAGTACGGCTCAATACATACAATTGTTAAGGGGATGCAGACCTGAGAAAGACGTTTGTCTTGTTTCCATCAGGGTCCCCCATTTTCAATTCATATAGACATTTATGACATACACAACATACATGACATTTATGGCATAGGGACATATAGGTATTTAGTACTGATACATTTGTGACATAGGCGGTATTCAAATATACAGTACTGTTACCCCTAGATCCTGACAGAGTATATACATATGATGGGGAGGGGACTGTACATTAGGAGGGGGTGGGAGGGAAATATACATACGGCGGGGAGGGAATATATACATGCGGTGGGGAGGAGACTGTCTATTAGGAGGTGGTGGGGGTTTTGGGCATTTACGGTGGCCAGTTTCGAATTGCAGCCTCCCGTAGGTGCTCTTTAAGGGCGGTTTTGAATGTGGGCAGGGATTCACATTCCTTTACAGCTTTGGGTAGGGCGTTCCACATTGTTGTGGCATAATTGCGGAACTTGTTTAGTCCCTTGTTTGAGCCGAATCTGGGTTTAACATGATTTGTTGAGCTTCCTCTGGTGTAGTGGTTGTGGTATTCACTGACCTTTGGGAAGTATTTTGACATGTACATGGGCACCCCGGTCGTATAGTGTATCTTGTAGACCAGGCCCATTGCAAGTTGCTGTACTCTGTCGTCTACTCTAAGCCATCCTAGGTTGGCAAAGTGGGCAGGGGTGAGGTGGGTTCTGGGGTTCAGGTCAAGTAGTAGTCTGACCAGTTTGTTTTGTGATGTTTGTAATTTTGTTTTAAGCGCCTTTGAGGTGCTTTGGTACCATGAGGTGCACGCATAGTCATAGTACCCTTGAATGAGTGCTCCTGCCAGAGTCTTCAGAGAAAGACTTTCGTCTTGTTTACATCAGGGTTCAATTCATAGTGACATTTATGACATACACAACATACATGACATTTATGGCATAGGGACATACAGGTATTTAGTACTGTTCTCACCCAGAAACGTCTCTGTAGCAAGTTCCCTGGTCGTGAGGGGCCCGTGGACGTCCGGGAGGCTGGCGATCAGGGCTCGGATCTCTGCCTGCTCACTGAAGCCCCCCAGGACGCCGCTGCCTTTGGCGAGGGCTTCAGGTTCGCCTCCTCCATCATCACCGTTCTCTGCATGATCCGCCATTGCCATTGCAGTGACGACGTTACCTTTTGCGGTCTATGCGGTTAGTAAGACGTATGATGATGATCACACTGATAACAACACGCTGCTGGGAGCTATAGCTAGATATCCAACCGGCACAGTTAGCTTTGCTGTGATAGACAGGCTAGCCGCTAACGTCAGCCAACAGAATGGGTGTGACTCGTCTTGTGTCTCTTGCCAACAACATGAAGCCAGGCTAAAGTTTGAGCAAGAACAACGAACGCCCTTTTTAAAAACCAAATATACCGAGGCTTTGGTTAACCAAGGCTAGTAAAATATTCTCGTGGAAATAAATGTGACTGCAGTAAAAGGCAAAAGAGCCGAAACAGAACCTGCACAGATACCTAGTCGGCGTGTGTTGTGTTGTGAAGCTTGTCCCCACCTTGTGACGGTGCGCGAGGAGGGTCAAAAAACATGCGCCAAAGGCTCTTCGGAATCAAGGGGATTATAAAGGAAGGAATGGTCACGGCGTCAGAACACCAGCGTTCTGTGCTCTGCGCTTGGTGTCAGACTTTGGTGCCAGTTCTATTGAAGCTTGTGTTACTATTCTAAATATATGGCAACTATTCAATATGGTATTCTTGTTCCCCAATATTTAACAATCTTAAAATGACTGATTGGTGGCCTTCCCATCCATGTTTTAGTTGGAGAGAGGGTTACACATATGTAATAAATACGTGAGTTATACCAGTAGCAGGAGAAACTGCTACTTAGCAGGGAAACTGCTATTTATCCAGATGCCTGAAATAACCAACATCACAACCGGGTTTACAAGGGATACCAACTTTATTTATTTAAGTCCTATGCTAAACAATGATCTGAGCTATTAATTAAAACCTATGAGCCATGAAGCCAATACATCTTTCCCTTCTGTGACATGCAGGGTTTAACAGGACCAGAGAATGCAGCAGGTATAGACAGACGTCCCCTAGGTAAATTTATATCACCTCTAAGTTAATCACTCTATACATTACAGCACTACAGCACTATCACATCTATAGGTAAACCCTTCACCTCTAGGTGGAGCACATCTCACAGCACACTTTAGATATGGGCAACAACCCTTAGTTCGAACGAGGTACGGTACATGCACACTGTACAACAATAGTCACACACACTTTATCCGACCAGCTCTGGTCCATGTGAATATCTAAGGCATCGCCTACCGCTATCAGCCCACCCTCTCGCTGTACCCTCCGCCACCTCTCTCACTTGGTACGGCCTCACGTCTAATAAGACACTTTATTACAACACCTAATTCATACAGGTACTAGGGGTCTCTAATTGGGGGGACTAATCGGACCACGTAAAGGTCGTCTGCAACCGTAACTCAGTCACCCTCTGATATGAGGCACGCAATTATGAACATGCATAGATACATCCTATTACAGTAACCCACGTCAAAACACCCTCTTTAAGAGGCACGGCACGTTTATACAAAGGGGATGCCTAATCACACACACGGCCCGCTAATCACACTCCCAAATAGGCACCGGTAGAAAATGGATCAATTGAACACACTAATTATAGCAGACTCCCCCCAGGTCCGAATTACCCCTCCCGCTTGCTTCCCCTGTTCCCCTTCAATGGGTCACACAATATCTATACAATATATACCAGCCTGGGCTATATAATAAATAGGGCATATAAAAGGACTAGTCGAATATGCAGGTTAATTAAGGGCACGATATCATACAGATAAGGTAAATAGAAATTACACAATATCCCATATACAATATATATATATACAGTAGGCCTACACAGTTATAAAAATAGACTGTAATACAAAATCCTATATTAAGTGCAAGTGTGGGTAACAGTGGACTTAACTCGCCGCACGGCGCGACCCCCCCCGAGGGTCGAAGCGTTGGACCCCGTCCACTCTCCGGACGAATGTTCCGGCACACGGTGGTCCTCCAGGATACAGTTGGGTTTGTCACCTGGTAACGTACTCGGTGTCCGCGAGGACGAGCCGAGTATAAAGTCTTTTGGGAGCGATGTAACTCAGACCCTCTATGTCCCGTCCCTAACTATCTCCAGGAGGTTAAGCCTCCCCTCCTCTTGCTACCGGGAACTATGGACGGCTATCTAGCTTGTCTTCATCGCCGGCGGATAACTCTCCACGATCGACCCCACCCCCCGGGCCCTAACAGAGTCTGGTTACTGCGTGCGTGCTCCAACCTCGATCTCTGAGACCCACTGGCTTATCAAACAGTCTCAGCGTCTCATCCAGCACACAATCAAAAAACACCTGCGTTCAATAATGAGCCACTTGAGTCCCTGCTCGTGACGTCATCACTTCGGCCCATTCACATCACACTTCCCCCCCCCTTAAAGAAAGGACTCGTCCTCGAGTCCTATGCCGACATGTCGTAGTCTAAAGACCAACGGGGTACCCTCCGCTGGCGTACTGGACGTCCCTCCTCGACAGACCCTGCAGGCCGACCTTCCTGCAGCCCCGGACTGGACACCACCACCTCCGACTGGGGCGCAGCTTCAGTCGCCGCAGGAGCCCCCTGTGTCCCCTCTGCTTCCTCCGGCCCCCGATCACTGGCGGTCTGGTCTCCTGGGGCCTCCTGTGCTCCTTCTGCGTCCTCCGGTCCACCCTCGCCGCCGATCCGGTCCACTGGCTCCTCCTGTGCTCCGTCTGCGTCCTCCGGCCCCCGATCAACGCCTGTCTGGTCCTCCGGTGGTGGCCTCCCCCCCGCAGAGCCATCCCGGCTGGACGATCGATGGCCGACCCAACTGGCACCAAACGGGAACCCCGAGGACTGACGCCGGCTGGCCAGGTTTGGCCCACTCCTCGGATTAGATCTCCTGGATGCTGGTACTGGATTTAACGGGGCTGTCAAAGAAGAGGTGAAAGGTTTGAGTCGGTTGAAGTGAACCACACTCTCCGGCCCTCCCTCCACTAGCACTAGCCTATAAAGCACATCGGTCACCCTCTCCACCACTCTAAAGGGACCTTTGTACCGCCTCTGGAGCTTGGGACACACCCCACGCTTCCTGGCCTTATTCTGAACCCAAACCAATTCCCCCTCGGAATAATATTGAAAATTGGCCCTAAAGTCATAGGACTTTTTCTGCTGTTCCGAGGCCCTGGCCTGGTGCCTTTTAACTGCTTCCACCACCGTGGACAATGTATCCCGCAACCTAGACACATAATTGTCCACCGAGTCACAGGACTCCTGATTGCCCACCTTCAGCATAATATCTACTGGCAGAACAATTTCCTGTCCAAACAGTACTTTATATGGGGTGAAGGAGGTGCTAGCATGCACACTACTACGATAGGCCAACATAACATAAGGCAACAGTGTGTCCCAGTTTAACTGATTGTCCTCCACAAAGAGAGCCAACATGGACAAAAGGGTTCGATTAAAGCGCTCCACCAGGCCATCTGACTGGGGGTGGTAGGGGGATGTCCTTGTTTTCTGCATGTGCAGAAGCCTACATAACTCCCTGAATAGGTTTGACTCGAAGTTACGACCTTGGTCGGAGTGGATACTCCTTGGCGCCCCAAAACGACACACCCACTCCTCGGTCAAGACTTTGGCAATTGTCCGTGCTTCCTGATTAGGCAATGGAAAAGACTCTGTCCATTTGGAAAAATAGTCCCCCACAACCAAAATATACTTATTTTTCCCAGGGGTCTCGGGGAGGGGGCCAAGAATGTCGAGTGCCACCCGTTCAAAAGGCCTAGATACCCTGGAGGTCTGTAAGGGTGCACATGGCCGCTTCCCCTGACTCTTCCTTGAACCACAATCGACACATTCTCTAACCCATCTCTTGACATCGCCAAACCAGCCTGGCCAATAGAACCGGTCTTTAACTTTCCCTTGCAGCTTCTGCACCCCCAAGTGCCCCCCAGTGGAGACATTGTGCAGCTGCTCTAAAACCCCAGGCACCATTGACTGCGGGAGCACCACCTGTACCCGAGAGGCTGCATCGGAATTTGCAGGAGGAATCCGCACCAGCCTATCCCCCTGCACCTGGAGCTGACTCCACACAGTAGCATAATTCTGCAGGCCAGCGTCTACCGGTATTGCACCAGAACCAACCTGATTTTTAAAATGAATTATTTGTCTTAACTCACTATCGGCCATCTGTGCATCGGTTAACTCATCAGTCTCTTTTACCCCACTGGACACTACAGAAGGCAGAGCTTCCTGTACTGCGCACATCCTTACAGCAGCCCTGTCTGTTATTGCCTGAGAGGCCTTCTGGTCAGATTTTTCTTTTTCCAAAAAAGCCGGCAGCCTAGAAAGGGCATCAGCATTGCTGTGTAGCTTGCCTGGACGATGCACAATTTTATACTGGAAATTGGCCAATTGTTCAAGCCAACGAGCCAACTGCCCCTCCAAGTCCTGAAAGTTATGAAGCCAACGGAGAGAATTGTGGTCAGTTCGCAACACAAATTCCCTACCCAACAAATAGTGCTTGAAGTATTTGGTAAACGCTACCATACTCAGAAGTTCTTTCTTAGTGGTGGCATATTTACGTTCCTGTTTTGTAAGAGCCCTGCTAGCATATGCTATTACTCTCTCGAGTCCTCCCTCCTCTTGAGACAATACTGCCCCAATCCCCACGTCACTTGCATCCGTATCCAGGATAAATGGTTTACTGGGGTCGGGATAAGCCAACACAGGGGTGGTAATCAAACTACACTTGAGCTGCTCAAAGGCTCCCTGACAGTCCTCACTCCAGCGAAAGTGCCTCCCCTTTTCTGTCAACTGGTGCAGAGGCCGGGCAATGTCAGCAAACCCTTTCACAAAGCGCCTATAATAGGAGGCTAATCCCAAAAAACTCTTAACCTCAGTCTGGCTGGTAGGAACAGGCCACTCTCTGACTGCCTCCACTTTAGCAGCATCTGGCTCCACTCCCTCACTAGAGATTACATGTCCGAGGTACTGGACTCTCGTTGAAAACAAGTCACACTTGGATGGTTTAACCTTAAGGTTGGCCTGCTGAAGTTTTTCCAGCACACCACTCAGACGTGTTAGATGTTCATGGAAAGTGCGCCCAAACACAATTATATCATCCAAATACACTAAGCAGGTAGTCCACTGCAGATCAGCCAGAATTAGGTCCATCAACCTCTGAAAAGTGCTGGGTGCATTGCAAAGGCCAAAACTCATCACATTGAACTCAAATAGCCCCTGACGGGTGGTGAATGCAGTTTTATGGCGGTCTTTCGGGTCTACTTCCACCTGCCAATAGCCGCTCGCTAAATCCAGGGTGGAAAACCAACAAGCATGACAAAGGCTGTCCAGGGCATCATCAATCCTAGGGAGGGGGTATGCGTCCTTTCTAGTAACCTCATTGAGTTTCCTATAATCAACACAGAACCGGAGCCCACCCCCTTTCTTTTTTACCAGTACAATGGGAGACGCCCAGGGGCTACAAGATGGCCGAACTATCCCACTATCGAGCATTTGCTTCAAGTGGCTCGTCACCTCTTGCTGTAAATGGAGGGGAACCCTTCTGGGGTGCATTTTTATTGGCTTTGCATCCCCTGTATCAATCTCATGCGGGGTCAGAGGAGTCCTGCCTAAGTCAGTCTCCCCCTGACTAAACACAGTGAGGTTCTTGTGCAGTATCTCCCTGACTGCCTTTAACTCGTCAGAGGCAAGACCCCTCTCCTCCACGCCAAACTGACGCATGAGTGTATCAACTGTCCAAGGCTGCAAGGTTTTTTCCCCCTCCCTCTCGTCATGCAGCTCCGCCCCCCCTTCCTCTATTTCAATATCAGTGAATAGGGTGCCTATTTTCATGCCACGTTTTAGCATAATCTCCTCATTAGTGACATTAATAACCCTCACTGGTAATGTGCCCTGCTGGACTCTGCATACCACCCGAGCTACCAAAACATCACACTGTTTGGAAATGGAAGTGGAGGGTTCCAGCATTGCTGCTGCATAATCTCCCCATCTGCTCTGGACTTGACCCAAAATAATTATTTCACTGCGTGGGGGCACCAGGGTGTCAGACAACACTGTCACAGCCTGAGGCTCTAATAAGGGGTTAGGGTCAACCAGGGGAAATTTCCTGCCCATTATCTGACATTGTTTCTTTCCCAAATCAACCACCGCACCATATGTTGAAAGAAAATCAAATCCAAGCAAAATCTCATCAGAGGGAATATCAGCAACCAAAAATGTTGCTACCAGCGCGAGTGACTCCAGTTGACATACCGTCTGCCAGCATCCCAGAATGCTCATCCCCCCCCCATTAGCTGCTGTAGCCTGGCCAACATAATCTAACAGATCACATCCCCCTTTTGTAGCAGAGAGCCACAGTTGTTTAGGAATGACAGAGCTAGAAGCTCCAGTATCTACAAGTACATGACAGTCTAACCCACCTATCTTAGCTTGGAGATATCCCGAACCACCCTTCAAGCTGTCAGGGGCCACAGTAGACTCAGAAATGGGGGCGGGCATTGGACCCTCTGTGCACACCCCCTCTAGTTTCCCTTTAAATAAGGACAGTCGCGTCTGAAGTGACGATTACACCCACATTCCCAGCAACCCCTCTCTCTTTCTCCCTCACATCTAGTCTGGGGAGTGGGGGCACTAACAGAGTATGGAAGGGGAGCAGACACGGGAGGTGTAGGTTTAGGAACAGATTGGCTTGGATTGGCTATAGTCTGTACAGTGATTTTCAGAGACTTAACTTCCTGCCGCAGGCCCTCTACGACCCCCAGCAGCGTATCCATTTGTTTGTCACGCCCAGATTGCTCAGTGACTCCACGCACCTGTGCATCAGAGGCCAATTTACTGCCCTCCAACTCCCTAATCAGCTCCAATTCTGCAGCAAGATTAATGGCATCCTCTAAGGTTGTAGGTTTGGCACTGCGAAGGCTAACTCGCAATTCCCCATTCCCAACATTAGAAATAAAATGATCCTTAGCCAATAAATCTTGGGTGTGGGCGTCCGCTGAGGGGTACGCTTTAACAACCAGCCTCCGAAGCGCAATACCAAATTCTCGGATATTCTCCTTATGTAACCTTTTACGAGAAGAGAAGGTGGCCCTGCTCCAATCATCACTATCACATGGTTCTAAGCATCTACCCATGGCTTCTTTGAGTAAGGCATAATTAGCTTTAGCGGCGGCCGATAACCCACCATATACCTCTCGGGCTCGACCTGACAAGAGAAGACTCATAAATTTTAGTCTCAATGTTTCGCTCCAATTATTAACCCCTGCGGCCATTTCAAACTGTTCAGCCCAATCAGACCATTCCCGGCCGGCACCAGTGAAAGTCTCAGGCATAAAAATGGGTCGGGACATAGCCAGATTACTACTAGGGGAAGGAGACGAGTCTGATCGACTTGAGCCGGCCTCAGCCGGCGGTTGGTTATCTCCAGGCATATTTTTTCTATATCCCACCGCTGTCACCAATGTAATAAATACGTGAGTTATACCAGTAGCAGGAGAAACTGCTACTTAGCAGGGAAACTGCTATTTATCCAGATGCCTGAAATAACCAACATCACAACCGGGTTTACAAGGGATACCAACTTTATTTATTTAAGTCCTATGCTAAACAATGATCTGAGCTATTAATTAAAACCTATGAGCCATGAAGCCAATACATCTTTCCCTTCTGTGACATGCAGGGTTTAACAGGACCAGAGAATGCAGCAGGTATAGACAGACGTCCCCTAGGTAAATTTATATCACCTCTAAGTTAATCACTCTATACATTACAGCACTACAGCACTATCACATCTATAGGTAAACCCTTCACCTCTAGGTGGAGCACATCTCACAGCACACTTTAGATATGGGCAACAACCCTTAGTTCGAACGAGGTACGGTACATGCACACTGTACAACAATAGTCACACACACTTTATCCGACCAGCTCTGGTCCATGTGAATATCTAAGGCATCGCCTACCGCTATCAGCCCACCCTCTCGCTGTACCCTCCGCCACCTCTCTCACTTGGTACGGCCTCACGTCTAATAAGACACTTTATTACAACACCTAATTCATACAGGTACTAGGGGTCTCTAATTGGGGGGACTAATCGGACCACGTAAAGGTCGTCTGCAACCGTAACTCAGTCACCCTCTGATATGAGGCACGCAATTATGAACATGCATAGATACATCCTATTACAGTAACCCACGTCAAAACACCCTCTTTAAGAGGCACGGCACGTTTATACAAAGGGGATGCCTAATCACACACACGGCCCGCTAATCACACTCCCAAATAGGCACCGGTAGAAAATGGATCAATTGAACACACTAATTATAGCAGACTCCCCCCAGGTCCGAATTACCCCTCCCGCTTGCTTCCCCTGTTCCCCTTCAATGGGTCACACAATATCTATACAATATATACCAGCCTGGGCTATATAATAAATAGGGCATATAAAAGGACTAGTCGAATATGCAGGTTAATTAAGGGCACGATATCATACAGATAAGGTAAATAGAAATTACACAATATCCCATATACAATATATATATATACAGTAGGCCTACACAGTTATAAAAATAGACTGTAATACAAAATCCTATATTAAGTGCAAGTGTGGGTAACAGTGGACTTAACTCGCCGCACGGCGCGACCCCCCCCGAGGGTCGAAGCGTTGGACCCCGTCCACTCTCCGGACGAATGTTCCGGCACACGGTGGTCCTCCAGGATACAGTTGGGTTTGTCACCTGGTAACGTACTCGGTGTCCGCGAGGACGAGCCGAGTATAAAGTCTTTTGGGAGCGATGTAACTCAGACCCTCTATGTCCCGTCCCTAACTATCTCCAGGAGGTTAAGCCTCCCCTCCTCTTGCTACCGGGAACTATGGACGGCTATCTAGCTTGTCTTCATCGCCGGCGGATAACTCTCCACGATCGACCCCACCCCCCGGGCCCTAACAGAGTCTGGTTACTGCGTGCGTGCTCCAACCTCGATCTCTGAGACCCACTGGCTTATCAAACAGTCTCAGCGTCTCATCCAGCACACAATCAAAAAACACCTGCGTTCAATAATGAGCCACTTGAGTCCCTGCTCGTGACGTCATCACTTCGGCCCATTCACATCACACATACATAAGGGCATATTTACAAGGTTTACATTCATTCAAGAGTTAAAGGCAAAATTGTATTGACCTAATTCCACCTTTTTTCCTATTTGCAATTAAGATGTAAAGGCTGGTGGTGTATCATGGCGGAATCCCCTTACTTCTCATTATTTTCAAGATATTGTAGTTAGTCGTGAGGGCCATAGCCAGGGTTTAGAAATTAGGGAGGTCCATTTATTTATATATATATGTGTAACGGATGCCTATATCTCCAGGCAGCCTCACGTTGTTCACTAAGCACAACATTTGACGACACAGAGGCGAATCTTCATTCAAACAGCAATGGCAGGCAGCTCGCACAGTAGAAGCAATCGTCCGTGTTATCTGATTTGGAGAGTATTCCTAGTATAAAAGGACAACAGAAAACGTCTCTGAAGGCTTATATTGTCAGAGAATAGGCTACGGTGTCAGATAATTAGGAGAATTAGGCTATACGCTACGGTATGCTCCAAATGGCATTGAGTTTCTCTCGTTCGATGTCACGGATAGGCGAGGGGACACAAATTCAGCCTCTGAGACGTTCAGAGTCGCTCCGGCCCGTGCGCACACACGCACACACACTATTGTCACCTATGTGTGTCATTGCGCTCTGGGTAGTGTATCTGTAGTAGAGCGCTGTGTAGGCCACATCATCTGGACGGACTGTTTCTGTGCGAGCGAGCATGCGTACTATGGAATTTAATCCTGCCGGGGCCACTGCCGGCCCACACACTGGCCCACACACCGGCCCACACTCTGGCCCACACACCGACTCACACACTGGCCCACACACCGACTCACACACTGGCCCACACACCGGCCCACACACCGGCCCACACACTGGCCCACACACCGGACCACACACTGGCCCACACACCGGACCACACACTGGCCCACACACCGGAGGCCCACACACTGGCCCACACCGGACCACACACTGGCCCACATACCGGACCACACACTGGCCCACATACCGGCCCACACACTGGCCCACACCGGACCACACACTGGCCCACATACCGGACCACACACTGGCCCACATACCGGCCCACACACTGGCCCACATACCGGCCCACATACCGGCCCACACACTGGCCCACACACCGGACCACACACTGGCCCACACTGGATTCGTCCCGAACGTCCCGATGGCCAGTCCGGGCCTGACTGTTAGTGTGTGAGCGTATACAGTGTGTGTGTTATATGTGTGCTCATGGTTTGGTTTGGTTTTTATTTAGACAACAAAACATATACAGATCATTACTCCATTATACATTTTTGTCAAGGATAGGAACGAAAAAGGCGCAGTGACTTATTTACATCGTTGTCCTTGGAAGTCAAGGATGCTTGAAACAACACATACAACTCATTACAGGAAATCAATCACAATTATTACATTTGCATAGTAATAATGGCACAACCCTAAATTAATACAAACAAAGCACATTTGTTGATACAATGTTCTTCTAGCCGAGAGTCCGTGTGTCTCAGGAAGCACCCCAGGGGAGGGGGTTTTGGGGGTTGGGAGGGAGGACGGAGAGTGGTTCCGGCCTAGGCTAATTACAGTTGCCATTAGTTAGTACCAGAGGGGAGGGGCTTAGGCTACAGTTGCCGCCTAGTAGGGATAAGGGTATTGGCTTGGAAATGGGCGAGGAGACAGTCATGGGTCCCTCCCCTCCAGCGCGCGCGTACATCGCCAGGCGTACACGTAGGAGGGGGGTTTGGGTGTTCCTGGCTCGGTGTTGGGTAAGGTCGCCGCATCCCAGTTGTTATGTGTGCTTGTGTGTGGAGAGTTCAGTGTTCAAGACTCTGATGGCCTGGGGGAAGAAGCTGAGCCGAAGTCTCTCTGTCCTAGTTGCTGGTGTTCGCAGGCGTTTGCCTGACCGCAGCAGCTTGAACAGGCAGTTGTTGGGGTGGTGAGGGTCTTTCATTATTCTGCAGGCTCTGGATTTGCACCTCTTGTTATATAAGACCTGCAGGGGTGGTAGTGCAATACCCGTAGTACGCTCAGCTGAGCGCACCACTCTCTGTAGGGCCT
Organism: Notolepis coatsorum; assembly: GCF_963971535.1. Taxonomy (NCBI): domain Eukaryota; kingdom Metazoa; phylum Chordata; class Actinopteri; order Aulopiformes; family Paralepididae; genus Notolepis; species Notolepis coatsorum. The sequence continues at coordinate 17,501,334 of NC_140178.1, forward strand.
TCTTGTCCTGTGCCTTGCTGTTTCCATACCAGGCAGTGATGTTTCCAGTCAAGATGCTCTCTACAGCTCCGAAGTAGAAGGACTGGAGTATCTTCCCCGATACTCTGAACTTCCTTAACTGTCTCAGGTGGTAGAGGCGCTGCTTCGCCTTCTTTACGACTGAGTCTATATGTGTGTTGTCCATGTCAGGTCTTCTGAGATGTGGACCCCCAGGTACTTGAAGCTGCTCACCCTGTCCACGGTAGCCCCGTTTATCCTCAGTGATGTGTGTGTGTCCTGCTGTGTTCTCCTCAAATCCACAATCAGCTCGTTGGTTTTACCAATGTTCAGGAGCAGGCTGTTGTCCTGACACCAGCGTGCCAGTGCATCAACCTCCTCCCGGTAGGCCTTCTCGTCGTTGTCAGAGATCAGCCCCACCACCACTGTGTCATCCGCAAACTTCACTATGGAGTTGGAGCTGAACTTGGCCACACAATCATGTGTGTAGAGTGAATACAGCAGGGGGCTCAGAACACAGCCCTGGGGGGACCCGATACTCAGGGTGATGGTGTTGGAGGTCTGACCCCCCACCCTGAGAGGGAGGGAGGAGACAGAGAGAGAGGGAGGAGACAGAGAGAGAGAGGGAGGAGACAGAGAGATATGGAGGGAGGAGACAGAGAGAGAGAGGGAGGGAGGAGACAGAGAGGGATGGAGGAGAGAGAGGGAGGAGACATAGAGAGAGAGGGAGGAGACAGAGAGAGAGAGGGAGGAGACAGAGAGAGAGAGGGAGGAGACAGAGAGGGATGGAGGGAGGAGACAGAGAGAGAGAGGGAGGAGACGTAGAGGGAGGGAGGAGACAGAGAGAGGGAGGAGACAGAGAGAGAGGGAGGAGACATAGAGAGGGAGGAGACAGACAGAGAGAGGGAGAGAAGAGAGAGATGGAGGGAGGAGACAGAGAGAGAGGGAGGAGACAGAGAGAGGGAGGATGAATGAATGAATGAATGAATGAATGATGAATGAATGAATGAATGAATGAATGAATGAATTAATGAATGAATGAATGAAAACTTTATTTAACAGATTGCAGAATGGGTACAATACAGTACGGCTCAATACACACAATTGTTAAGGGGATGCAGACCAGAAAAAGACGTTTGTCTTGTTTCCATCAGGGTCCCCCATTTTCAATTCATATAGAGGAGACAGAGAGAGAGGGAGGAGACAGACAGGGAGAGAGGGAAGAGAGAGATGGAGGGAGGAGACAGAGAGAGAGGAGACAGAGAGAGAGAGGGAGGAGACAGAGAGAGAGGGAGGGGAGAGAGATGGAGGGAGGAGACAGAGAGAGAGGGAGGAGACAGAGAGGGAGGAGACAGAGAGGGAGGGAGGAGAAAGAGAGATAGAGAGGGAGGAGACACAGAGAGGGAGGAGACAGACAGGGAGGGAGAGAGGGAGGGAGGGAAGAGAGAGATGGAGGGAGGAGATAGAGAGAGGGAGGAGACAGAGAAAGAGAGAGGGAGGAGACAGAGAGAGGGAGGGAGGAGGCCAAGAGATAGGGAGGGAGGGAGGAGACAGAGAGAGAGAGAGGGAGAGGAGACAGAGAGAGGGATGGAGGAGACAGAGAGAGAGAGAGGGAGGAGACAGAGAGAGAGGGAGGGAGGGAGGAGACAGAGAGAGAGAGGGAGGAGACAGAGAGAGAGGGAGGAGACAGAGAGAGAGGGAGGCAGAGAGAGAGGGAGGGAGGGAGGAGACAGAGAGAAAGGGAGGGAGGGAGGGATGGAGGAGACAGAGAGAGAGCGAGGGAGGGAGGAGACAGAGAGAGAGGGAGGGAGGAGACAGAGAGATAGAGAGGGGGAGAGGAGACAGAGAGAAAGGGATGGAGGAGACAGAGAGAGAGAGGGAGGGAGGAGAGAGAGGGAGGGAGGAGAGAGAGAGAGAGCGAGAGAGAGAGAGAGAGAGAGAGAGAGAGAGAGAGAGAGAGAGAGAGAGAGAGAGAGAGAGAGAGAGAGAGAGGGGGTGGAGGGAGGAGACAGAGAGAGAGAGAATGGCTCCTGCACTGAGGGGCCTCGGCTGAGACCGGGCTTTGGAGGGCGGTGTCATTAGACTGGTATGTAATTATGTGTCTCTTTGTTTAGATGCCCCGTGTGAGTGTGACACAGTTCAAGTGAGGGGTTAAGTCTAGTGGCTGCAAGAACCTCTCTCTCTCTCTCTCTCTCTCTCTCTCTCTCTTTCTTGAGTCTCTCTGCTTGAGGTTCTCCTCCCTGTTGCCATTTCTTGCTCCTTCTCCTCTCCGCCCGTCAGAGTTTCATGGACCCGGACGAGTGTGACACCAGAGAGGATCTTTCGACCCGGGGGCGAGGGGCTCGTTCGGTGGCCATCCTTCTCATCCCTGTACGTCATTGGAACCCAACGTCTACGGTTCTACACGGGAACCCGGAGGACACAAAAGGTGTAAAAAAGAACCTCTAAATCTAAAAACCTACTCTGCGGTGAGTCATACAGGCCTTGTCTCATTTCAATATGAATGGAATCCTTCCAGATGGATGTGAGTTTATTCTGTTTCCTCTGCTCCCTGGTGCCAAATTGTTAGATTTTTAGGTGTCTGTGTGTTGAACTCATCATTTCATGTTCATTCATGCAATGCATTGTGGTTGACCAAGTCATTTCTTTCCGCATTGTTTCAATTGTTGACTCTCTTTATTTATTGTAACGTATAATATAACCGATAGGGCACACAGACCCTCATCTGCACCTTTGTTTAGCCTATACATTGTTTATTTTTCTCACATTTGTATATTCAGATCAAATTTTATTGCCTATATTTATGTATTTCTACTATTACCCTGCCCATACCTGTACCTCCCCTCCCCCCTCCCACATGCTGCTATGATGCCCGGATTTCCCCAAGGGGATCAATAAAGGAATATGTTATATCTTATCTTAGCCTAACAAACGAGGCTGATCTGTATGCAATAGTTTGGCTCTCATATTCTGCTCTTTGTGGTTCACCTACTCATTGGGATACAGTGTAAATAGAGTTAGTTAAAGGAACACGCCAACATTTTGGGAAATGTCTCTTCTCCAGAGAGAGACAAGAAGATAGATACCAGTTTCCTCTCTGTGTGTTCAGTAGAAAGCTATCTGGCTGCACGTTAGCCTAGCTTAGCACAATGAATGGAAGCAGACAGGCACATTTTTTTCCCCCAAATGTGCAGCCAGATAGCTTTATACTGAACGCACAGAGAGGAAACTGGTATCTATCTATCTCTCTGGAGAAGACGATAAGCTAATTTCCCAAAATGTTGGCATGTTCCAACGTTTTGTACATAGGTTGTACTTTAGTTTGTATTTTGTATTGTATATTGTTATTCCTCTTTTACTTACTTTTTTACTGTATGCAGCACATTCTCAGGGGCTCATACAGAACCAAGCATTTCACTGTAACGTACATAATGTACCTTATATGTGACAAATAAAAACAAACTTGAAACTTCCTTTAACATTCGTTCATTCAGAAGCATTTCAGTCGTGTGGTCATACACTCTCGCTAACGGTAATGCCTTTCAATGACAAAGGTATTATGTCGAAGACATTTCGGTGTGAAATGTCAATATTGACCTTGGTGGCATTAACGGTGTTTGCGTTGTTGACCGTGGTTGATTTGTCGGAGGCTGGAATTGACCCCCAAAGCATTCTGTGGACCGTGGGATGAAAGCGTGTTGATTCTGTCTGGCTCTGTGTTGACTTTTGTCCCCGCAGTGTTGACCTGCTAATAAACGCCATCGTGTGTACCTCTCTACCACTCTACCTCCCAGGGGAACATCTGGTTAACACTCGACACCCATGCGGAGACAGTATGGACTGCGGCTCGAAGACCGTAGCTATAGAGCAGAGGTCACTGTATGTGTGTGACAGATGTGTTGATAAATGACTGGGCTTCCAGCTCAAAGGTTATCATCATGTTTATGTTTTGTCATCTTGTGAGTCAAATCTCAAGATCCCTACACTCTTCTGCGTCTTCTGGTCGCCTCGGACCCACTCCTATCCGGGCTCCTGGGGGGGGGGGGGGGGGGGGGGGGTCTTCAAAGAGAAGCAGGCTATTCTAGGCCCTCGCTCCACAATGGTGGAACAAACTCCCACCAGTCTTAGAGGATGAAGACAGCTTAATTAAACCCGGCCAATTTCCCACTGTCGACTAAAGACACACTTCTTCAATCAATATCTAAAATAAAAATAACCTTACTGTCTTTGGGGGCCAAGCAGCGAAGCTGCGTAGGCCACCTTGAGTGATTGTACCGTTTCTTCTTATTATTATTCTGCCATTGGAGTCTATGGCAGCCCATAGAACCGTATGGCAGAAAGTTATGAAAATTGGCAGATTTGGGACAGTCCACTGACCCCTGTCACCAAGTCCCATGTCCCCAGCTCCAACAGTCTAGCGGCAGTAACGTGTCAAAGCGTTTGAAGCGCGAGTCAGATTTTCAAAAACAAGGTACCGTTGGAATCCTTGGCTCAAGCCGAGTTCAACGTGACGTCATTTGACGATTTTCCCCAATCTGCACAAAACTTGGTACACATAATCTGTAGACCAATGTCTACACAGGTTTGATTTATGTTTTAGATTTTCCAATGCATTCGATTTTGGTGTCAAAGTCGCCAAACAGGAAGTTGTGTCATTTTAACGTATCAAAACCACATTTGGCAGACTGTTTAGGGACCCTCACATGATCTATGTCACCAAGTGGCATGTTGACAACTTGTGCACTCTAGTGCCACCAACTATGCCTGTAACTTTTGAACAGTGTGTCGGATTTAAAAAAAATTCACTTATGCTACTCCTCCTACATATTTTCACCAATCTGCAGCATGTAACTTGGTACACATAATCTGTAGACCATACTGTATGTCTACAAAGGTATGCCTGCTTGGCCCCCATGCCCTTGCTTGCAGGTATATTTGACTATTACTACTATGCTATGCACAGATATGAGAAGAAGGGTACCTGGTCAGCATCTGTCATAATGTGAGTTCTACTGTCTTTTACTATTAATTGTGCACTTTGCTACTAAGTAATCTACCTTGCCTATACTGGGCCAGAGCCATATCTAGCCCTTTTCGGGACTGTGATGCACAGAGTGGGCTATCATGCTAATTATGGTATTAACACTCAAGTTCAACCCTATTTGATGAACAATGCCACTGACCCTTCCATGTACCCTTCCTGCTGACTTGTTCACAATCTGTAAGTCGTTTTGGATAATAAAAGAAAAAGTGTCAGCTAAATTACTAAATGTAAAATGTAAAAATGTGAAATCCAATCTCCTCTCCTCCGTCGCCAGATATACATGGAGAGGAGGACACTGACGCTCGGTGTGACTCTCCTCCTGACGGTCATTCTGGGCATACCAGAGGCCGGGGGACGGGAGGAGAAGACCCATGGGGACAACAACAATGCTCAGAAACGGCCGTCCCGCTCGTCGGAGACGAAGGTGGGCCGCTGCTCGTACACCTTCATCGTCCCGCAGCAGAAGCTGAAGGGCGCGCTGTGCCTGAGCACAGAGTCGGCCGCCTCCTCCTCCTCGGTCAACCGCACGGAGGTGGCGGCACTGCGCTCGGAGCTCGCCAGGCAGCAGTGGCAGATGGAGAAGCTCGGGAGTCAGCTGGAGAAGGAGGCCGGCCTGGTGGTGGAGGTGAGGGCGCTGCGCAAGGAGAGCAACGGCATGAACGCCCGCATCGCCCAGCTGTACGCCCAGCTGCTGCACGAGGTGATCCACAAGAAGGACCAGGCTCTGGAGCAGCGGAGGGTTGAGAACCTTCTGCTGAACGCTACGACACAGGTGAGCGGAGAGCTTCATGGGTCTCACTGTCTTATAGCCTAGTGACAATGCCCCCAAAATGTTGAGATACCCCTACCCGGCCTACCGGAGGTAGAACAAAACACAAGAATGTTTTTCCTCATCTCCAAGGTCTCCCATATATGAAATGGATTCTTGTATAAAAATATTTTACTGCAAAACTTGTTAAATTGAATTGATAGATATTGTTATACACCCCCGCCCCAAAGGAAAAAAGAACCAAAATATAGCCTGGCCGTATGGGAGTTGAGACAAACTCATGTAGATTAATAATACAAGCTCCAATAGCTTTCAAATTTGACATGCTAGCGGTCAGACAGTTGCTTAACCTAATAGAATAACCTGGATGTGAATATCTTTATGCATGTATGAAATATATACCTATGTACACATACTTAAAATAAGCGGAAATGTAAACAATTTATATCTATGCAGAATGTTCTCATTTACTTTGTAGTAGCTCTGCCATGGATTGTCATAGAAACACAGATGAGGGCTTCTTCGGAAAGCACTATACTAATTCATATATGTTGTTATACCCAGTTTAATAACCTGTACATTTATATTGCTACTACTGTTATATTTGCACTCTGGTTGGATGCCAAACTTCTTTTCATTGTACTGTACTTGTGCTGTATGTTGACAATACATTTTAATCTAATCTAATCTAATTTACATAGTGTCTACCTGTATCACTGTACATATTAATACTACAACTCTGTACATACTGATTAGTATTAGTACTAATTCATATATGTTATACCCAGTTTAATAACCTGTACATTTATATTGCTACTACTGTCTGGTTGGATGCCAAACTTCTTTTCATTGTACTGTACTTGTGCTGTATGTTGACGACACATTTGAATCTAATCTAATCTCAGGCACTACAAGTCTCCAGTAATTACCAGGAGTTGGAGAAGAAGTATGGAACCCTCACCTCTATGATCAGTTCCCAGAGTCAGTTCATCGCCCGTCTGGAGAAGAAGTGCCAGTGCAAGGACCCCACCCCCCCACAGCTGGTAGATAAGATAAGATAAGATAAGACAAGATAAGATGAGATAAGACAAGATAAGATAAGATAAGATAAGATAAGATGAGATGAGATAAGATAAGATAAGATAAGATAAGATGAGATAAGATAAGATAAGATATGAGATAAGATAAGACAAGATAAGATAAGATGAGATGAGATAAGATCGGATAAGATAAGATAAAACAAGATAAGATAAGATAAGATAAGACAAGATAAGATAAGATAAGATGAGATAAGATGAGATAAGATAAGATAAGATGAGATGAGATGAGATGAGATAAGATAAGATAAGATAGACAGATATTCCTTTATTGATCCCCTTGGGAGAAATTCGGGCATCATAGCAGCATGGGTGGATGGGGGAGGGAGGTACAGGTATGGGCAGGGTAATAGCAGAAAGACAGAAATATAGGCAATACAATTGGATTTAAATATAAAAATATGGGGAAATAAAAAGTGTAAACAAAGGTGCAGATGAGGATCTGTATATCATTTATATTTTACATTTATATTATATTTTGACTAAATATAGGCAAAAAAAGTCATTTGAATCTGAATATGTACTTTGAGTAAGAGTAAAAGTAAACAGTATACACAAGGTGCGGTATACACAAGGTACCCTAAGCTTATAGGAGACAAATGATCTAACAGACATATTGGGTTTGGATCCAGAAACTAAGGTATATATCTTTTGTGTCGACCCGGACAGGTGAACACCGCAGAGCCCCCGAAGACCCAGCCCAGTGTGCCCCATAACGACAGCTCTGAGGACAGCAGGATGGCCAACGATGTCCAGAGGGACCAGAGTGTCCCCCTGCCACAGGAGGACAAAGCAAGAGGAGTCAATGCCCTCCCCACCACCACCACCACCACCACCACGGCCGACATGCCTACAGACTCTCCCTTTAACAGCTTCCCCGTCACAAAGACTCCAGGTATAGCCTACATTACATGTCCCGTGCACTACCTGCCGGGATATTATATTAGATGCAAATGTATTGTCTTCATACAGCACAAGTACAGTACAACGTTGGCATCCAACCAGAGTGCAAATGTGACAGTAAAGTGCAATAGTAATATACAATGTACAGGTGATTAAACTGGGTATAAAATATATAAATTATATATATATTTATATATAAATGAGTACTACTGAGTAATAGTGCTAATCAGTATATGTACAGATATAGATATAGTATCTACATATATGTAAAAAGGATTATATGCAGGTATGTACAGATAGATGTGGATATACAGTATATACATACGGTAAGAATATATATATACGGTATACACATGTACATGCTATCATACAGAGTTGTATGGGTTATATGCAGGTGTATAAGTAGGTATATAGAAGGATTATATGCATGAATATTAAGATATATATTAAAATAATATATACATATGCTGTAAATATAAATAATATAAATGTATATATGTAACGGCTGTGACAACGTCACCTCAAACTTCGATGCCCCGAGGGAGATTCGAACACGGGTCTGCCACGCCGCGTGCAACAACACAGACATGACATGTCCCGTGCACTACCTGTAGGGATATTAGATTAGATTAGATTAGATTAGGTATTTTCTTGTTAAAAAGTACAAAAGTACAAGACCCCAGGTAGCCTATACATTACATGTCCCGAATGTATGAATGTATGAATGAATGTGCATAGTAAATATCAAAGATGCTGTAAGTGTTCTTGTTCAAATAAGTGTTAAGTAGCTCTACATTCCAACAGCGAGAGTGTCTGGTCAGTAACATGGGTTTCCCAGTGCCTCTACTCTTTTTCTTCTGTCCCCTTTCCCTGTTACCCTTCGAGAGGCCCTTTATTCCTCTCGCCAGGCCGTCATTGTAAATAAGAATTTGTTCTTAATTTGACCTGCCTGGTTAAATAAAGGTTAAATAAAATAAAATCAATAAATAAAGTTCCCATTTCATCCAATCAGGAGAGAGGAGGATTTTTGACGTTTTTTAATTAATCTTACCAAGCCAAATTTCAAATCAATTTACTGCACTGGCAGATAATTTGACTTGTTTCAAGCACATAGTTTGCTTAAAACTTGTTTTATAATTTTTCCAGTGTGAAGTTCTCTCTCCTGATTGGATAAAGTGAGGGCGGGATACCAGGAAATGTATTTTGTCTTTACTGCAGAGCAGAGGGACTGAGAGACCAATGTTACTGACCAGACACATTATAGACATACATTATGAATTGAAAATGGGGGACCCTGTAAACAAGACGAAAGTCTTTCTATGGTCTGCATCCCCTGTGTGTATTGAGTTGTACTGTACTGTACCCATTCTGCAATCTGTTAATTAAAGTTTTCAATCAATCAATCAATCAATCAACACTCTATATCAGTGATGGCTGTCGAAAATTTTAGATTCTTTTTTACATTTTATGTAATGTTAGACCACTTATTTTTACAAAAAAATAACCTTTAATTTCTTTGAATCAAACAATGTTTGGATTCAAGAAACTGGGGCAAGTGAACCGCTAGTCTATTTGAATGGTCTTTTAGAGTTATTTGACTGTCCAGATAAGTAGCAGGAGTCAGTGACCTACTGGTAACAGCACTATCTCTCTAACAGCACTATCTCTCTGGGAATGCCTAAACAATGTCCAAATACTGCCCAGCGGTTCCCATCAGACCAGCGAGAGAGCTCTCATAATGAGGCACATACACACACACGCACGCACGCACGCACGCACGCACGCACGCACGCACGCACGCACGCACGCACACACACACACACACACACACACACACACACACACACACACACACACACACACACACACACACACACACACACACACACACACACACACATGTTTTGCCTGTGTTACAGTAGGCTGTGACTGCTGCTAGATGCTGCTTCCTGGGACAGTGACACGGTCAACTGGAATGTGTCAAATTACAAAGTGGAGGATTTCTTGATGGCCAGGGCCCCTCCCACACAGTTAGACAGGGGCACTAAAGTGACTACAAATCACCCACTGTAGTACAACCTGCAACTCTAAGGGTGACTCACTGCTACTCTGTGTGTCTGATGAGAGACTGTAGTGTCATCCCTATGGCTACGTTCACACTGTGGGCAGTAGTGGCCCGAATCCGAATTTCTGTTCATGCTCATACAGTACATGAACAAGACAGTGTGAACAGCACAAATCACATTGCATCTGATCTTTTCAATTCTGATTTGGGCCACTTTCATAATGTGGTCCTAAATCAGATACAGGTCTGAATTTTTTTGCAATGTGACCTCAGTCTAAACAATCAGAATTCATGCAACTTTTTACGTCACTCTAGATTTTGACATTCATCACAATTTTGTGGCGGGAGTCACTCTGTGGACACAAACATGGAAGACGGCTGTGATGGAGGTGGTCAGTGGAGGGACAGTGAGGAGTTGACCCAGTATTCTGGGTGATAGTTGAGGGGACATATCATAACTACTCTGTGTTTGAAAAGCATTATTGAAAGATAATTATTATCATCTGCTCACAAAATTAGCCTCCCCTGCAAACCAACTTATAAACTAAACCATAAACTGTGACTTCAGTGTCCTCCATCTTTAAGTCCTTCTTCGTTATTGTTCATTTGCGCATGCGGGTCAGTTCCGGGAGCATGTGACCAGTTCACACTGGAATCTAATATTGGCCACATTTAAAAAAAATAATGTGAAGAGCGAAACAAATAAATCAGATCTGAGCAATAAATCAGAATTGAGCACTCAGGCCTGCAGTGTGAACGTTGCCTATGTGAATATAGAGCTAATAATGTGCAGTATGTAGGATGCCTTCTCTATACATGCATTAGACCTACAATAAGTCATATCTTATCAGTGTGACATGAGACACATGTGTTGAGAAGGAATTCCTCGGTCATAAACAGATAAACCACAGCTTGCGTTTGCCTGTGATCTTGCTGGCATTTAAAGGAACACTCCAATAAAACGGGTTAATTATGCCTATAACACACATATCACACATATCCCCAAATTGTAAATTGTCTCGTTAAAATCGTATTTGGTTCTAGAGTTATTGAGTTAAAGGATTAAGATGATGTCATTATGATGTGTTTTATTCCAGGAAGTAATAATTACAGCTCAGTGAAATTAGGAAAACGATATATATATAAATACAGGTCTTTGCATATGCCTTTCAAGCAACTGATAATCGCTCACTAAGGCCTTGCTATTAGTCATTTTCATAATTTGATGTATTTACTACTTCCTGGAATATTATCATAACGACATCACACATCGTAGTAACTCTTTCACTCACTAACTCCCAAAGCGAAATGACAGTAATTCTTTCAAGACAGTTCATAGTTTTGGAATACGTGTCAGATATGGGTTCTAATGAAACAGCTTTATACTTTTGGTGGAGTGTTCCTTTAAATCAAACAGAATTCCAGGGCCTTCATTTGGTTAATACATGCCTGCCCCACATAATTATGGTCTCCGTTTGGCCTGAAGCCGCCTCCTCCTGCAGCACGTCCCCTTACCCTTTATGTCTGACTACATAACAGGGTTCCGTCCTGACAACCTTTATGTCTGACTACATAACAGGGTTCCGTCCTGATAACCTTTATGTCTGACTACATAACAGGGTCCCGTCCTGACATCCTTTATGTCTGACTACATAACAGGGTCCCGTCCTGACATCCTTTATGTCTGGCTACATAACAGGGTCCCGTCCTGACAACCTTTATGTCTGACTACATAACAGGGTCCCGTCCTGACAACCTTTATGTCTGGCTACATAACAGGGTCCCGTCCTGATAACCTTTATGTCTGACTACATAACAGGGTCCCGTCCTGACAACCTTTATGTCTGACTACATAACAGGGTCCCGTCCTGATAACCTTTATGTCTGACTACATAACAGGGTCCCGTCCTGACAACCTTTATGTCTGACTACATAACAGGGTCCCGTCCTGACAACCTTTATGTCTGACTACATAACAGGGTCCCGTCCTGACAACCTTTATGTCTGGCTACATAACAGGGTCCCGTCCTGATAACCTTTATGTCTGGCTACACAACAGGGTCCCGTCCTGACAACCTTTATGTCTGGCTACATAACAGGGTCCCGTCCTGATAACCTTTATGTCTGACTACATAACAGGGTCCCGTCCTGACAACCTTTATGTCTGACTACATAACAGGGTCCCGTCATGATAACCTTGTATTTAATTACATTTAATTGTTTATTTATTTCCACTGATCCTGTTACTCTCTTTAAATATCTTTTTTTTTTTTTTTTTTTGTAACTGTGATCACTGATCAGTTATGTTACTAATTACAATAGCAAGCATTTCAGTATGAAATGGAATACATTTCAAAACCTTCCTAGCCCTGGAAATGTGCCAAATACTGTAAATACAGTTTGGTCTGACTCTGATGTCATTTTAAAGCCCCAATCTGTAATTTTGTTGATCAAATGTGGGATATATCCACATACACTCTTGAAGAGTTTGATTTGTAGAAACAAAATAAGCTTTTTGGACCTTTTCTTTGTAAATCATAGGTTTTATTCCAGTGTCTACAAACGCTAACAACATAAACAATCCTTTTACAAATACAACATACAATACAACACATTCAGCTGTGAGCGGGTAAAATACCAGAAATTAGCCATGAATATGATTTTTTTTAAAGCTATTTTCTTTTAATTTACAATATTGAAATTGACATAATATTAATTATATAATATTTATTTTGGTGAAAAAGTGTTACAAACAAAAAGGGGTGACATGAGAAAAATAAGAAACATAATGGACAGCCATACAGAAAATAACATGAAACAGTTAAGAAACATAATGGACAGACACACAGAAAAGAACTTGAAACAGTTAAGAGACACAATGGACAGTCGTACAGAAAATAACATGAAACAGTTAAGAAATGTGTAAATGCAAGAAAATGTGGGACGTGTGGCAGAGAAGACAGTGTAAGTGAAAATAAGTCATAATAAATATATACATTTCTTAATCTTAGACGTGTCGGGGGGGGGGGGGGGGGGGGGGTTGTATACAAAGAGAGAATGACATGAGACTAGCGCTCTGGGACTCTGCGTCTCCTCGTGGCCCTTGTAGAACACACTGTGTGCGTCTCTTCCACCAGGGCCCTGGCGGGACTGCCAGCACGTGCTGGACGCAGGCGAGAACACCAGCGGCATCTACCTGCTGCGGCCACAGAGTGCCAACCGCCTGCTGCAAGCCTGGTGCGAGCAGAGCCAGGCCCAGGGAGGCTGGACGGTCATCCAGCGGAGGCAGGACGGGTCGGTCAACTTCTTCAGGACCTGGGAGCAGTATAAGGTCAGTCCACCGTTATGATATAAGCGACCATTGGCACCTTTTTATTTTTACATTTACGTTTATTGTTTAATAAGTGTGTCTAACTCTTAACCACCAAAACCTGCACCGACTGCAACGTATGACGTATATCGTGCCAGTTAGGGTACCTTGTGTATACTGCACCTTGTGTATACTGCTTACTTTTACTCATAGTATATATTCAGATAACAATTCTTTATTGCCATATTTATTGTAATGTATAATATAACTAATAGGGCATACAGACCCTCATCTGCATCTTTGTTTACACTGTTTATTATTCTCATATTTTTATATTCAGAGTTAATTATATTGTTTACACTGTTTATTTATCCTCATATTTTTATATTCAGATCTATATCTAGATTTATTGCCTATATTTATGTCTTTTCTACTATTACCCTGCCCATACCTGTACCCCCCCCCTCCCTCCATGCTGCGATGATGCCGGAATTCCCCCTTTTTCCTGGTCAGACATGACCGACAGATACAGTGAGGGTGAAACGGGAGAGAGAGCAGGGGAAGACATTCGGCAAATAGCGGCGGGTCCGGGAATCGAACTCGGGTCGGCCGATCCGCGACGCAGCGCGGTACATGGTGTGCTACTGGAGCGCCCCATCGTACCCTCTTTTAAAGACCCCAAAGGGTGTGAAAAGAAGAGCTTTGTGTCTGGCTGTATTACATGTACCAATACATGCCAAAACAAAAAGAGAAAATAGCATTTTTATCATATTTATATATCAAAATGATGATTTTCTATGCCTAGAAAACAGAAAAGTTCATCCAGCACTTTGGGGCGTACGTAAAAATGCTGCCCCAATAAAATATGATCATCAATTTCTAAATAATTCTACTTCGCCCATCATACACAACTTCCTCTCCGTTGGGTAAGAGTGAGGTGACTAACGTTGATGTCACTCTGTGTTTTGCTGCTATCTTCAAATCAAGTTCCTCAATCGGAAAACGTGAGAAACGGGGAAGTGAAACGCTGTTTCATCACGTTTCATTGATGTATTCAAGGCCATCTATACACAGCAAGCCTTACTGCTCAATTCTGATTTAATGCTCAGATCACATTTTTCTGTTTACACAGATTCCAGTGTGAACTGGTCACAAGC
>NC_140178.1:17520675-17623175 GCF_963971535.1 Notolepis coatsorum
TAAGTGGCGCAGTGGGCAAGGCGCTCGCCACTAACGCAGGAGATGCTGGGTTCGAGCCCAGCTCTCGGCGTTGCTTCCTGCTTGGCCGGTCGTTCATACTAACACAATTGGCAGTATTAGGGGGTGGGAAAGCCGGTGGGTGCGGATCGGACGTTGTGGACAGCGACTCCTACAGGTCGGTTGGTGCGCCTGTACAGCAGAATCAGGAAGCAACGGGGGCGGCGTGTCCCTCCCACGCAGACCCTCGCCGCTGAGAGATCGCGCTGTGCAGGTGAAAAGATGCGACGGCTGCCTCCTCGTGTACCGGAGGGGACACGTGATGCAAGGCTTCGTCCTCACTGCAGCCAACCAGTGGGAGGCATGGTCTCGCAACGTTCGAGACAGGGGAGGGAAGAATTGGATAATACGAAATTGGGATGGGAGAAAAATTGAAAAATGGGGAGAAAAATTAGATAAAAAAAATGTGTTACATTTTGTTTCACTAAGTTAGGAAAGTAATGTTTTAAGTCAAGCCTGATGTTGCCTTGCACAAAAGAATTATCCCAGTCTCTTCCACACAGTGAGGCATACTCTTTATTAATTGAACAATGGGTATCGGATCGGTACTCGGTATCGGCCGCTACCCAAAGCCCAGGTATCGGTATCGGGACTGAAACAGTCGGATTGGTGCATCCCTAATTAATAAAGGATCATCTTATCTTATCTTATATTATTCTCCCTGCTCCCACATCAGGTAACTGTGCCCACTTCCAGAAGGGGGGCTGGTGGTACCACATGTGCGCCCACTCCAACCTGAACGGCGTCTGGTACCGAGGGGGACACTACCGCAGTCGCTACCAGGACGGGGTCTACTGGGCGGAGTTCCATGGAGGATCTTACTCTCTTAAGCGGGTTTCCATGATGATCAAGCCCACCTAGCGGTGCTTGGACTGTGTGGAGGAGATGGTGGTCTGATGCGCGCATATAGTCAGGGGGAGACATTTGGGGAATTGAACCCTTGCACTGAAGAACCATATGAGTTCGTTTTGACATTATTTTGGAAACGCCTGTGTATTTGCATTTCTTTTTTTTTTAAATCAATCCAAACCACTTGGAGTGTGAATGTGATACATCAGCAGAATGTACTCAGCCTCTGTCTTTAACTATGAATGAACACAACACTCCAACTCACCATCTTTGGATAATAAAGTACTCAACCTCTATACTGTCTTTAACTATGAATGAACACAACACTCTAACTCACCATCTGTGTATAATAAAGTACTCAACCTCTACTGTCTTTAACTATGAATGAACACAACACTCTAACTCGCCATCTTTGGATAATAAAGTACTCAACCTCTACTGTCTTTAACTATGAATGAACACAACACTCTAACTCACCATCTTTGGATAATAAAACACTCAACATCTACTGTCTGTCTTTAACTATGAATGAACACAACACTCTAACTCACCATCTGTGTATAATAAAGTACTCAACCTCTATACTGTCTTTAACTATGAATGAACACAACACTCCAACTCACCATCTTTGGATAATAAAGTACTCAACCTCTACTGTCTTTAACTATGAATGAACACAACACTCTTAACTCACCATCTTTGTATAATAAAGTACTCAACCTCTATACTGTCTTTAACTATGAATGAACACAACACTCCAACTCACCATCTTTGGATAATAAAGTACTCAACCTCTACTGTCTTTAACTATGAATGAACACAACACTCTAACTCGCCATCTGTGTATAATAAAGTACTCAACTTCTATACTGTCTTTAACTATGAATGAACACCACTCCAACTCACCATCTTTGGATAATAAAGTACTCAACCTCTATACTGTCTTTAACTATGAATGAACACAACACTCCAACTCACCATCTTTGGATAATAAAGTACTCAAGCTCTATACTGTCTTTAACTATGAATGAACACAACACTCTAACTCACCATCTTTAGATAATAAAGTACTCAACCTCTACTGTCTTTAACTATGAATGAACACAACACTCCAACTCACCATCTTTAGATAATAAAGTACTCAACCTCTACTGTCTTTAACTATGAATGAACACAACACTCCAACTCACCATCTTTGGATAATAAAGTACTCAACCTCTACTGTCTTTAACTATGAATGAACACAAGACTAACTCACCATCTTTGGATAATAAAACACTCAACATCTACTGTCTTTAACTATGAATGAACACAACACACTAACTCACCATATTTAGATAATAACGTTTGAAAACATTGTTCCTCTGAAAATGTCAAACAGACTTACAGTATATGGTTCTTCGTCTGGGGAACTCAATTGAAGTTGGTTGGTTCTCAGATTATATGTAAGCATTAAGAATAATGAAGACAATTAACCCTTTCACTACCACACTACAGAAGGTTAACCTTTCACTACCACACCACAGATGGTTAACCGTCTGTAGTGTGGTTTGATTTTGATTTGATTTGAATCTTTATTTCGAACATGCAATGAATACAAACAAACAATAACAAAAAGCAAAACAACTCAATCTGCATGTTCGAAAAGGAGTAGGAAGAAGTATACACTTATTTAATCCTACCCCTTTTCCATTACTCAAATGAGTGTACTATTTTAAACATAAAAAAGAAAAGAAAGAAAAGAAAAATATATATATATATGCAAAACAAAAAAATAAAAACTATATATGTATAAAAGAAATAAAATAGAAAACAAAATAAAAATGTAAACACCCGTGAATATCAAGTCCCTTCCTCATCCCTGTACCTTGTGAACATAATTTCCTTATACATCAGTTTGAATTGTCTCATGTTTGGACATTGCTTTAGCACCACATTTAGACTGTTCCACAGTTTCACTCCACATATCGAGATGCAGTGTTTTCTCATGGTAGTGCGTACGTTTAGCACCTTTAAATTGTGTTCTCCCCTCAGATTATAACCCCCCTCCCTATCAAAGAACAATTCTTGAATGTTTCTTGGAAGTGCATGACTTTTTGCTTTATACATTAATTGTGCCGTTTTAAATTCCACAAGATCATTTAACTTCAATGTCTTTGACTCCAAAAACAATATGTTAGTGTGATCACAATAACCTGCAATGTGAACTATCCTTATGGCCCTTTTTTGGAGTATAAAAAGTGGTTGTAGTGTAGACTTATAATTGTTTCCCCAGACTTCAGCACAGTAATTTAAATATGGTAAAACTAGTGAACAGTAGAGAATGTAGAGTGATTTTCTATCCAGAATGTGCTCTACTTTACTCATGACTGAAATGCTTCGTGAGAGTTTAGATTGGACATGTTTTATGTGAGGTTTCCAACAGATTTTATGGTCTATTATTACACCTAGGAATTTATTTTCATAAACTCTTTCAATAATCACATCATTTATTTTAACTTGTACCTGAGTATCCAATCTACAGTTTCCAAACAACATAATTTTAGTTTTGCTCAAGTTCAATGATAATTTGTTTCTATCAAACCATTCCTTCAATTTCTTCATTTCAGATGTGATGACCTCTAAAAGCTGCTGGACATTCTCACCAGAAAAAAAAAGATTAGTGTCATCCGCAAATAAAATACATTTAAATATATTGGATACTTTACATATCTCGTTAATGTACAAGATGAACAGTTTTGGACCCAACACTGACCCCTGGGGGACACCACAAGCAACGTCCAAACATTCAGATTTATAATCTCTCATTGTCACAAATTGTTGTCTTTTATTTAGATAGCTTCTCACCCAGTCCAATACTACCCCCCTGATCTCATATCTCTCCAATTTCCTGATTAATATATCATGATTAATAGTATCAAATGCTTTTTTTAGGTCAATGAATACTCCAGCTACATGTTTTTTTTGATCTATGGAATTTGTGATTTTTTCCAATGAGTTCTATTAACGCTAGTGATGTTGACCGGTGTGTTCTGAATCCATACTGGCTATCGGTGAGTAAATTATGTTTATCAATGAATTTATCTAATCTGTTGTTGAAGAGTTTTTCTAATATTTTTGAAAACTGAGGAAGTAGAGAAACAGGCCTATAATTTGTGAAGTGGTGTTTATCTCCAGTCTTGAACAGAGGTATGACTTTTGCTATTTTCATTTAATTCGGAAATCGACCAGTTTTGAATGATAAATTGCAGATGTGCGTGAGTGGTTTTGAAATCCCACTAATGAAATTTTTTACTATTTTCATATCTATTTCATTACTGTCTGTAGATGTATTGTTTTTACATTTATTAGTAGTTTCTATAATTTCATTTTCATCTACCGCTTCCAGAAACATTGAACTAGTGGTAGTGAAAGGGTTAACCTTCTGTAGTGTGGTTGTGAAAGGGTTAACCGTATGTAGTGTGGTTGAGAAAGGGTTAACCCTTTGTCATGTGGTAGTGAACGGGTTAACCTGTATTGTTGCCATGAAAGGGTTAACCCTTTGGTAGTGAAAGGTTAACCTTCTGTAGTGTGGTTGTGAAAGGGTTAACCATTTGTCGTGGCAGTGAAAGGGTTAACCTTCTGTATTGTTGCAGTGAAAGGGTTAACCCTTTGGTAGTGTGGTAGTGAAAGGGTTAACCCTTTGGTAGTGTGGTAGTTAAAGGGTTAAGAACAATGAATATATTTCAGTGTAATCCCTGTACAGTATTTAGTGTTAGTCCTTGTCTGCAGAAATAGCAGCTTAGAAGCTTTGCCAATGGAAGACCCTATTCACACAGTGGCCATGTTGCTCTTATGTCATGCTCAGGTTGGGTTCCTTAGAGAATGTTTGGATTAGTTATGTATTATTGTTTCAACTCAACCTGTGTTCATGATTCTTTTATTTTGTCTGGAGACAACTTACTGGATGATATCTATAAGTCATATATTATATTAAATGTTCAACATATTGACAGGCCTATTTCCTATGATACAATATGGAATAATTTCCAAATGGCTGTGCATTTTTTCAATAAAAACGTTTCAAATGTGTACACGTGTTTATTGGTATTTAGCGTTTTTTTTTTTTTTTTTTTTACAATATTCTGATAAACATACAGTTGCCTACATCAGTGTTTTTCAAAGTGGGTCTTGAGAAGATTAAGATTGGTCCCCAAATCTTTCTCTGGAAGTATAATCACTGTAGGCTATAGTTCTAGTCTACAAGCAAGATGCATGTTCTTATAGCTTACACAATATTCTGCCAAATCAGTTTTGGGTCATATTTCTATATTTGTATAATCATGTAATCATTTTACAAGATACGATTTATACGGTCATAATATTGAAATCCACTGGCCTACACACTCTATGTGAGGAGCATCATGATGATGCTAAACTAAAAGCAACAAATAATAATAATTCATCAATAACTTTGTATAAGATACATTTGCACAAGGCAGGGCAGAGGGTCAAGGGCACAAATCCTCTTTGGATTCAATCTCTAAAAGTGACTTTTACTTTGTTTTACTGTATGAAGCACAATTTCAGGAGGGTCATACAGAACCAAGCATTTCACTGAAATGTACATGTACCTTATATGTGACAAATACAAATAAGGCAGAGTTTGACACCGAGCATGCAAGACGTGCATGCTTTCCAACGTCTTCATCGTTTTGTGACACATTTCAATTATAAATAGTCTTTTAATAACCTTTTTTTGGACACTGACTCAAGTATGTTTATTTATACAATAGCCGCCCGCTATTGAATAGAGTCCGCGCCCAACGGAATTCATCGGCCGCGTACTGAAGGACCCACTGGGCCCGGCCTGGAGGAGCCCCTATTCGATAGAGGCCATCGCACTTTGCGGGATAAACCCAAAGAGGGAGAGACGCCTCGTCTGCTCATCATCCTACCTCGCCGGGCCAGAGCGACCACCCCGACACCCCTATACTCTACCATGGTCAAATGCTCTGGTCCTGGTATCAAGTTTGGGCTGATGTTTCCTGCGGCTCTGAAACTCACTCGGCCGAGTGGTTCAACGCACACGTTTGAACTAGACCCGGCCGCCGCCTCGACTTTCATAAACACTAAACTCAGAAAAGCTGTTCCCCAGATAGTCCATGGGCCAGACCAGATATCGGTACCACTCAAGGTGACGAAAACTTACATATATTTTTTCAAAGATCTATGTCTGTAGATGATATTTTGGTACGATAGCCCTTCCGGAATGGTAGCTTTTATCATAATTATATTTGAAATATTTGAAATTTTATTGGAAGGATAAACCCCTTGAGATATGCTATCTCGTTTTCGAGGGGGTCCTTAACATAGGATACAAAACATACAATACAATACAATACATAACAAAACAAAAAACAGGACAACAAATGCACTTATACACTGACAGACGCTCTCCCAAGCTCACCCCCACAGTCCACACTGATTCCTCCCAAGAGGATCACCAATATATATATGTTCCCTTATAAAACACTTATCAAGGCATGAAGTATACCCACCCCCTCAGGAAATTGCTCTTCAGATGCTGGTGCATATCCTGCTTTAGACTCACGTAGAGGACATCTGTCAATGTTTCACAATATTGTCTTTGGTATCATTTTATCATACATATACAGGACATAAAGGACACCACAATGAGATAAGGAACCACTTAGTTGTATAAACAACCTATTAAACAGAATAACATTATAAACTAAATTAACATTGAAAGTGAATTATACATTTAATCCCACAGTATACAGTATCGTTATTAATGGGAATAGGCCTATGTCAAGATCTGATTATAGTCAGGCTATCATGATCTGTGTGTACTTCAGATAGAGTTGAGATGGGTAACCTAGTCCAGAATCACCCCATAATGTCACTCAAACTGCTCGTCTCTCTCATCCTCTGACTCCTCGAGTTCGAAGTCACGTTCTGGATCATCCTGCAGTTTTTGGTTGCTGCATGTCTGTAACTTGCACATGCCTGTGCATGCCAGTCCATTTAATAACATTTACATTTACATGTAGCTGACGCTTTTATCCAAAGTAACTTACAAGTTCTGTACGACAAGTCATCAGGAAGGGCACAAATCTATCAGCTGAGAAACAATGTTCATCAAAGTGTTGAGTGCTACAGTGTAATAATAAGCATGTGTTGAGTGCTACAGTGTAATTATAAATCAAATAAAATGTATTTGTACGGCCCGACAACATGCGTTAATGTCCCCATGGGCCGGACACGTCTTCTTTAAACAAGTCAAGAAGAAACATCACAATAAATCAAGAACAAAACAAAAACACCATAAAGTCCAAACATTTTTAAATAAATGTAAGGAAAAACTCACTAAAACCTAGCAATAGGAAAAATGCACCACAGGCAATGTGGAGGAGAGAAATCTTAGAAGGGCCGTTCAAGGGGGGATCTCCCTTCTTAGATGTCGGTGATAGTAGTGTTGCAATAAAACAGGCGAACAGTTGGTAAGCATGCACTCATGTGTGTAATGAAACACAGATAAGTCCATAGCAACTGAACATTTTGAAATATTTTGCCAGCTGGCAATTTCCAGCTAGGGCAGTCATGTGATGTGAGTGAGGAGCTGTTCCGGATAGTTTCCATGTCACATGGAAATTGCCAGCTGGCAAAATATTTCAAAATGTTCAGTGAAGAAGTAGCAGAACTGCAATTATAAGCATGTGCAGCTTGGCATGTTGCATGAACGGACACACTTGCATGTTAGCAATTCCAGGACTGCATCTGGTGCAGGTGGGGAGCGCATCCAGTCAATTGCCAGCTTGCCCTCATCTTCTTTCCATCCATGCTCTGTAGGACTTGGGACCACAGGGTTAGACTGCAGACTGCTCTTCCAGATTGCTGCCTGATAGTTGTCTCGTTCAACACGCAGGAAGAGACAGTCTCTACATGGTGGCAGCTGGCTGGACTCGACCTCTCCTCTTTTAGTACAGAAGAGCTGGTAGCGCAGTTGGTTCACCTCTACCATGCTGCTGTTAGCAGAGTGCATGTGACATGTAAACTCCACTGAAGGTTTCTTGGTGCAGGGCAGGAGAGAGGTGCAGGGTGCAGGGCAGGAGAGAGGTGCAGGGTGCAGGGCAGGAGAGAGGTGCAGGGTGCAGGAGAGAGGTGCAGGGTGCAGGGCAGGAGAGAAGTGCAGGGTGCAGGAGAGAGGTGCAGGGTGCAGGGCAGGAGAGAAGTGCAGGGTGCACCGTGCAGGAGAGAGGTGCAGGGTGCAGGGCAGGAGAGAAGTGCAGGGTGCACCGTGCAGGAGAGAGGTGCAGGGTGCAGGGCAGGAGAGAAGTGCAGGGTGCACCGTGCAGGAGAGAGGTGCAGGGTGCAGGGCAGGAGAGAAGTGCAGGGTGCACCGTGCAGGAGAGAGGTGCAGGGTGCAGGGCAGGAGAGAGGGGCAGGGCAGGAGAGAAGTGCAGGGTGCAGGAGAGAGGTGCAGGGCAGGAGAGAGGGGCAGGGCAGGAGAGAGGGGCAGGAGAGAGGGGCAGGAGAGAGGGGCAGGGCAGGAGAGAGGGGCAGGGCAGGAGAGAGGTGCAGGGCAGGAGAGAGGGGCAGGGCAGGAGAGAAGTGCAGGGTGCAGGAGAGAGGTGCAGGGCAGGAGAGAGGTGCAGGGCAGGAGAGAGGGGCAGGGCAGGAGAGAGGGGTAGGGCAGGAGAGAGGGGCAGGGCAGGAGAGAGGGGCAGGGCAGGAGAGAGGTGCAGGGCAGGAGAGAGGTGCAGGGCAGGAGAGAGGGGCAGGGGAGAGGGGCAGGAGAGAGGGGCAGGAGAGAGGGGAAGGAGAGAGGGGCAGGAGAGAGGGGCAGGAGAGAGGGGCAGGAGAGAGGTGCAGGAGAGAGGGGCAGGGCAGGAGAGAGGGGCAGGGCAGGAGAGAGGGGCAGGAGAGAGGGGCAGGAGAGAGGGGCAGGGCAGGAGAGAGGTGCAGGGCAGGAGAGAGGGGCAGGAGAGAGGGGCAGGAGAGAGGGGCAGGAGAGAGGGGAAGGAGAGAGGGGCAGGAGAGAGGGGCAGGGCAGGAGAGAGGTGCAGGAGAGAGGGGCAGGGCAGGAGAGAGGGGCAGGGCAGGAGAGAGGGGCAGGAGAGAGGGGCAGGAGAGAGGGGCAGGGCAGGAGAGAGGTGCAGGGCAGGAGAGAGGGGCAGGGCAGGAGAGAGGTGCAGGGCAGGAGAGAGGAGAGAGGGGCAGGAGAGAGGAGAGAGGGGCAGGAGAGAGGAGCAGGGCAGGAGAGAGGAGAGAGGGGCAGGAGAGAGGGGCAGGGCAGGAGAGAGGGGAAGGAGAGAGGTGCAGGGCAGGAGAGAGGGGCAGGAGAGAGGTGCAGGGCAGGAGAGAGGAGAGAGGTGCAGGAGAGAGGTGCAGGAGAGAGGTGCAGGAGAGAGGGGCAGGGCAGGAGAGAGGAGAGAGGTGCAGGAGAGAGGAGAGAGGTGCAGGAGAGAGGTGCAGGAGAGAGGTGCAAGAGAGAGGTGCAGGAGAGAGGTGCAGGAGAGAGGTGCAGGAGAGAGGTGCAGGAGAGAGGTGCAGGAGAGAGGGGCAGGGCAGGAGAGAGGAGAGAGGTGCAGGGTGCAGGAGAGAGGTGCAGGAGAGAGGGGCAGGGCAGGAGAGAGGTGCAGGAGAGAGGTGCAGGAGAGAGGGGCAGGGCAGGAGAGAGGTGCAGGAGAGAGGTGCAGGAGAGAGGGGCAGGAGAGAGGTGCAGCTGTAGCTGTGTAAGACTGTAGCTCTCAGCTGAACGGCAA
This sequence comes from Notolepis coatsorum, assembly GCF_963971535.1. Taxonomy (NCBI): domain Eukaryota; kingdom Metazoa; phylum Chordata; class Actinopteri; order Aulopiformes; family Paralepididae; genus Notolepis; species Notolepis coatsorum. The sequence continues at coordinate 17,530,350 of NC_140178.1, forward strand.
GTTCATAATTCATGTCCATATGGGCCTATACAGGCTATATTTCGTTTTGAGACTACGATATTTTACAGTATTTGCCCCCGTAACACGTTAGCAGAGTTATAATGCTAAGCAGGAAAGTGTTGCGTCAAGTTCAAGGCCATATATTTTTTAATTTTTAATATTTAAAAAAAAAATCTTTTCAGGAAGATCACTAAGAGCATAACCTCAATATATCTGTAAAAGATTACAAATATTTCAGAATTTTAACCACTTATCTTCCCGTTTGTTTGATAGTAAATCCCTTTTTATGACAAAAAAAACGCAGAAAGTTTTCAACCCCATATTGCAGCGTGGAAAACATGCACCAAGTCCTTGTGAAAAAGAATCTGTCTTTATATTTACAAATGAATGACTAATTCGGTCAGAAATAGCTGAGACGCTAACGTTAGTAAGCACTGCTTATTGATTATTATATCCGCGGGGTTACAGTACACGTTCTCCCGGTACATTCTGAAGACACACCGCTGTCTGCTGAAGCACCATGGCTCTTCCGCACATTAGTGAGATCAGAGCAGCGCGAGGGGGCGGCACCTCGGCATCAAAGTGTTCAGCTCAGCAGCTGTGACACGAGAGGAAGGAGGAGGGGATAGTCCTTCCAATCATGCTTGCTCCCCCCCCCCCTTGGGAGTCCCCCCCCCCGTGGACTTCAATTGTTGGCTTAATCCATCATTGTATTGCTCATCTGCATTCTTAACCCTTTCTGCGCCAAACCCGAGTATAGTCGGGTTTTGATCCTTTGATCATTTTCCTTTGATCCCCGTTCTAGACACTCGGCCGGAGCTCCCTGGGTCTCCCTGGCACATCTGCCTACGTTACAATTGCAATGACGATCGAATCCTGCCAGGTGGCAGTATCGCCTACCTTTTGAACTGGGATAGTTTAGTGTGGACACACTTTTTATTTATTTTTTGTCTGCAAGAACTCCTCCCCCTCAGAGGACAGAGCGACAGAGCGATTGCTCTGAGATTTTATCGCCTCAAACTAGGGATGTCCGATATTATCGGCCTACCGATATTATCGGCCGATATCGGCATTAAAATGTGATATCGGAAAATCGGTTTTCAAAAAATATATATATATTTTTTTGCATATATCGGTATCGGTTGATATCGGTATCTGAAATTAAGAGTTGGACAATATCGGTATATCGGTATCGGTAAAAAAGCCAATATCGAGCATCCCTACTTCAAACCTATTTCCCGTATACACGAGTTTACACATATACACAAGTAATCGCGATGGCGATGGGATCACTGGGGATTATTCTTTTTGCAGTACCTTCTGGCTAAGGTAAGGTCCATTCTATGTCTATTTTACCGACATGAATTTTTTTTTTGTACCGATCACAGTGGCGTATTTTACCGGACCTAAAACGTGCTTTTGGTAACGATCACAGTTTTGAGTTAAAACGACCCCCCCCCCTTTGATTTGACCTTTGATTTGGAAGTATTTGGGGTTTCAGGCACAAATAGTGCACAAACTACAGTATGTAGAAATGAACTGGTTAGTCAGTGATGGACTATGAACAATGCCTGTCAAATGAGCCATACTATTGTCTCCATACCTATAATACAGAACACACGATGGGTCTGCAAACATCGCTAAAATGGTCAATAACGCTGGCACCATTGAGTAAAGAAGGGAAAAGAGCGTGGCGGTCAATGAGTTAAGATGGAGAAAATAAGGTGTGTCATAAGGGGTTCGACAGCTAGATTTTATAAAACATGGGGTCGTTTCTTTACCTATGTTGGGGAACAGGGTTCAATTGACACCCCATAAGCAATACTCACTTTTAACCTAGTATTCTCTGGCTGGTTCATCTGTCTACATATGTGGTGAGGTGTAACCCATTCAATGTTTATCTTCTCATTTATAAAAATGTTTTATTTCTGTCTTTCTTCTGTACAATCCTTGTCTTGAGTATACAATCAATATCTGTCCAATTAGCTATATGTCTGAACTAATGATATATATATATATTCTTTGTGGTGTAGTCGCTGTAGTCTACATTCAATAGACTTACAGTATATTATGACTACTTATATGTAGATATGTGCAACATGTCTAGCATATATGTGTACAGTTTGACCTACTGCTCATTTTGTATTGCCATGAAAACGTCAATAAACAAAGTTTTGAAAAACAAATAAAACTACACTTGGACTACGGGTCACAACCCCCCTCCCCACACACCAGCACACAGACCTCACGGAGACAACAACAAAGCCCCCCCCCTCCCTCCCCCACAGCAGCACCAGAAAACCATTACCTGGAACTTGAAGACATCAATAACACAGCTAATAAAAACGGACTACACATCTTTCACCTTAATGTGAACAGCATTAAGCATAAGCTGGACGAAATAAGAAACCTGTTTATGAGCGGTAAGGTAGACTTATTATGCTTTACTGAAACTAAACTTGATCCATCTGTAACAGACCCTGAAATAGAAATAGAGAACTATACTATAGTCCGTAATGACAGAAACCAGTATGGAGGTGGTGTTTGTATGTACATACATAAGGACACCAAATTCATTACCCGTACTGACCTTCATCATGAGACAATTGAAACCGTATGGGTGGAAATTTTATTTGAAAGGGCAAAATCTGTTCTAGTCGGCACAATATACAGACCGCCAGATCAAACTGGCTTTTATGATACTATGGATGTGTGCTTAGCTGGAGCTGAGGATGCGGAAAAAATTCTTATTGGGGATTGGAACACGGATATGCAACAAAAAGATGCACCCGTCTTCAAATCCTTCAATAGGTTTTGTGATCTGCACGGCCTCAGCCAACTAATCACCCAACCCACAAGGATATGTGAATCAACTCAGACTACCATTGACCTCATACTGACCTCTGACAAGTCCAAGATATCCAATAAAGGGGTTATAGCATGCGGGTTAAGTGATCATTATATGATATTCTGTACCCGCAAAAAGCTAAAACTAAAGGCTGGCTGTCACAAAACAGTCACATCTAGAGACCTCAAAACCTACTCTAGCGAGGCCTTTAACCTTGAACTGGAGAGTCTGGACTGGTCAGATGAACTCAATGGTACACTGGTTGAAGAAACTTGGCTTGGCTTCAAAACCAAATTTTCATCAATACTAAACAACATGGCCCCCCTAAGAACCACCAGGGTAAAAAATCGCGCTGAGCCATGGATGCACACTGAAATACTGACCGCTATGAAAGCCAGAGACAGAAAATGCTCTGAGTTTCGTAAAAGTCAGTCAAAGCTTACCAAAAGCACGAGCAGTGAACTCCAAGACCACGTGACTGAACTCAAACTAGAAAGAAACAGACTAAGAAATGACGTAAACTCCATGATCAAAACTGCTAAAAAAAATTTCATCAATGACAAAACCAAGGAAAACAAAAATAAACCACGTGAACTTTGGAAATTACTCAACAATCAACTAGGCTGCAGTAAAAAACTCAAAACCAGGTTCTCAAACATAAACATAAAGACGGACAACACGCTCATCACAGACAAGCTGGATGTAGCCAATTACTTAAACACTTTCTTCACAAACATAGCCACAACACTGGTAAACAAACTACCCTCCCACTCAGGGCAGTATGGGGTAGAACACATAGTAGCATACTACAAGAACCTAGGCGTCCACAAAGACGACTTCAAACTGGAAATAGTAACTACAGATGAGGTACTCAAAAAACTGAGCGCCCTCCAACCAAACAAGGCCACTGGCCATGACAACATCCCCTCCAAATTCCTCAGAGACTCAGCAGCAGCCATCACCCCAGTCATCACACACATAATAAACCTCTCCATAAAACAGGGACACGTCCCCAAGGACTTCAAAATTGCGAGAGTAACACCCCTGCACAAAAAGGGCAGCAAATTAGACCCGGGTAACTACTGCCCTGTTTCTATCCTTACATCCATCTCGAAAGTCATGGAAAAAATTGTATACGAACAGATCGAAAAGTACCTCGCGGAAAAAAAATCTAATCTACGAATTCCAATCTGGCTTCAGAACATCCCACTCCACTGACACATGCCTTCTCTACTTGAACGACCACATCAAACAAGAGGTGGACGCGGGCAAATACTGCGGCATGGTCATGCTGGACCTACAAAAGGCCTTCGACACTGTCAATCACACCATTCTGATTGACAAGCTAAAAGCAATTGGTTTTGATAGTTTATCAGTGAGCTGGATACAATCCTACCTGGAGGGGAGGGAACAGATGGTGGAAGTAAACGGTACACTATCCCCCCCCCTCACAGTGAGCTGTGGTGTTCCACAAGGAAGCATACTAGGACCGCTACTATTCCTAATTTATGCAAATGACATGTCGTCAGCTTGTGACTGCAACTTGTTCCTGTTTGCGGACGACTCAGCCCTGCTGGTCTCTGACAAGAACAAGTTACAGGTTGAAAAAGCCCTCAGCTCGGAACTAGGCAAAATCTGCATATGGCTCGCCGACAACAAACTATCATTACACATGGGCAAAACAGAGTCCATTCTCTTCGGTTCAAATAACAAACTCAGCAAGACCGACGGCTTCTCGGTTACAGTGGGTGACAATATTATCACAAGGAAAGATGAAATTACCTACCTGGGTTCCATCCTAGAGGCTAATCTTTCCTGTGACAAAATGGCATCCAATGTAATAAAAAAAGTCAACCAACGAACGCGATTCTTGTACCGGATCTCCTCTCTGGTAAACAAGAATACCCTGAAGACTCTAGCAGGAGCACTCATTCAAGGGTACTACGACTATGCTTGCACCTCATGGTACCAAAGCACCTCAAAGGCACTAAAAAACAAATTACAAACATCTCAAAACAAGCTAGTCAGACTACTACTTGACCTGACTCCTAGAACCCACCTCACCCCTGCCCACTTTGACAACCTAGGATGGCTTAGAGTAGACGACAGAGTACAGCAACTTGCAATGGGCCTGGTCTACAAGATACACTACGCGACCAAGGTACCCATGTACATGTCAAAATACTTCCCAAAGGTCAGTGAATACCACGATCACAACACCAGAGGGAGCTCCACAAATCATGTAAAACCCAGATTCGGATCAAACAAGGGACTAAACACGTTTCGCAATTATGCCACATCAATGTGGAACGCCCTGCCTAAAGCTGTAAAGGAATGTGAATCACTACCCACCTTCAAAAACACTCTCAAAAAACACCTACGTGAGACTGCAATTCGAAACTGGCCCCTACAAATGTCCTAACCTAGTTGTACAGTAAATGACCAAGTAAGGCTTTGTCAATATTCAAATGTACAGTGTAAAATGTGTGTGTGTCCCCTTCCCAACCCCCCCCCCCCCCCCCCCACCTCCAATGTACAGCCCTCACCCAACCCACCCAACCCCACCCCACCCAACCAACCTCCTCCAATGTACAGTTTCTATGCCAAATGTATATACACTCCTTTTCTGGACACTTTTGTATCACAAACAGTACTGTATTTGCAAATCTGATATGTCATAAATGTATAGATGTAGCAGTACTGTCTATCTGTATGTCATGTATGTCATATATGTTATGATGAATTGAAAATGGGGGACCCTGATGTAAACAAGTCGAAAGTCTTTCTCTGGTCTGCATCCCCTTAACAATTGTATGTATTGAGCTGTACTGTACTGTACCCATTCTGCAATCTGTTAATAAACTTTTCAATCAATCAAAACCTCTTCAACATGCTCCCCCACGGCAGGTGGCTACGGCTGCCCAAGACACTAAAGTCCCGCCACAGACTGAGTTTCTTCCCCTCAGCAGCTCGCCTGGTAAACGAGTCAGGTGTCCCCCTGCTCCCCCCCCCCTCTATGGCGAGCTGCTAGGGCTAGACTTCTGGACTTGAACTTTGTCTTATTGTTGTCTCACTGTTATGTCCTGTCTTGCACTTTACTTAAAATTATTTATTTACTGTTGTATTGTTCTTAATTGTGAAAAAAAAGTATGCACTGTAATGCCAAAACACGTTCCTTTTTGTACATGTATGAAATGGCGAATAAAGTAATCTGAATCTGAATCTGAATCTGAACTTGTACCAGCTGTGACTCAGAGCCGCTGACTGTCAGATTGATGCCTTATATTTCCGCTTGTGGCTTCCTGTCCATATGAGTGTGTGACAGGGCGTGGAGCTTCCTCTCTCTCAGTCCTTTCACATCAGTACATGGTGTCTGTCTCTCTCTCTCTCTCTCTCTCTCCCTCTTCCCCTCTCTCCCTCCCCCCCCCCCCCCCCCCCCCCCCTCTCTCTCTCTCAGTCCGTTCAAATCGGTTCACATTCCAGTGTCGGGCAGCGGACCGGGGTCACCATCAGGACCGAGGTTGCTCCAGGATCCTACTCAGTCAGGGGCCAGACGCAGCAGCATCCTTTGATACACCCCTCCTCCCTCATCCCTCCCACCACCACCGCATCTCCCGCTGTAGCTCCAGGATGCTGGGTCTCCTCCTCATGCTGATGCTTCCACAGGGCGGTGAGCGACAACACTGTTCCACACTAACTTCTTGGTTCTTGTTTTCTTTTAACGTGTGCTGCTTTGTTATGGATTGGTTTTTTAATTAATAAATTTTTAATGCTTTAATGCTGATGTATTATGGTCAGTTCAAAAGTTCCGAACCCTGTTTGGACTGACTCTCACCACCAGGACCTGTGCGGTTAAACGCTGACACCTACTTCACGGTACACCCAAAGCAAAGCAGTTTGTTTTGGAGTATATTTGACGGTGACCCCCATTCACTTTATTGTGTGGAGGAGGGTGGTGGTCTGAGGCTCATTGTCAGAGGGAGACGTTTTGAAGAATTGAACCCTTGCACTGAAGAACCATTATTACGAGTCCGTTTTTTTTTTTTTTTTTTATATATTGGTCTTTTTCCCCCTGCATTTTTCCTCCGATTTTTCTCCCATCCCAATGTTAGTCGTATGCCAATTCCCAGTCCCTTCCTGATCGCTGCGCACTTACCCCCCACAGTCAGATCATCTGGGAGAGTGGAGGCTACCACGTGCTTCCTCCGACACACGTCCAGCCAATCACCGCTTCTTTTTTCACCTGGCAGCGCGGATTCTCATTGAGAGGGCGTAGCGTGTGGGAGGACCACACTATCCCCCTCACGTCCAATCCGCGCTTAGCAGGCGCCCCGACCGAACTGTAGGAGTCGCTGTTTACAACGACCCGGACCCACCCCGCCAGCTTCTCCCACCCTCTGATACAGCCAATTGTATCAGTGCAGACGGCCAGCCAAGCTGGTGACAACCCCGGAGCTGTGAGCTGGATTCGAACAGGCGAATCGAGCTCACAGCTCCGGGGCTGGTGACGAACGCAATCTCCGCTCGGCCACCTAACCGCCCGTCCGTTTTGACTTGTGACAAAACATGGGACAGCCCATTTATTTGCAGTTTTAAAATCAATCCAAATAACTTCGAAAAATGTAATAAAAATTCTTCCAAGCAAGAATCATAGCCACGTTAATAATAACATTTGTAATAAACCAAACCGCTTGTAAATCCGTCAAGATTTCAGGGAGTTAATTCTTTTTAGCCGTGCCAATTCTCCCCTCCCTTGTCTTGAACGTTGCTCGCATGTGCCCCCCACTGGCCGGTTGTAGGGAGGATAGAAGCCCATCGCATGTCCCCTCCGATACATGTGTAGGTGTGACGGATCATACTGGTCTGCGTTGTGTTTGATGTTAAATGAGAATGTCCCGAGGGGGAGTCGAACAGGGGGCTCCCGCGTCCGCGGGCGACGACACAGGCCGCTGCACTAAGAAGTGAATTCACTCCTAACTACCGTACCTATGCGTCTGTTAACCCTGTTATGGGGAAGTGAGTTTAATTTACCAGCCCGCACTGCCACAGTCACTCGTCAACACACCTGTTTCCGTGAACATACCCACGGGCTTCCCCGTTACACTCACCTCCCTAAACTCACGCCCCTCAGGACATCCGGGTCACTGGGCACCACTGTGACGGATCATACTGGTCTGCGTTGTGTTGATGTTAAATGTTAATGTCCCGAGGGGGAGTCGAACAGGGGAGCTCCCGCGCCGCGGGCGACGACACAGGCCGCTGCACTAAGAAGTGAATTCACTCCTAACTACCGTACCTATGCGTCTGTTAACCCTGTTATGGGGACGTGAGTTTAATTTACCAGCCCGCACTGCCACAGTCACTCGTCAACACACCTGTTTCCGTGACTGTGGACATACCCACGGGCTTCCCCGTTACATAGGCAGCCAGTCGCATCTTTTCACCTGCCAGCGCGGACTCTCATTTGGCGAGGAGTAACGTGTAGGAGGCTCACACTGCCCCCGCCATTTTCCTGTCTCTGCTGTGCAGGCCAGGCGCCCCAACTGACCTTTAGGAGTCGCTGTTTACAACGTCCAGATTACCACCCATCGACTTCCCACCCGCTAACTCTGCCAATTGAGTTAGTATGACGGCCGGCCCACGCCGACAGCCGGATTCGATACCGGTGTCTCTTGCGTTGGTGATGAGCGCAATGTCCGCTGCGCCACCCAGCCGCCATGAAATTCAGTGAGTTCATTTAAGAGTATTTTTGTTTGTGCAGATCACTGACAGTTGACTGTGACAAGATGGCCGCCGGTGAACAACGCTGGACACTCCGCCTTGCACCATCTAGTTATATATATCTATGTATACAATATAACCACCACCCTTTTGTGTGCCAACAGGTGCCACCAGTGCCTGTCTCCTGAAGGACAACCCTCTCACACTGGACCCCCCCCGCCTGGCTGTGCGTCACGGAGACAGCGGTCCGATAGAGGTCAACTGTACAAGCATATATGAGTACCACCACGGCATGTACTGGACGAGTAATAACGAACGCGTGGGCGCAGAGGAGGAGGAGGAGTTTGTTGAGGAGTTTGTCATCTGGACAGTGGGCAACTTGACAGATTGGGATGTTCAGGCACAGTGTCACATAAAGATAAATACAACTCATGAATGCACCAAAGACCTCCCGCTCACCGTATACAGTGAGTTTGGTTTTGGAGAGATTAACATACATTATGTATATTTATGTTTGTGTGTGTGTGTGTATATATATTTATATTTTTTAGAGATAGAGAAGAAGTTATTGACTTGTGTTGTTTTCGTTTGTTACAGTTTTTGTTCGGATCTAGTCAGCAGGTACCTTTTGCTTTCTAAAGATACTGGATGGACAGTATAGCCTATTGATTTTAAAATTATTTATCAGCAGTAATGATTATATATATATATATATATATATATATATATATATATATAGTTTATTGCAATAAGGGGGTACATATTTTCTTTTCACAGCAAATGATCATATTCTTTTACATTTACATTGTTATTTCTTGATTATATTTATTGTTTGAAATAAACTATTAATTCATTCATATAACAGTATATATATATATATATATATATATATATATATATATATATATATATATATATATATGTGTGTGTATATATATATACATTATACATACATATGTGTATATATATATATATATATATATTAGGGATGCTCGATATTGGCTTTTTTACCGATATACCGATATTGTCCAACTCTTAATTTCCGATACCGATATCAACCGATACCGATATATGCAGGGTTTCCTTCCCCCAAAAAATTGAATAATTTCAGGTATAATTAACATTACTTATTACATGGCGTTTTCACATTCGCCGAAATGCTTGCTTGTGATTGGTCAATAGCCCCCCGACTGCGGTCATTATTTTTCAATAATGACCGCTGTTTTTTCAATAATGACCGCAGTGCGCAGCTGTTGGCAATCAAGCCCACTGACACACACTGTTTCAGTGCAATTAGACAGTGTTCTGCTGCCGGCGATGACAGGGGGCGGAGCGACGAGCGGAGCCAGAACACAGCGGAGCCAGAAGGCTGCCCGCGATAATAATAATCACTTTATTTGGGCTGACAGAGCCACAGAACAACTGCGATTTGTCAAATGAATTAGGTATATTGTTAGTAAGTTAGCCATGTAATAAGCGGGATAATGTATAGCCTACTCGGTCATTGTCGCAAAATAATTGACCTTCACCTTCACTCGGCGCGGCGCCTCTGTATTTTAAACTCCGTGTCGGTCAATTATTTTGCGACAATGACCTCGTAGCCATACATTATCCCTTACATATCTCTTGTTGTGGAATTAACACAACATTATGCATACTTTTGACAATAAATAAAATCAGAATGTGTTCTTACTTGCTTGCCTGGGTAAATAAAGGTTATAGAAATGTAAAAAAATTTAAATTAAAATTTTTAAATTTTTTAAACCAATACCGATATTTTCCGATATCACATTTTAATGCCGATAATAATCGGACATCCCTAATATATATATATATATACTGTAGATGTAGAAGAAACAACAAAATAACTCCTTCCCACAGAGAACCCAGACAGCATCATAATGTTTCCTGTAAGCGACACCCTGACGGAGGGGGCGGAGTTACAGCTGCAGTGTGACATCAGCAACGTTGCTCCTGTGCGAAGCCTCACAGTGAGATGGTTCAAGGGGAACGAAACCATCAAGACAGAGGCCTCCTTCTCCAGCATGACCAAGACGCCGGTGAACAGCTCGTCGACTCTGAAGATCAACCTCACCAGAGAAGACAACGGTGTGCAGTTCAGATGTGAGGCGCAGCTGGACCTGGGTGGTCCAGCAGTGGTCCAGGTTGCTACTCACCGTGTTAATGTGACCTGTGAGTAGACCAGCGCTCTATCATGATAATCACTGTACGACCACTTTATCTGAAATGGCAAATATTTTGACACCCACATTTGTATTATTTATTTATTTATTTATTTATTTTATTTCTTTATTTCGCACCATTTCAGCAAAACAGTAAAAACATTGACCATGACAGAAAGTGTATAAAGGTGCTGAGTAGAGGCAAGAGACCCAGATGGGCCTCAACTCATTAAATCATTGGATACAAAAAAAACACAAAAACAAAAGTAAAGTGAAATATGTTCATAAAACAATTTTCATAATATTAAGATAATAATAATAACAATAATAATCAAAGTAATAATAATAAGGGGCGCCCTTGTGGCGCGTACCACAGTGCCACGCCCACGCGCACCTATGCGGCCGACCCGGGTTCGATCCCAGCACCCGACGTTATTTGTCGCATGTCCTCCCCACCTCTCCTCCCGTTCGCCCTCTCCTCTGTCGGTCCTGCGTGACCAAGAAAAGGCTGTAAAAATGCGAAAAAATTATTTAAAAAAAAAAGTAATAATAATAACAAAAACAACAACATTAATAATTAGTCTAAACAAATTAACATGAAACTGTAAAACAAAGTGACATTATTGGTTTTATGAGATTGAAGCTATTCATTTAACAATGTATATTTAAGCTTGGATTTGAGTGATGAAATAGATGCTACATGCAAATGGTAAATGGTAAATGGACTGCATTTATATAACCGCTTTTATCCAAAGCGCTTTACAATGTACAGTGTGCCTCACATTCACCCATTCACTCACACATTCACACACAGGAAAGCATGCAAGGTGCCAACCTGCTCATCGGGAGCATTTAGGGGTTAAGTGTCTTGCTCAAGGACACATCGACACACTGCCCGGGAGGAGCAGGAATCGAACCTTCTGAATACTAGACGACCACTCTACCTCCGACCAAATATAATATTTACCTTATATCTGCATGTATTATGTTTCATTATCTTGATGGCAGGAAATATACAGAAGGCTACAACAATTTATTACATAAAATATTATATATTTTACATATTTTGCAGGTTCCTTTCAATTGTAATTAATTTCCAGATAAGCCAGTGGTTAAGTGTGAAAGCACGTTCGCTGGTGAAGAGGATCATTTCAACCTGATCATGGTGCCTTGCCAAATCGATGGAAACCCTCCTGCTCGTGTGGAATGGTACCACCAGGGCGGACTGATCGACGCCTCTGTGCCCCTGACCAGGATGCATTCAGGGGAGTACCAACTCATAGCCACCAATGACCTTGGCAGCTCCGGTGCCTTTATTGGCATCACAGTGGAATGTGAGTAGCTAAAGAACAAAGTGGTATTTACATGTTGTCTTGTTTTGACTTTCCACGTCCTGCCTCATTATAGACTCAGGATAAATGTCACTACAAGATTTATTTCAAATGCTTGGTACCATTGTATTCAGAGCTAGTTGAATTTCAACAATATCTGCTTTGATCCAGTATTGATCTGATATTTAGCATGTCAAATGATTGTTACTTATTTTTGTGTAAAAAAAAAAAAAAAAAAAGTTACATTCACCTTTGTCTATCAATTAGGGCATGGTGAAATCAAAAACGCTTTTTAGCCTTTTTTTTAATGTATTTTGTGTTTACTGCAGAGCGGAGTCACTGGGAGACCCATGTTACTGACCAAACACTCTATATCAGTGATGGCGGTTGGAATGTAGACCACTTATTTTAACAAACAAAAAAATACCACTTACGGCGCCTTTATTTTCTATTCTTTAGTATAGGTTTTTTGTATTCAGAAAGTATAGTAAAGTTGTGTTCAATTGAAACCACCTAACGTATACTTAGTGTGTTAAAAGTTGTACTTAACCCTTTCACTGCCACACGACAGAAGGTTAGCCCTTTACTATCACACAACCGACGGCGATGCTCCATCATTAGCATCATTAGCTCCAATGCGGAAGTGGAAGACCAAGAAGAGGCTGGGTAGACGACGTCTGTGATTGGAGTGGAGTGAGAGGCGGAGTCACGGAGTTGGAGAGAAGAAGTGGGGACAGAATGGGTTGGAGAGTGATAGGCAACCTTCGGAACGAAGAAGCCACCTAATGATGATGATGATGGAGCATCGCCGTCGGTTGTGTGATAGTAAAGGGCTAACCTTCTGTATTGTCACAGTGAAAGGGTTAACCCGCTGCCCGGTGGCAGTGAAAGGGTTAACATGGGCTTGAATATTATTGAAATTATACTTTTGATATATTTTTTTAAAGTATACTTTCTATTCTTTAGTATACGTTGTATGTATTCAGAAAGTATAGTAAAGTTGTTGTAGCTAAGGGGCTACACAACCCTGACTGTATTGAAATGCTAGATTAAACCACTACTAAAGAATATTAATTAGCCAGACAGTATAGGTACACAAAATGGCGGACACTCTATTAACTGCGAGGGGACAGTGATACAAAGTTGAATAATCACTTTAATAGTAATCAGTGATGCCACAGATTACTTACTCCTTTAAAAAGTAATCTAAGTTACTTTACTGATTACTTGATTATCAGAGTAACTTAGTTACTTTGAAAGTAACTAGGTTACGAAGTCGTCGTCGTTCCCCCAACAGTTTTTTTTAAACGCTTTATTGAAAGTGCATAAATTGTTTTTAACTTGTTTCTCTGCACATAACGTAAATTGTTAAACTAGTGCTTCAGCTTCTGTACCATCAAGTATGGTAAAGCAACAGTCTATGATGCTCACAGCATTAGAGCAGCCAGCCAGTGGTTTTACAAAACCAGTGTATCACATCTAACAAATGCAGGCTGAACTATTCAATTATATCAACTGTAACTATTAAATTGTTTTTATAAATGTCTCTCTATAAACATACAATCAGTCTCTCTTTAACATGTAAATTAACTGTAAATCTGGCAAATAAGAGCTTTTGCTCTGCCACCATCAACCCTCCTGTACCTAGTCGAAGCGTCGGCTAGTGTTGTGATTCCAGATGCTTTCAATGCAATTGGATGTGCTGTTTTTAGCGGTAGACAGTATTTTGTTTCCTCCGCCGTGAAGTAGTGACTGAGGCTACGTTTAGACGAGCGTTTTGGGGTGGAATTCTGAACAGAAACCGCAAAAGTCATCTTTTTTCATAATTTTGCCAAGCGTTTTGGGGTGGAATTCTCCGACGACGGAGCCCTGCTGTCACACGATTGGCGCATATGTCACATGACGTGCTGTGAAGACCCGCCCTACTCTGCCTCTGATTCGCAGACTGTGGATGGGGAATGTGATTGGACAAAAGCAGAGTCACTCACAGACAGATGGACCAGTCACGCCGCGGGACACATTCTTGTATTTAACCCTTTCACTGCCACACCACGTCACTCCCAAAAGAAAAATAGCTCAAAATGTATTTTTGACTGTCGAAAACAAAATAAAATACTGCATTCCGCCTGCATTATGAATTTATGATGAGATAGTAACGAAATAGTAATGCACAGCCACTTGGACAAGTAACTGCAATCAGATTACTGGCTTTTAAAGATTAACGCGTTAGATTACTATTTTCGGGGAAAAGTAATCAGATTACAATAACTTACTGGCATCACTGATAGTAATAGAAAGCATACATATTATACATAGCGCAGATCTCCTTTAATACGATAATGTCAATGCAACAATGTCAGAAGTAACGATAGTCCTGAACTACGAGTACTCGACCATTGATGCTTGGAATGGAGTGAGAAGAAGCGAGCAGCACGGGGAAAGCAAGATGGCGGGTGGAGACGGTAATTCTCTGGAGCTCCTACTCCAGAGAGCCGCAGACAAACTTGGGATAATCCTGTCGTCGCTGGTGAGCAGGGTCTCGTACGGACCGGGTTCCTGTATTCCTAGCGCCCGATGTCAGGATTAATAGCTATTAGTCCAAAAATCCCGTTGGCATGGTTGCTAGCTAGTTAGCCCTTGTACACTTAGGCCAACCCGCATGTCGTCTTCAATAGGTAGTTAAATCCAGAACGCCGCTGGGTTCAGCTATAAGTCTCTCAACGTTACTTCGCTCGAACAAGTCACTATACTGTGCCAATAGTGGCTCGACAATATCATGTGGTATCTAATTAGCTGTACAGCTCTCTGTCAAGATACGTTGCTTGCCGTCCTGTTACTGCTGCCAAACATTTCTTCTATAACACACACTCTGTCCAGGCATGTCCCAAGAACCCCGCGCATGCGCTCACGCTGTCTACGGCGTTAAGAGTGGAACATATACAAATAAGCGAATGATGAATACTGGTAGGTAAACAGATGACGTGAAAATATATATCTTATATATATAAACAATATATAAGTTATACAAAATAATAAACGCAGACTCTATGTGTTAATCTGGACCTTCAGAACAGCCGCCCCCTAATTAGTCGGAACCTAATTAGCAAATAAAATTTGGGGCACAGATTAATATCAAGGGTCAAATCAATTTCTCCATAATGGGCTATGGGGAGTTGGAAGTAATCTATAAAGTCGGTGGGTTATCGTCGTCGTCGGGGGGGGGTCAGGGAACGCAGGAAGCTCTATCAACTTAGCTACTGGTCTAGTATAAGTCCGCCCTTGGACGATGACCTCTGCCGCTCTGACCTTCCCATCCGAACCATTGATCACTCTGCTCACACGGCCGGCTGGCCACGTAGCTCGGGGTAGTGACTGGTCTATGATCATCACGACGGTCCCCACGGTCAGGTTGTCCCTTGGTCGGACAATAGCACTGAGGGGGTCCCTCTCCTCGCTTGGAACCTCCGGAATGACATGAGGAACGAGTCTGTACTCATCGACTGGAGGAGCTCAATGTGAACAGCTCTGGTGGTCATGCATTTATACACGATGCCCCACCTCTTCTCTGTTCCTCTTCCTCTCTTGACGTTGAATGGGCCGAAGCAGTCCACGCCCATGGAATGGAAGGCCCGCTCGCCGACTCGGAGGCGGCAGGGAGGCAGGTCTGCCATCTTTGGGATAATGGGCTGTGCCCTCCACTTGCGACAGGTCGGGCAAGTTCATTGGAATCGGCATACAGCTTCTCTCCCTTGGAGTATCCAGAAGTGCTGTCGGATCTCCACAAAGACTCGCTCGGTCCCCGCGTCGTATTTCTGAATGATCAGGTCTGTTATCCTGTGTCGGCTGCTTAGGACGATGGGATGCTTAACATCCTCGGCCAAGTCCGGGGCCCGTCTCAACCGACCACCCACCCTGATGAGGCCCTGGGCGTCGATTTCTGGGGCTAAGGTGAGGAGTCGACTGTCTGAGGGGACTGGCTTTGCCCTTATCAGACACTCCATTTCCTCTGGGAAAGAGTCTTTCTGCGCCCTCTGCAGCACAAGTAGTTCCGCTTCCTTGTAGGCAGGTGCATCGAGGTCTGTGGTGGGGGGGAGCTCCGGGTGGTGCCATAGGAATGTCCTTTTCTGGGCACTCTCCAGAGTTTGACAGTCGTCTAGGTCCGGGCCCGTTGGAGCCGGGGCTAGACTCAGCCCGCAGAACATGGACTTTTTTATTTCTGACTCGTCTTGGTTCGCCTCCCGCGGTGTGGAGATAGGCCACTTCTCCTCCGGGAGCTTAAGGAACTCTGGACCATCACTGTATGAGTTAGGACGGGTGAGGTCGGCTAGGGACATCCCCCGTGTGATGACATCCGCTGGGTTCTGCTTGGTGTCAACATATCTCCAACATTCCGCTCCTACCAGGTCTTGGATTTCGGATACTCGGACTCCTACGAAAACCTTGTACCGACAGGAGACGGACTGGATCCAGGTGATCACGGTCATGGAGTCTGACCATAGGATGATCTCACGCACCAGTATGGTGAGTTCACTTTGCACCATTTTGGCGAGTTGCGCGCCTACCAGAGCTGCGCAGAGCTCTAGTCGCGGGATCGACTGCTGCTTGCGGGGAGCTATCCTCGAGCGGGCCAGGACGAAGGCTACGTGGACTTCTCCTCCCTCTTCTCGAGCTCTCAGGTAGGCCACTGATCCGTACGCCACTTCAGAGGCGTCGCTGAAGACGTGCAGGTCTATCTGACACGTCTCCAGTCGCACGGTAGGGGGGAAGTAACGCCGCGGGATGGCAACCTCGCAGAGTAAGACAAGTTCATCCTCCCACTCTCTCCATGTGGTGGCTAAGTGCTCGGGTATGGGGTCGTCCCAGCCCTGCTCCTTGGCCCACAGTTCTCTCACCAGCATCTTCGCCCGGGTGGTGTAGGGGAGAATACACCCCATTGGGTCGTACTGGCTGGCGAGTGTTCGGTACACACTCCGCCGAGTGGTCAGTCTAGTCGTGGACGTCTCCTGATCCGTCCTCAGAGGTGTGTGTCGGTAGTGAAGCGAGTCCGTCTTGAAGCGCCAGACGAGGCCCAGGGTCATCTCTTGCGCTTCGCCTGGGGTGTGCGCCATCCAGGTCTCGCTGCTAGCGGCTTTAGTCTCTGGAGGGAGGTGCTGGAGAACTTGAGGGTCGCTACTGGCCCACTGTCGGAGGTCGAATCCACCTTTGGCTAACGAAGCCCGTAGCTTCATTAGGATGCTCTCTGCTTCTTCTGGCGTGGATACGCTCTGTAGGCAGTTGTCCACGTAGAAGCTTCGTTCAACGCTGTGTCGGACATCATCGTTGGCTCCGGGGTCTTCGGCCACGTGCTTCTGTAACGCGAACGTGGCGCAGCACGGGCTGCAGGTGGTGCCGAAGGGGAGTACCTCCCATTGGTATATCGAGGGTTGTTCGTCGTCAAGCCTCTCCCTCCACAGAAACCTCAGTAAAGGCTTGTCTTCCTCCATCAGTCGAACTTGTAGGAACATCCCCTTGATGTCGCCGCTGATGGCCACTTTGTCCTGACGAAAGCGTATCAGGACGCCGAGGAGGGAGGGTCCGAGTGTAGGACTGGGCAGGAGTAGGCTATTCAGATTCTGCTGTCCAATCTGATGACTGCAATTGAACACAATGCGGTTCTTTCCGTTGTGGGTGACCTTGTGGTGGGGCACGTACCAGGACTCTGTCGTCCCTTCTGCCTCGTGGTCATCGATTTTCTTTATGTGGCCGGCCGTTACCAGCTTCTCGATCTCGGCGCAATAGATCGTTGCTTGTGGGGGATTCTTGGCGAGGCGCCGCTCGGTGCTCTGTAGGTAGTGGTGCGTCGCTCCCTTAGGCACGTGCAGAGTGGGCATCCCTTCCCGCCTCAAGAGTGGGGTTGCGTATCTTAGCACTCCGTCGACCTCGACCCTCGTAGTCTTCTGCTCTAGTAGAGCGATGGCATACTTGTCCTCCTTGGACCGAACCATCTTGCGTTCGTTCTTGAATGGCAGCGCGTCTAGTGTCCATAGCCTCTCAACGTGCTGTAGGAGAGTGTTGTCTGTGTCGCTCGCCTTGGTGTAAAGGCAGCGTGTGGACGTTGGTCGGCTGGAAGGCCCGGAGAGGGGGCCCTGGAGCGGCCACCCCAGTCGGGTCTTAACCGCGGCTGGGCATCCTCTGGGTCCGATGTCGACCGCATCAGTTGGGACAATGAGGTCCGCGTGGTCGGAGCCAATGAGTAGGGTCGGTGTAGCGCCGCTGATGAGCGGTATGGGCAGTTGGCGTAGGTGGTCGTACTTTTCCCTCAGCTGTGGGATGGGGTAATCGTAGCGGGACAAACCTATGTCGTAGCTCGTGAACGCCTTGCTGATGGCGTACCGCTTCTCAGGCTGGTCGATCGCTGCAATGGTGAACGAGACGTTTTCACCTTTGATTGTCTTTAAGTCTCGACGAATGGTACGGAGGGTCATGGTCTCCTCTGGGCCCCGCAGGTCCAACAGGGTCGCGGCGGAGGCGAGGAGGAGTGTCTTCTCCGACCCGTCGTCGAGGACGGCGTAGGTGTCGAGTACCTTGTCCCCGTGACTGAGGAGTACTCGTACCACCTTGAGGAGCACCCTGGAGCTCCCACTCTTCGCGGGGTCGATGTAGAGTACTTCTGCTCTAGAGTTGCTTTGTGGACCTGGGTTTCGCTTGTTGCTCTCGTGCAGTGCTTCGAGGTGAGCGCCGTCACACTTGCCACACTTCTTCTTAAGGCGGCATTCTGCTGCCATGTGGCTGCGCGCGCAGCGGAAGCAGCGGCGGTTAGCTTTAATCCACTGACTTACTCCGACGGTGGTCAGTTTCTTGAATGCGTCGCACTGTGACAGCCAGTGTTCGTTGTCGCAGTATTGACATGCGATCTTCCATTTCCCCTTGGCGGGGGGGTTGTGACTCTTCTGTCGTGACACCGACTCGGCCTGGTGCATCACTGTGATGGGCCTGCTTTGGTCTTTAAACCTCCTCTGTCCCTCTTTAAAGTTCGAGCCACCCCATGCGAAGGTGTCAATTCTTAGGCTGCTAACTTCCCTGGCTAGGAAGTCAGCAAGATCCAGCAGTGACTGTTCTGGGGCATTCGGGTCACGGTAGTTTCGTTGCCGCCGAAAGCGTTCTTGGCGGAATGGGGGGAGCTTCTCCAATATGCGCTCCACGTTGGAGTTGGCGTACAACTCGTACATCCCCTTCTCTCGTTGGGACCCGAGCATCCCTACTAGGGACTGTACTTTGACGGATAGGTCGTCCAGGGCTCGGTTGTCTTTAGCCGGGGGGAGACGTTCGATCTCACGTATCTCCTGAATGACATAGTCCCATGTACGTCCGTAACGTCCGTTGAGGGCCGCCAGGGCGTCGGAATAGGGAGTTTGTGAATTGGAGTATGCCAGCGCAATGTTGTGCACTCTAGTTACCTTGAGATGCTTAAAGAGAATGGCGTACTTGTATGGCTCGTCCTGTACTCCTGACATGATTGTCTCTAGGCACATACGCAGCTCGGTATACTGCGCTCGGTCTTCTCTTGTGAAGTCTGGGAATATGGGGGTCCCAATGTAGGGTGCCATAGATGGCTGTGACACTGACGCACGTGGGGGGAGAGGCATCCGCGGCGAGTCTCCCTGTGCGTTGGGTCGTTGGTTCGTGCTGGGCGGGAACCAGGGGGTGGGTTGCCAGGCGCTAGTCCTCAGTGCCGTCTGGTGCTCGAACTCCCCGCTGGGGCGTGTTGGGGGTTCATGACGCAGCGTGTCGGGACTGAGACCGGGGCTGCGCTGAGCCTCCTGGTCTGAGATGGAGTAGTGCGGGTGGGCTTTCTGTCCTCCCTCGTCCTCAGTCAGGCTTTGTAGTCGCTCGGCTAGTTGCTCGGCAACGTAGGCAGGTTCTTCCCTTAGGCGGGTTCCCGTGTAGCTTCGTCGGGTCGGTGAGGGTGCCCTCGACCCTTGGCGTGATGATCTCCGGGAGCTCAGGGTGGAAGAATGGGGAGTTACATTCTGGAGTGCTTGCGCCATCATTTGGGCTTGTAGTCGGTCTCGCTCCATGTTTTCTTCAGCCTGGAGGCGCCTCTCTTCCAGTCTGAGATCAGCCTGGAGGCGTCTCTCTTCCAGTCTGAGGTGTTCGCGCTCACTCTCTCGTTGCGTCCTGAGATGTTCACACTCATTCTCTCGTTGCGCCTGGAGGCGGTCCCTTTCCGCCGAGGCGGTTATCGTGGTGATCAGGACTTGCGCTAGCCTCCTATCGGCTCCGCTTGGGGAGGACGCTGATGATGGTGATTTGGAGCTGACTGGGCTTGGCGGTGACCTGGTCTTCTCACGCGCTCCGAGGTCCATCTCGGAGGCGCTGTACTCTGTCTTCTCTCGCGCTCCGAGGTCCATCTCGGGGGCGCAGTACTCTTTCCTTTCATGCGCTCCGAGGTCCATCTCGGGGGCGCGATGCTTTCTTCTTTTGTGCGCTCCGAGGTCCATCTCGGGGGCGCGGTGTTCTGTGGGTATAGTCAAGTCATGCCCCGCTTGTCCCCCCTGTAAGCTAAGTCAGTTTCACTTAAACTAGCTTGGGTCTCTACATCTAGGGTTGACTCCTCTGTAAGGTTGGGCATGCTTGAGCTACCAAGGCTATCCCTGCTTAGCATCCTCGTGGATAAGCTATGAGGTAAATCTACAGCGTAGCCCTCCAAGTAGGGAGGGGGCTGACGCTGGCGCCTAGGGCACGCTAATGGGGGAGAGCTGGTTGGAGAGTGTCCGCCGCTGGCCATATTATCACTAATATTATTATTACTGATACCCTCCGGCTTGAAGGACCAATTGTAGCTAAGGGGCTACACAACCCTGACTGTATTGAAATGCTAGATTAAACCACTACTAAAGAATATTAATTAGCCAGACAGTATAGGTACACAAAATGGCGGACACTCTATTAACTGCGAGGGGACAGTGATACAAAGTTGAATAATCACTTTAATAGTAATAGAAAGCATACATATTATACATAGCGCAGATCTCCTTTAATACGATAATGTCAATGCAACAATGTCAGAAGTAACGATAGTCCTGAACTACGAGTACTCGACCATTGATGCTTGGAATGGAGTGAGAAGAAGCGAGCAGCACGGGGAAAGCAAGATGGCGGGTGGAGACGGTAATTCTCTGGAGCTCCTACTCCAGAGAGCCACAGACAAACTTGGGATAATCCTGTCGTCGCTGGTGAGGAGGGTCTCGTACGGACCAGGTTCCTGTATTCCTAGCGCCCGATGGCAGGATTAATAGCTATTAGTCCAAAAAGCCTGTTGGCATGGTTGCTAGCTAGTTAGCCCTTGTACACTTAGGCCAACCCGCATGTCGTCTTCAATAGGTAGTTAAATCCAGAACGCCGCTGGGTTCAGCTATAAGTCTCTCAACGTTACTTCGCTCGAACAAGTCACTATACTGTGCCAATAGTGGCTCGACAATATTATGTGGTATCTAATTAGCTGTACAGCTCTCTGTCAAGATACGTTGCTTGCCGTCCTGTTACTGCTGCCAAACATTTCTTCTATAACACACACTCTGTCCAGGCATGTCCCAAGAACCCCGCACATGCGCTCACGCTGTCTACGGCGTTAAGAGTGGAACATATACAAATAAGCGAATGATGAATACTGGTAGGTAAACAGATGACGTGAAAATATATATAAACAATATATAAGTTATACAAAATAATAAACGCAGACTCTATGTGTTAATCTGGACCTTCAGAACAGTTGTGTTAAATTGAAACCACCTAATGTGTACTTAGTGTGTTACAAGTTGCATTTAAGATGTGCTTGAATATATTGAAAGTTATATATTGAAGTTTACTAAAGAACGACTTTATTAAAGGGGCACTCAGCGCGGTTTCCTGAGCACATGACCGGAGATGCCATCAGGGCCAGCTGCCTTACGTGCATTACAGAATATACAGAAGGCTGCAACAAGTTATTACATACAAAATTACATATTTTGCAGATTCCTTTCAATTGTAATTAATTTCCAGATAAGCCAGTGGTTAAGTGTGAAAGCACGTTCGCTGGTGAAGAGGATCATTTCAACTTGAGCATGGTGCCTTGCCAAATCGATGGAAACCCTCCTGCTCGTGTGGAATGGTACCACCAGGGCGGACTGATCGACGCCTCTGTGCCCCTGACCAGGATGCATTCAGGGGAGTACCAACTCATAGCCACCAATGACCTTGGCAGCTCCGGTGCCTTTATTGGCATCACAGTGGAATGTGAGTAGCTAAAGAACAAAGTGGTATTTACATGTTGTCTTGTTTTGACTTTCCACGTCCTGCCTCATTATAGACTCAGGATAAATGTCACTACAAGATTTATTTCAAATGCTTGGTACCATTGTATTCAGAGCTAGTTGAATTTCAACAATAATTGCTTTGATCCAGTATTGATCTGATATTTAGCATGTCAAATGATTGTTACTTATTTTTGTGTAAAAAAAAAAAAAAGGGTTACATTCACCTTTGTCTACCAATTAGGGCATGGTGAAATCAAAAACGCTTTTTAGCCTTTTTTTTAATGTATTTTGTGTTTACTGCAGAGCGGAGTCACTGGGAGACCCATGTTACTGGCCAAACACTCTATATCAGTGATGGCTGTTGGAATGTAGACCACTTATTTTAACAAACAAAAAAATACCACTTACGGCGCCTTTATTTTCTATTCTTTAGTATAGGTTTTTTGTATTCAGAAAGTATAGTAAAGTTGTGTTCAATTGAAACCACCTAACGTATACTTAGTGTGTTAAAAGTTGTACTTAACCCTTTCACTGCCACACGACAGAAGGTTAGCCCTTTACTATCACACAACCGACGGCGATGCTCCATCATTAGCATCATTAGCTCCAATGCGGAAGTGGAAGACCAAGAAGAGGCTGGGTAGACGACGTCTGTGATTGGAGTGGAGTGAGAGGCGGAGTCACGGAGTTGGAGAGAAGACGTGGGGACAGAATGGGTTGGAGAGTGATAGGCAACCTTCGGAACGAAGAAGCCACCTAATGATGATGATGATGGAGCATCGCCGTCGGTTGTGTGATAGTAAAGGGCTAACCTTCTGTATTGTCACAGTGAAAGGGTTAACCCGCTGCCCGGTGGCAGTGAAAGGGTTAACATGGGCTTGAATATATTGAAATTATACTTTTGATATATTTTTTGAAAGTATACTTTCTATTCTTTAGTATACGTTGTATGTATTCAGAAAGTATAGTAAAGTTGTGTTAAATTGAAACCACCTAACGTACTTAGTGTGTTACAAGTTGCATTTAAGATGTGCTTGAATATATTGAAAGTTATATATTGAAGTTTACTAAAGAACGACTTTATTAAAGGGGCACTCAGCGCGGTTTCCTGAGCACATGACCGGAGATGCCATCAGGGCCAGCTGCCTTACGTGCATTACAGAATATACAGAAGGCTGCAACAATTTATTACATACAAAATTACATATTTTGCAGATTCCTTTCAATTGTAATTAATTTCCAGATAAGCCAGTGGTTAAGTGTGAAAGCACGTTCGCTGGTGAAGAGGATCATTTCAACTTGAGCATGGTGCCTTGCCAAATCGATGGAAACCCTCCTGCTCGTGTGGAATGGTACCACCAGGGCGGACTGATCGACGCCTCTGTGCCCCTGACCAGGATGCATTCAGGGGAGTACCAACTCATAGCCACCAATGACCTTGGCAGCTCCGGTGCCTTTATTGGCATCACAGTGGAATGTGAGTAGCTAAAGAACAAAGTGGTATTTACATGTTGTCATGTTTACACTCAGGCTAAATGTGATTGATTGATTGATTGATTGATTGATTGAAAACTTTATTAACAGATTGCAGAATGGGTACAATACAGTACAGCTCAATACACACAATTGTTAAGGGGATGCAGACCAGAGAAAGACTTTCGTCTTGTTTACATCAGGGTCCCCCATTTTCAATTCATCTAATTCATTCATGTCACTACAAGATTTATTTCAAATGCTTGGTACCATTGTATTCAGAGCTAGTTGAATTTGAACAATATCTGCTTTAATCCAGTATACTGTAGATCTGATATTTAGCATGTCAAATGGTTGTTACTTATTTTTGTGTAAAAAAAAACAACAAAAAAGTTACATTCACCTTTGTCTACCAATTAAGGCATGATGAATAGGTGAAATCAAAAACGCCTTTTAGCCTTTTTTTTTTTTTATGTATTTTGTGTTTACTGCAGAGCGGAGTCACTGTGTTACTGACCAAACACTCTATATCAGTGATGGCTGTTGGAATGTAGACCACTTATTTTAACAAACAAAAAAATACCACTTACGGCGCCTTTATTTTCTATTCTTTAGTATAGGTTTTTTGTATTCAGAAAGTATAGTAAAGTTGTGTTCAATTGAAACCACCTGACGTATACTTAGTGTGTTAAAAAGTTGTACTTAACATGGGCTTGAATATATTGAAATTATACTTTTGATATATGTTTTGGTTGCTTTTGCTTACCAAAGTAGTACAAAGTAGGGAGGGGGGGGGGGGTTCACACAGGGCATCATATAAGGCACCACAGAGAGCAATGGCAGGACACCTAATGTCTTTTGCATTTAGATCATTTGACTTGCATTGGTATCTGTTGCTGTATGAAGCCATTATTGGTGATCTTCCAGCCTACATCGCTTATCAGTTATCACTATCCTACTCACTCTGGTGATTGGCTTATGTTTAAGGTCCCCAGAGTTTGCACTGAGTTAGGAACATCTGCTTTTAGCTTATGTGCCCCTAACACATGGAATGTTTTGCAAAAGCACCTTAGACCTCAATACTTTAATATCCATTGCTCTGTTTAAATCTATAATAGCCAACCATTTCACCTCAGTCTAGGTAATTTATTTGATTGATTTTAATTGGTTAATTGATTCACTTTTCTGTTTCTATATTGTTTTTGTATTATGTACTATTCCTCTCGACGTCATTGTAAATGAGAGCCTGATCTCAACGATCTTTCGAGATTAAATGAAGATTGAATGAATGAATGGCTGTTTGATTGATTGATTGATTGATTGAAAATGTTATTAACAGATTGCAGAATGGGTACAATACAGTACGGCTCAATACACACAATTGTTAAGGGGATGCAGACCAGAGAAAGACCTTCGTCTTGTTTACATCAGGGTCCCCCATTTTCAATTCATCATATGACATACATGACATACAGATAGACAGTACTGCTACATCTAGACATTTATGACATACCAGATCTAGAAATATACAGTACTGTCTATTAGTACAAAAAGAGTCTAAAAAGAGATTTTTTTTGAGGGGGAATAAAATGCACATTGGAGGGGGTGGGTGGGGGGGCTGTACATTGGAGGAGGTTGGGTTTGGACATTTACAGGGGCCAGTTTCTTCCTCTTCCTCATCCGACAGTGGCTCGAGACAGTGGGTCGAGGTATAGAGCAGTCGTCTGGTAATCCGGAGGTTCCCGGTTCGATTACCGCTCCTCCCGGGCAGCGTGTCGGAAGTGTCCTTGAGCAAGACACCTAACCCCTAATTGCTCCCGATGAGCAGCAAGTTGGAACCTTGCAAGGTTGCCTCTGTCGTCGTCGGTGTGTGAATGTGTGTGAATGAATGAATGAATGAAAACTTTATTTAACAGATTGCAGAATGGGTACAATACAGTACGGCTCAATACATACAATTGTTAAGGGGATGCAGACCTGAGAAAGACGTTTGTCTTGTTTCCATCAGGGTCCCCCATTTTCAATTCATATAGACATTTATGACATACACAACATACATGACATTTATGGCATAGGGACATATAGGTATTTAGTACCGATACATTTGTGACATAGGCGGTATTCAAATATACAGTACTGTTACCCCTAGATCCTGACAGAGTATATACATATGATGGGGAGGGGACTGTACATTAGGAGGGGGTGGGTGGGTGGGAGGGAAATATACATACGGCGGGGAGGGAATATATACATGCGGTGGGGAGGAGACTGTCTATTAGGAGGTGGTGGGGGTTTTGGGCATTTACGGTGGCCAGTTTCGAATTGCAGCCTCCCGTAGGTGCTCAGAAGAACGGGTAAGAACGGGTAAAATGTGAGGAACAATTACAAATAGTTTGTTCTTTGGATATATAAATAATATAAATGCACCATTTACCATCCTTATCCTCAGACGCCCCAGAGTTCCAACATGGAGATGACACCGTGGATGTGACTCATGTGAGCAGTGGCAGCGACGTGTCTCTGAACTGCAGCGCTGGCGGCAGTCCCCTCCCAGAGCTCCTCTGGACCTACGCTGCGGCCACGGCTGGGAACGCCGGGGAAACCACCGGGGAAACCACCAGGGGGAGCCAGAGGACCGTGTGGATCACGGGAGCCACGTCTACCAACGCCGGGGTTTACATCTGCACTGCCACGAATAGACTGGGGAGCGTCACCAGATCCGCCATACTGTCCGTGAGAGGTATTATAAGTTATAACAGTCAGACACTTGTTTGTGTGTGTAGAAGATGTTCTGGGAGCGTAGGTACTTCAGGAATGACGTTACAACTTTACAGTCATCGCCTGGCTTAGAGTAGACGACAGAGTACAGCAACTTGCAATGGGCCTGGTCTACAAGATACACTACACGACCAAGGTACCCATGTACATGTCAAAATACTTCCCAAAGGTCAGTGAATACCACGATCACAACACCAGAGGGAGCTCCACAAATCATGTTAAACCCAGATTTGGCTCAAACAAGGGACTAAACACGTTGCGCAATTATGCCACATCAATGTGGAACGCCCTACCCAAGGTGTAAAGGAATGTGAATCACTACCCACTTTCAAAACAACTCTCAAAGAACACCTACGGGAGACTGCAATTCGAAACTGGCCCCTGTAAATGTCCTAACACAACCCCCTCCAATGTAGTAAATGACCAAGTATGGTTTTGTCAATATTCCAAGGTACAGTTTTGCTTGTACAGTTGTACAGTGTGTCCCCCACCCCTCCTACCCAACCCCTCCCCCTCACCCCACCAACCACCTCCAATGTAAAGTTTTCAATCAATTCAATCAATCAAAGCCTAAAACAAAAACTGACATCATGTTTTATCATGTATGATAGCATGTACAATAATGTTGTATATGTCGCATATATATATAATATTCATTTATTCTTACCGTGTATATATATCTATCCACAGCTGTCCTTTTTACATATCTGAAGATACTATATCTATATCTGTACATATCCCTTACCTATACTCTGTGTCTTTATACCTGTATTACTGTACATATTAATACTACAACTCTCTGTACATACATCTGATTAGCACTATTACTCAGTACTAGTAGTCATTTATATATTTTATACCCAGTTTAATCACCTGTACATTGTATATTGCTGTTACACTTGCACTCTGGTTGGACGCCAAACTTATTTTCCTTGTACTGTACTTGTGCTGCATGACGACAATACATTTTAATCTAATCTAATTTAATCTAATGAACTTTATTTATTCTCCCTTTTTTTTTTTACAGATACAGATATTTTGTTTTTTACAGACAGCATGATCACCCTGTCTGTGGCGATGGCGGTCAGTATCCCGCTTATTATCATCTGTATCATGATCATCTGCTGCTACTCAAGAAAGAGACATGCACTATATGCTTTTCAACCAGCCCAGACGAACGGTTCATTTATCCCAATGACAACAACAACTACTGACGTCTGATTGATTGATTGAAAACTTTATTAACAGATTGCAGAATGGGTACAGTACAGTACAGCTCAATACGTTAAGGGGATGCAGACCAGAGAAAGACTTTCGTCTTGTTTACATCAGGGTCCCCCATTTTCAATTCATCATAACATATATGACATACAGGACATACAGAGATAGACAGTACTGCTACATCTATACATTTATGACATACCAGATTTGCAAATACAGTACTGTTTGTGATACAAAAAGAGTCCAGAAAGGAGAGTATATACATTTGACGTAGAAACTGTACATTGGAGGAGGTTGGGTAGGTGGGGTGGGGTTGAGTGGGTGGCGGGGGGGGACTACATTGGAGGTGGTTGAGTGGGGGGGGGGGGGGGGGGGTGGTTGGGTAGGAGTGGTGGGTGGGTGGGGGACACTGTACAACTGTACAAGCAAAACTGTACATTGGAATATTGACAAAACCATACTTGGTCATTTACTGTACATTGGAGGGGGTTGGGTTAGGACATTTACAGGGGCCAGTCTAAGCACTCGCCTACCACCACAGAGACTCGGGGTTCGATTCCCGCCATCAACGGTACCTCCGGCTTGGTCAGTCGTCCCCATAGACATATATAAAGGCTAGATGACTCACCCCCGCTGCTGGCCAATGGAGACCGACGTTGGCGCATGCCGGCCATCTTGCCACAGGCAGCACGCCCACTCATAGCATGAATGTCTATGGTGCATGTACTTATTGTACTATTGAAATAACCATAGATTGCAAAATTTTCAACCGATTTTCAAACGGTTTGGTTTGTTATAAACATCAGAGATGTAGTTATCATACTGCATACGTATGAAAATAATTTCAACATGTCCAAGCATCCTGAATCATAGCCACGTTAATAACGTTTGTAATAAACCAAGCCGTTTGTAAATCGGTTGAACATTTTGCAAGCTATGGTTATTTCAATAGTACATGCACCATAGACATTTATGCACCATCTAGTTATATATATCTATAGTCATCCCTACGAACACAATTGGCAGTGTTCGTGGATGGGAGACTGGTGGGAGTCCTGGTCGTGGCAATAGTGACTCCTACTGGTCGATCGGGGCGTCTGTTCAGCAGGGAGGGGATCTGGGGGAGATAGCATGCACCTCTGTGTGTTAATTTTGTCAACGAAAATGATGACTAAATATGGTCGTCAACAAAGCTTTTCCCCCTGACTAAATCTAGACTAAAACAAAAAAGTCAAAATCGAGACTAAAACTGACTAAGACTCAAATGCTCAGACCTGTAGTTGACTAGAACTGACTAAGACTAAAATGAAAAATAAATGAAGGTGACTAAATATGATGAAATATGAAAAAAGAGCATTTGACACATGATGAAGACTAAAACTATTGGTTTGAGTCTTATGGTGTATATGTGGAGCACTTCTATGCTCTATATGTATATATATTCTTTTTGTACAACCAGGGGTCATGTCTGCTTCACACGTTCGGTTCACTTGACTGTTTTTGTTATTTTAAGACTGGTGAGGGTCTTTAACTGTTTACATCTTTAACTCATTACGTTATGGGGGGAGTGGGGAAAGGGGCGTCTACATGAATCTATGATCCCAATAGAAATGAATGTGAATTTGACTGACTGTAGCGGTACATAGAATTGCATTACAAGAGAATAAAATGCCTTTTTTTCATTAACGAAAACTAGACAAAAATGTCATCCGTATGATCCGTTTTAAGTCTAGACTAAAACAAAAAAGACAAAATCGAGACTAAAACTGACTAAGACTAAAATGCTCAGACCTGTAGTTGACTAAAACTGACTAAACGAAAAATAAATGAAGGTGACTAAATATGATGAAAACGAAAAAGGAGCATTTGACACATGACTAAGACTAAAATTAAAATAGCTGCCAAAATTAACACTGCGTGCGTGTCACACTCTCCCAGTGAAACTCCTTGCTGTGAGGTGAAAAGAAGCGGCTGGCGACTCCACGTGTATCGGAGGAGGCATGTGGTATTCTACACCCTCCCCCGGCTGACAGTATGGTTGCGCAAAGACCAGGAAGGGAATTGGCATAATGACTAAATTGGGGAATGGGAGAAAAGATAGAAAAAAATAAAATAAAAATACTGAATAGGTAAGATACAGTCAGCGTTGGGTTGAAGATTCAAACCAGAGTTTACATATGGACTTTAGCTCACGCCAGTGGTGTTGGCCCAGCAACTCTACTTCACAGTTCATGTGCTTTTTTGGGGGCAGGCTTAACATCAAATCACAAAGAAAACAAAACTATGCCATCATGTGTTGACATTTGAGGCCCACTCTGTAAAAAATATGTTCTTCTAAACATAATAGGTGTAGAATACTGAGAATTGGTACGAGATTGTAGGTTTTTGCTATTCATTGTGATTTATAATGTTTTTCTTATGATTCTTAATTAAATCTGACAGTTTACTCAATATGTATTCCGTTGCTTATTTGTTTTGTCTATAGCCATATTCAAATATGACCTCAGCTTTCTGTATCCTAAGTGATTTAATTAAAATGTGGTGAACGCCACTGTCTGGTGTATATAGGCGTTCACATTCCTGGGTATGAATATGAATAAATTGGGGGTATAGCAAGGGAATAGATATCATCGGAGATCATACTTTTAAATGCAACAAAAGAAGGAAGAAACTTTTCACATATTTTTATATTCAGATCAAAATGTATTGCCTATATTTATGTCTTTCTGCTATTACCCTGCCCATACTTGTACCCCCCCTCCCCCATGCTGCTATGATGCACACATTTCCCCGAGGTGATCAATAAAGTAATATCTTATCCTATCTTATCTAACAAGCGGGCAGAAAAGTGGCAATTTTTGAACTTGAACTTGAGGACTGCATACTTTTTTTGCAAACCAAAACAACATACATGCATGAGCCTGGTCTCTTTTGAAAGATGACATTCTGATTCCAGAAAAAATATTCACTTTTAGTGCTAAAGTAATAGAGTTACATAGGTTACTCAAGTTTTTCTGTAGTAGTTAGTAGTCCAGAGGTAGTATTTCCCCATAAGATGGTATGGCTTACAAATCCAGACGGAGCCATAGTCTGAAGCCTTATGTAGTACATATCCAAATTTCATAAATATCCATTCAGAAATGAGTGATTAGGAGTGATTTACATAAACTGTGTACAAAGAAAAACTCAGTTTTCTCATAGACTTCAATTCATTCGGCTGTTTTGCTCTTCCTGTTTTCGTGTTTCTTTGTGTATTTTTATTTTTTTATTTAGATCCCCATGTGGGGTATCATTGGAAAGCCACACTCATTGGTTACAACGATCCACAATCATTTTCGAGATCGGATCTAGATTGATGGAACTACTGCAGCCTGAGTCGGGAGTGGTATTTCGCACAATACCGTGTACTTTGCACAAGTCTCAAATACCGGCATGTAACTCGAGAACCGCTGAACAGATTTTGTCGTATTTTGTCGCTATCGACAGGCAACAAATAAGCCTTCAATTCGATATATATATTGTATTACAAAATATGCACACCTGAGCAGGGACGTGCACAGGACTTTAGAGGGGCAGGTGCTCAAAGGCTGAAAAGGGCACTATACCTGTGTGTGTTTTAACCGAGCACACATGGCGCGCAAGCCCGATTTTTAAGGGCCCTTTTCGGGCAGGGAGGGCCCCTTTTTATGCTTTTTGGGGGGTTTTGGTGATCAAATATTGAATATTGAACTATAATAATCAGTGCAGGAGCTCACTTATCCTTGAAAGACACTTTTATCACTGACTGCAACAACCATCAAATGCACACAGCACACACACCCACACGCACACACTCACTTAAACAAACAACACACTGCAGCACCCACTCTCCACACTTTAGATCACACAAACACACTTTATATTTATTGATAAAGGATTTGCACTACAACTCGTACACCTACTGTAAATTGTACCTAAATTGCACCCCATCACATTTCTGCCTTGCACTATATAGTATTGTAGATTAGTACACTGCATAGTATTGTATATTATATGGTAACTCAGTTACGTCTATTCTGCATCGAACATTGTACATATGTCTATACTGAACACTGTGACCTCATTTTTTTTTACTTCTAATTTACATGCTATACTATGTTATTTTATTTCATACTTATCTTGTCTTGCACAGTCTCTGGAGCGTAACAGTAAGAAGCATTTTGTATAAAAGTATTCTGTACTTCTGTATGACAACTATTAAAGAAACTTGAAACTTGAACTTGACTTAAAAGGCCCATACATCTCCATAAATGTTCAGGGGGGAGGGAATAAGTGCTTACCCTACAGACCCCAAGAAGTGCTGTATATTCTGTATTATTATTATTATAAATGCATTTTTTATTCCAATCCCGATTTGTATTTGAGATTCCCAAATCCCATCGGACTTGACTTCTTCGTGTCCCTCAGTGAGTGTAATACCAGCATTCAACTGTATGGGCCACAGCGGTTTCTATCATCATCATCATCATCATCATCATCATCATCATCATCATCATCATCATCATCATCATCACCACCCACGCTATGCATAAAATATATAGGTCCGCGGAGAGGCACGCTGAGGAGGCTGTGCAAACTGCAATGGAATATGGGGCATCTCTCTCTCTTTACCTAATATTTTGATTCTATCCTGAAATTTTTCAGTTGGAAGGGCAGTCTATATGCGTAACGGTAAAAAAAATATATATATATATATATATATTTTTTTTTTTCTCCAAAAATGGCACTTTTTTTATGAGGCTCATAAAGGCAGGTGCTCAAGCACCCCTTGGGCTCTATGTGTGCACGTGCCTGCACCCGAGCCATTAGGGGTCGCCAAAGTGCTGTTGCAAAAAATCCGAAAAACTTCCCATATGAGGGTCGTTGCAGAACTTGCAGTAAAAGGTGTAATGGTATCATGTGAATGAATGAATGAATGAAAACTTTATTAACAGATTGCAGAATGGGTACAGTACAGTACAGCTCAATACATACAATTGTTAAGGGGATGCAGACCAGAGAAAGACTTTCGTCTTGTTTACTTGTTCCTGTTTGCGGACGACTCAGCCCTGCTGGTCTCTGACAAGAACAAGTTACAGGTTGAAAAAGCCCTCAGCTCGGAACTAGGCAAAATCTGCATATGGCTCGCCGACAACAAACTATCATTACACATGGGCAAAACAGAGTCCATTCTCTTCGGTTCAAATAACAAACTCAGCAAGACTGACGGCTTCTCGGTTACAGTGGGTGACAATATTGTCACAAGGAAAGATGAAATTACCTACCTGGGTTCCATCCTAGAGGCTAATCTTTCCTGTGACAAAATGGCATCCAATGTAATAAAAAAAGTCAACCAACGAACGCGATTCTTGTACCGGATCTCCTCTCTGGTAAACAAGAATACCCTGAAGACTCTAGCAGGAGCACTCATTCAAGGGTACTACGACTATGCTTGCACCTCATGGTACCAAAGCACCTCAAAGGCACTAAAAAACAAATTACAAACATCTCAAAACAAGCTAGTCAGACTACTACTTGACCTGACTCCTAGAACCCACCTCACCCCTGCCCACTTTGACAACCTAGGATGGCTTAGAGTAGACGACAGAGTACAGCAACTTGCAATGGGCCTGGTCTACAAGATACACTACGCGACCAAGGTACCCATGTACATGTCAAAATACTTCCCAAAGGTCAGTGAATACCACGATCACAACACCAGAGGGAGCTCCACAAATCATGTAAAACCCAGATTCGGCTCAAACAAGGGACTAAACACGTTTCGCAATTATGCCACATCAATGTGGAACGCCCTGCCTAAAGCTGTAAAGGAATGTGAATCACTACCCACCTTCAAAAACACTCTCAAAAAACACCTACGTGAGACTGCAATTCGAAACTGGCCCCTACAAATGTCCTAACCTAGTTGTACAGTAAATGACCAAGTAAGGCTTTGTCAACATTCCAATGTACAGTGTAAAATGTGTGTGTGTCCCCTACCCAACCCCCCCCCCCCCCCCCACCTCCAATGTACAGCCCTCACCCAACCCACCCAACCCCACCCCACCAACCTCCTCCAATGTACAGTTTCTACGCCAAATGTATATACACTCCTTTTCTGGACACTTTTGTATCACAAACAGTACTGTATTTGCAAATCTGATATGTCATAAATGTATAGATGTAGCAGTACTGTCTATCTGTATGAATTCACTGCTTGCTTCCGGGTCTGGATGCCTCTGGGGAGTGAGTTTACTTGCAGTACCGCTTACCATCCACAACCACGTCACTACTTGTACCCGTGACTGTGGATATACTGCGGTACCTCCGTTACATATGTCATATATGTTATGATGAATTGAAAATGGGGGACCCTGGTGGAAACAAGACGAAAGTCTTTCTCTGGTCTGCATCCCCTTAACAATTGTATGTATTGAGATGTACTGTACTGTACCCATTCTGCAATCTGTTAATAAACTTTTCAATCAATTCAATCAATCAAAACATCAGGGTCCCCCATTTTCAATTCATCGTAACATATATGACATACATGACATACAGATAGACAGTACTGCTACATCTATACATTTATGACATACCAGATTTGCAATTACAGTACTGTTTGTGATACAGTAATGGAAAGGAGACTGCGACAGTACCACAACATATTGTTTGGGGACCAGAGAACATTTTCTGTTTTAGATAATATGATAACAACTACTGTCATTTAAACTAATTTAACACTGGAGCCTACTTTTGAATAACTGGAGATTATTGGGTTGTTTTCGTTTTTGGAAGGATAGCCTATTTATAAAAACAAATTGGAGAGAGGGCATGACATGTTTAAATTAAATTGGGTAGTAATATAAGATATTCCTTTATTCATCCCCTTGGGGGAAAGGGGAGGGGGGTACAGGTATGGGCAGGGTAATAGTAGAAATACATATAGGAAATATACGAATTGAAATCTGATTGATTGATTGATTGATCGACCATTTTATTAACATATTGCAGAATGGGTA
Source organism: Notolepis coatsorum (assembly GCF_963971535.1). Taxonomy (NCBI): domain Eukaryota; kingdom Metazoa; phylum Chordata; class Actinopteri; order Aulopiformes; family Paralepididae; genus Notolepis; species Notolepis coatsorum. The sequence continues at coordinate 17,565,222 of NC_140178.1, forward strand.
CAATACAGTACGGCTCAATACACACAATTGTTAAGGGGATGCAGACCAGAGAAAGACTTTCATCTTGTTTACATCAGGGTCCCCCATTTTCAATTCATAATGACATTTATGACATACACAACATACAGAGATATATATCAATATCATGACATTTACGACATACATCCCCCACCCGCCTACCCAACCCCCCCCCCCCCCCCCCCCACCACCCCCACCGAACCACCTCCAATGTACAGTTCCCCCCCCCCACCCCACCTACCCAACCCCCCCCTCCACCTAGGGGTGGGCAATATGACGATATTAAATAAATATCGGGTACAGTTCATTAACGATACACTTTTTAAACGTATCGTGGACATTGTGATGTTTTGCACAAAACCTCATGTCAGTTTCTAGATGAGATGAGACTTACTTTAGCACAGCACTTTCCTCTCTCTCTCCCTCACACAGACACACACACTCGCCCAATTTACGTCACGTACACGCACACACTCACGCATGCACACACACACAGAGAGGCAGTAACTAAGTTAGCCGCTAACTAAGCTAAGCTAACTAACCCTGGAAACGCTCACAGGGGAGTGATCCACGACACCAGTTCCATTAGTGGGGAAAGGGGGGGTGTATTGACGAGGCTTGACAACAGAGGTTTATATAATCATCATATAGGCGTGACTGTATCCATCAAAGGGTTAAATCAAGCATTTTTAAGTGCTTTAGAGGAAATGTAAAAATATCGCAATATATATCGTGTATGGTGATAGAGCAAACAAATATCGTGATACCTTTAGAGGCTGTATCGCCCAGCCCCCCCTCCACCCCACCAAACCAACCTCCTCCAATGTACAGTTTCCTCGTCAAATGTATATACTCTCTTTTTTAGACTCTTTTTTGTATCACAAACAGTACTGTATTTGTAAATCTGGTATGTCATAAATGTATAGATGTAGCAGTAGGCTGTCTATCTGTATGTCATTGTGTAATAATAATATGTCATATTATGTTATGATGATGAATTGAAAATGGGGGACCCTGATGTAAACAAGACGAAAGTCTTTCTCTGGTCTGCATCCCCCTTAACAATTGTGTGTGTATTGAGCCGTACTGTATTGTACCCATTCGGCAATCTGTTAATAAAGTTTTCAATCAATCAGTCAGCAGTCGACACAAAACGCTCTCCTGTAAGGAACGCGACCTGTCCCTTTAAGGATCAGGCTGTTGGGATCAGTGACGTCACGCGGCCATGGCGAGTTTATCGTTTATCCTTCTTTCCTTCGCTATGAAAAATATTCGGGCGAACCGGACTAACGCTAGGCTAGTTAGCTAGCTCGAGTTAATTTAGCAGACAGGGACGATGCTGTGTGTTACTGTTATGTAATAATAATAATAAAGACATAACAATAAAAACCAGAAAGGTGACTTCTTTGGCACGACGTTTTGAACATCACTTGGAGAAGCAGCAGGCAGCAGGGCGTCCTCCCTCCCGAGCTGTTGGGATAATAACTTTGAAGAAGTTTCTTTTTTTGTATTGGGTGGACACAACAGCCTTGTTGGGAGGAACTAGTATATATATACCATGGACTGGGGCACGGATCTTTGGGTGAGTTTGAAATACAAGTAGATTTTCGAAAAATGTGGTATGTTTTTCCCTGTGGCAAAGTTTTGGCACCACACTAATATTACTTTACTTTACGTTGCAAAAAACTGTGTGGGGGAAAGAGAGGTAATGCTGCTAGCTAGTCCAACGTTCTGATCCACGATCCAGCCATGCATTGATTGATTGATTGATTGAAAACTTTATTAACATATTGCAGAATGGGTACAGTACACAGTACAGCTCAATACACACAATTGTTAAGGGGGATGCAGACCAGAGAAAGACTTTCGTCTTACTCTTGTTTACATCAGGGTCCCCCATTTTCAATTCATCAGGACATAATGACACACAGATAGACAGTACTGCTACATCTATACATTTATGACATACCAGATTTACAAATACAGTACTGCCCATGGTACTACTAGTGGTCTGTGTTTAGCTCATTATAGTATTATCTATTCTACTCGTTCGGGTCACACGAACCAACCTCCTCCAATGTACAGTTTCTTCCCCCTCAAATGTATATACTCTCTTTTTTAGACTATTTTTGTATCACAAACTGTACTGTATTTGTAAATCTGGTATGTCATAAATGTATCTATAGATGTAGCAGTACTGTCAATCTGTATATATTTCTCTCCCACCCACCCACCCCCTCCTAATGTACAGTCCCCTCCCCATCATATACTCTGTCAGGATCTATGGGTAACAGTACTGTATAATTTGAATATCGTATATGTCACAAATGTAACAGTACTAAATACCTGTATATGTCATGTATGTCCCTATGCCATGAATGTCATGTATGTTGTGTATGTCATAAATGTCACTATGAATTGAAAATGGGGGACCCTGATGTAAACAAGACAAACGTCTTTCTCTGGTCTGCATCCCCTTAACAATTGTGTGTATTGAGCCGTACTGTATTGTACCCATTCTGCAATCTGTTAATAAAGTTTTCATTCATTCATATGTCATATGTTATGATGAATTGAAAATGGGGGACCCTGATGTAAACAAGACAAAAGTCTTTCTCCGGTCTGCACTTTACCCATTCTGCTAATCTGTTAACACTTTTAAATCAATCAATCAATCAATCAATGCATGTTGGCCCCGTTTCACCCAGTTTGAAACGTAGCCCCCCCCCCCCCTACTAGAATAACAATGCAGTTGTGATGTTGGCTAACGTTACATACTGGATTTTCTGCAGTCTTATGGTTGTTGCACCAGGCAGGAGTTGGATCCCAGACGTGGCTCACCCTCTCTCCACTCCTGCCCGGAGGCTGGAGAAACTGCACACGGCATTAATAGGCTTTCTGTCACCCGAGTGTCATGACTAACCTGTCATCATCATACCGACTGTGTGCATTGCAGTGACTCTAATGCCTGGAGAGCATGATGGCCTCGTATGGATGCATACCGTTTCTAAACGACTAGTCTCCTTTCTAATATACATTTAATTACTAGTGTCTGACTTCCAAACGACTTGGGTTATGGAGAGTTATGGATATCACATGGTTTGATGAATGGGGAGGCTTGGGACTAGTAGCAGATGGAAGGCAGCATTTCTGTCCACTAGCTAGCGACACTTTCAGTGCCCAGGCAGAGACACATCAACTTGGACAGCAAACTGTACAGTAGCTAGCTACAGAGACTGTGAAAACCACAATATTATGTAAATAGTGGATGGCAGAGTGGATGGTGTGTGGAGGCTGTGACCAGTGACCTCATTATGAAGCCGTCTCCCCCCCCAGGCCTCTATCCCTCGTTCCCCCCTCCCATCACCGCTGCTGCCGGTGTACCAGCCTAATTAGTTTAGCCCTCATTTAATGGGGAGAGAGTAACATATCCATATTCCAGTAGTAACTGTTATTTGGAGTCGGGCCATTGAACAGATCTTTTCTGCTCACTTTAAGAAGTTTTCTCTTTTTTTTAAATTTTTTTTTTAAAGGTAGGCGCTAGTTTCATTCTTTCATTATTAGTCATACCCAACTCAGTTGTTAGGAATTTGCCTCGGCGTCGCTCATTACAGACTACAGATAAAAACAAGGATGTCTAGGGCACGACGTCCACGAACACATACCATAAAAAGACACAACCTCACCCCACCCACGTAGAATATAACAGTGCGGTCATGCATGCATCCATAGATGTAGCGCCTAAGACTTGAGCGACTGCGTAGAAGAAAAAGAAAAAAAAAGTGAATTCCATGTTAGTTTACCAAGTTCTAGCACACTGAATGAGTCACCAAACTCACTATGGATACACTTGCCGCCTCTGTCAGAAGAAGGCACAGACTACCCCGGCTAGCCTAATTGGTTTTGGGTCATGTTTGGCCAGAGAGGGGTCATGACATCGCTTGTAGCCAAGCCTGTTCCCCGTGGCATCTGTCCCCAGCTCTCCTTGCCGTTAATCCAGGGTCTATTTTAAGCCGCTAGTTTTCAGCGTTCAACATCAGAGCCTGGGAATTAGTCCTGATAACGAGTGCCACCAGGCAAATGCTTTTCATCACCCAAGACCTTGAGTGTGACAGGCCTGGCCACACCCACAACAAGTTTGTAAAAAAAGAAAAAAGGAAAAAGAACTTGATGACTCAAAGTAAAAACATGTAGTCTAGTGACTTCCCAGAGTGACTCCTTAGTAAGTTATTCAGTAATTCAGATGATGCCGGTCGGATGTGACTTTGTTTTAAAGCTGCTGTGAGTGGTATTCTGTTGTTAAAACAAGTGGTCTACATGTTAAAATAATAATAGCTCTACATTCCGACAGCCATCACTGAGTGTCCCTCCGCTCTGCAATGAACAGAAAATACATTGTATGGTATCCTGTTCCCACTTTATCCAATCAGGAGAGAGAACTCCACACTGCAAAAATGGTCTGACAAAAATAAGAAATAAGAACTAGTTTTTTTTAAGCAAGTATGTGCTTGAAACGAGTCAAATAATCTACCAGCGCCATAAACTAATTTGGCTTGGCAAGATTTCTTGAAACAAGTCAAAAATATCTAGCGTTCTCTCTCCTGATTGGATGAAGTGGGAACGGGATACCAGGAACACAATTGTGTGTTTACTGCAGAGCGGAGTGACTGAGAGACCCATGTTACTGACCAAACACTCTATATCAGTGATGGCTGTCAGAATGTAGAACTATTTAACACTTATTTGAACAAAGAAAATACCACTTACAGCACCTTTTAAGGAGGATACAGGACTGAAATAGCACTTGTGATATGGATATGAGGTTCTTCTAGGCAAGTGTGGTGGAACAGGGACATTAGTCTTCTCTGATTATGTCACCGTTAGGCCTAACAAAAATAATGGTTGGTTTCAGGTTGCCGACCGACCCTGCCGATTTAGGTGCGACCCAATATATTTTATGAGTTTAAAAAAAAAATTATATATTAAAAAAAAAAAAAAAACATTTTTTTTTTTTTTTTTTTTTTTTAGAATAAAGTTTCATAGAAATCTTAGTCAAACATTTAGTATTATGGATATTAAACATGCTGGCAGAGTACATGCATCCATGTTGTTGTGAACATTTTAACCCTTTCACTGCCACACGACAGCCGGTTAACCCTTTCACTGTGACAATACAGAAGGTTAGCCCTTTACTATCACACAACCGACGGCGATGCTCCATCATTAGCATCATTAGCTCCGCATCCGCGGAGCTAATGATGCTAATGATGGAGCATCGCCGTCGGTTGTGTGATAGTAAAGGGCTAACCTTCTGTCGTGTGGCAGTGAAAGGGTTAATTAAATAAAGAAATTCCCTATCCATAGTCGCCGTGGGAAAGAATAAAAAAAATAAAAATAAATAAAAAATTCCCTACCTACCCATGGCCAAACTGACAACCAACCTGAAACCAACTATTATTTTTGTTAGGCCTAGGGACATTAGTCTTCTCTGATTATGTCACCGTTATCTTCATGGACGCCCTCGCCCTGGCCCTGTATGCTAATGGCCAACACACTTGAGCTTGAATGTTCCGTCTGCCGGTCGTTGTGGATGCACGGGAAATGGGCAGCAGCTCATTTGTTCTTCTTTCCTCCAGAGGAATGGGTTATAATTCCTAAACATGATGAAACCTGTCGTTAGGCAAGCGCTAAAAGTTGCGCTTGACTTTTCACATGTAATGACTTTGTAATCATTCAGGTCGGAAAACATGATGTAGGCTATGGTTGCTAGTAGGAAAACACAGAGGCTACCAGAGGTTAGCGCTGGGCAATATGGCCAAAATATCACATCACATTCACAATATTTTCCTTAGTTTTGACAGTGTTACGAAGGATCAGATTAAACCGAATATATATATTTATTAATTGATATATATTGCATAATATTTGTATATCGTTTGATATCCCTTGTGTATTCCTTGTACATATACACGGAATATCCCTTTAACCTAGTACAGACCATACTATTTCGTTCTCTTATTGGACAGCGGTCCCTTAGGCGCCACTGCCATACCCCCAAGGTCTAGTTCAAAGTCACCGCCGGGGATATGCCTGGACATGAACGGCTCTGCGCAAGGATACGAGACAGGAATAAAGCTGGTACTAGTTTGTTCACCTAACGTATAAATACGGCGCAGGTGAATACAGAAGTTAAGTTACCCAATAAGTTGAAGCCTCACCCACGATACAACGTGCGGTGAAGTATGGCCTGTTTGGCCCCAAATAGAGCATTGAGACCGCGTGCGAATTAATAACTGAAGTATCAGAGTTTAACGCTGTACCGTCGAGTTCGACCTATTCTATTCATTCAGTAATAGTCTATTTATGTATAGTGTATCGTGCGGCTACCGTTCTACAGTGACCAGCATCACCAACGTTTCCTCGTACCAGCTAGTGTGCTTATCCAGGCTGGGCAGCTTACCCTGGCGCCTTCACCCGAGGAGCCCTAGACGAGGACCGTGTGGACATGTACACTGGATAACCTACCCGACGACTACATAGCCCTTTTCGGCTGGATTATATTTGCTTTGGTCCTGTAATTGATGGAGCGGAGAATCGTCTACACCCACAATTGTGTGGGATTTACCCTGTGAGGAGCAACGTCGAGCCCGCCTCTCAGAAGCCTGAGGCTGGCTAGCTTTCTTCCATGCGGAGCTGCATGCCGGAGAACAGCTGTTATTCGTCTGCGGATCAAGAGATTATTGCACCGTCTCCTGTACTTGGAGTCTCCCTATTCTTCGTTGACCCAGACTCTACTACCGACAAATCCTCTCCCCTTGCTGGCCTACAACCGGAGGGACCCTACCAGTATCTCCCGCTGCCTTACTAGTGTACCATAGATATAATTCCTAAGATACAGGTGGTATTCATTATCTCCTGCGTAATATGATAATGGACTTACGTTATTGATTTACTCACGCACATTCTTTCGCCTTATAAGCGCGACCCTACGTAAAGTATTGTTATATACTATCATTGCTGCTAATAAATATTATTATAACCCAGTTTTGTGTGGAACCGTGTCATTGTGGGAAGTGTTCATCTGATATACCTGTGTACTGTATGGCCAGTAGTAATGTACATAAGACCGTAGTGGTTTAATGATACCATACTTATATAATACAGTCAGGGAATTGTACCCCTCAGTTACAGACAGTGTGACAGTATTTAATTTGTTTTCCAGTACAAATTACATGTGGTATATATTTAAATATGTAATTTCATCTATCTTCTTTTATATACAGTGTGTAGGCTAGTATATCATGTATAATTTCTTTTTACAATATGTGTAGGCTAGCCTATATTGTGGATGACAGTACAGTAATGACGTATATCGTGCCAGTTAGGGTACCCTTTGTATACTGTGCAGTGCACCTTGTGTATACTGTTAACTTTTACTCTTACTCATAGTATATTCAGATTCAAATTCTTTATTGACTATATTTATTGTAACATATAATATATAACCAGGGCATACAGACAGACCCTCATCTACTACACCTTTGTTGACACTGTTTCTTTTTCTCATATCTTTATATTCATAGTTAGCCTAATTATATTGTTTACACTGTTTATTTCTTCATTTTATATTCAGAGATACAATTTTATTTTATGTATTTCTACTATTACCCTGCCCATTGTACCCGTACCGCCCCTCTCCCCCATGCTGTTTATGATGCCCACATTTCCCCAAGGGGATCAATACAGGAATATCTTATCTTAAATATCTTATTATTGGCTGTTCAATTCATATAACACTCATCATTACTATCATGTATGAAAATCTCAACTTCCCTTCTCCCACAATAAGAGGACAACACCAACTTACAGTTTATTTTTAAATGTATTTATTTTAATTATCCTCAATACCTTAAACAGTATATGGTACCTTTCACTTCTAATAATCAACTTCGTCATTGTACTCAACACTTTTTTTTCTGTTCCAAAAACCTTTAAATCAGCTGGTAAAAAATATTTTATGTTTAAAGCTCCATCCGACTGGAATAGTCTACCTGTCCACATCCGTTCAATACCATCTTTTAAATAGTTTAAATTTAAAACTATGCTGTCCTCTCACTGTGAGACGACCTGCACTGCTCATGCTTTTGACCTCAACATCATAATAACATATATGAACCCATTATGTGCTATGTGTCGTTGCTGTTGTTTATGTTCTTGTCATTGTGTTGTTGTTGTTGTTGACATATAACATATATATATTTTTTGCTGGTATTGTTTATTTTGTTGTTGTTATTTATATTTTTTATACAAGATGGTCTTCTTTGCGGACCCTAGGGCTGGGCGCTATGGCCTAAATATGATATCACGATATTTTCTGACCTTTCGGCGATACACGATACACATCACGATGTTTTTCTTTTTTACCCCAAACAATTCATTATGAGGCTTACCAAGACAGTATTTGAGTTTGCAAGCTAACATTAAAGACAAAATAAAATACCCATGCATTTAGCATTTTTATATTGGATTTAGATTATTAGATTATATATTGCATATGAGATATTATATGATTTAGATATGAAATATGATTAATTGAAAATGGGGGACCCTGATGTAAACAAGACTAAAGTCTTTCTCTGGTCTGCATCCCCTTAACAATTGTATGTATTGAGCTGTACTGTACCTAGGCCTGCCGCGATAAGCAATAAATCGATTAATTGCCGCGATAATTAAAATTAATGCAATGATTTTGACGGGCGCGATTAATTGCTATTTGCGCGTTTGTTTTAATGAGGCGGAACCAGTAGTACCCCTCGTCAGTCACTCCGTGTGGGGGGCCGCTGGCCTTACTACAGAGCACAGCACGGGAGCTCCGTGGGGCACTAGCAACGCCACATATAGCTTAACTACATTTCTCAATAGTGTTGCTCCTTTTAACCAAATAGCGTTCTTTGTAGTGTAACGTTAGCTATTTTTAGACCCAAGTAGTTACTCGCTACTGCCCGGAGAAACTGGACTGCTAAATAAAGATTAAAGATCTAGTGTTGATGCTCATTCAATGCCAACAACATTAGCTAAATAGCTAACAAACGAAATACAACGTATAGCATAGCTACAATAATAATAATAATAATAATAAATCAAATTTATATAGCGCCTTTCATAGAACCCAAGGTCGCTTTACAATCAGGACAAAAAATAGGGCAAGGAAAGTAGGGGGGGGAGGGGGAAGAGGGGATGAGGGAAAGTAGGGGATAATGGACCTAATTTAATCTAAAACTAACTGATGGGGAAAGCCTTGGTGAAGAGGTGTGTTTTTAGAGCGGATTTGAAGGTGTCCAGGGTTGGGGCGTTGCGGATTTCGGGGGGGAGAGAGTTCCAGAGGGTAGGGGACGCCACGCTGAAGGCTCTGTCCCCAAAAGTCCGTAACCTGGTGCGAGGGATGGAGAGGAGACCTAGATCAGAGGATCGTAGGTTCCGGGATGGAGTGTACTGGTGGAGGAGATCAGACAGGTACCGGGGGGCGAGGGCATGGAGGGATTTGTAGGTGAGGAGCAGGAGTTTGAAGGTGATGCGGAACCTGACTGGAAGCCAGTGGAGATGGATGAGGGTGGGGGTGATGTGCTGCCAGGGCTTGGTGTGAGTGAGAACCCTGGCAGCTGAGTTCTGGACATACTGGAGCCTGTCCAGGGCTTTGCTGGGTACCCCGAACAGGACTCCATTACAATAGTCCAACCGGGAGGTGACAAATGAGTGGATCAGGGTCTCCGCCACAGAGTCTGAGAGTGAGGGTCGGAGACGGGAGATGTTCCTGAGGTGGTAGAAGGCAGACTTGGTGACAGATTTGATGTGGGAGTGAAATGAAAGTGTGGAGTCAAGGGTGACGCCCAGGTTACGGACTTCGAGAGACGGGGAGATGGAACAGCCGTCAACGTGGAGGAGGAGATCTCCAACCTTCCCGAGCAGTGCCTTGGGGGCCACAACCATGAGCTCTGTCTTTTTGCTGTTGAGTTTAAGTAATTTGGTTGCCATCCAGGTTTTTATAGCGTGGAGGCAGTTGACTACAGACTGTGGGGGGAGCTGGGAGGATGGTGAGGTGCTGATGTAGAGCTGAGTATCATCAGCATAACAGTGGAAGTCGAGTCCGTGGTGACGTATAATCTGACCGAGGGGGAGCATGTAAATGGTGAATAGTAGGGGACCCAGCACAGAGCCCAGGGGGACACCGTGGTTGACTGGGGCCGGGGGGGAGGATGAGCCGCTGACGCTGACAAACTGAGATCTATTAGTGAGATATGAATGAAACCATGACAGAGCTGTACCGGTGATGCCTAGGTTGTCGGAGAGGCATTTGAGGAGGACTGAGTGGGATATTGTGTCGAACGCCGCGGAGAGGTCGAGAAGGATGAGGAGGCTGATGTGTCCGGAGTCTGCAGCAAGGAGGAGGTCATTAGTGATCTTGATGAGGGCGGTCTCTGTGCTGTGATGTGCTCGGTAGGCTGACTGAAGGGGTTCGTAGAGCTCATGGTTGGACAGATGTTGATGAAGCTGGGCGGCGACTGCCCTTTCCAAGGTTTTGCTTAGGAAAGGAAGGTTGGAGATCGGCCGGTAGTTGTCCAGCACCTCAGGGTCCAAACCAGGCTTTTTTAGGATGGGAGTGATGGAGGGAACTATTCCAGATGACAGAGAGGAGTTGATGATGTCCGTTATGATGGGGCAGAGGGTAGGAAGGCAGGCCTTGACCAGTACCGTAGGCATGGGGTCGAGGGAGCAGGTGGAAGCTTTGGCTCTGGTAACCAGCTTCATGACCAGCGGAACATCCACTGGGGAGAAGGAGGAGAGAGAGCACTGGGGATGGAGGGATGCAGCTGGGAGCATGTAGTCCGGCGTCAGGGGTAAGTGAGGAGGGGAGGGGGCGGGCACCATGAGTTGTTGGTGGATGGAAGTCACTTTAGCCTGGAAAAAGTCCAGGAACTTAGAGCAGAGGTCAGGAGCATCAGTGTGGGAGGCAGTGAGAGGGCGGAGGAGACGATTTATGGTTGAGAAAAGCGATCTGAACACAGAATAACGTTAATACAATTACATGCATCATTGTTTACAATGAACGGGTGGGACTAGTCAAAGGACTGGACACGGGGACAAGTTAAACATGAATAAATTTATTATAACAGGTAATCGAGTTGCGCTCCCGTGCCTACGCACCACAGGGCTATTCTATTCTATACGGCTTTGACGCTTCCTCCTCATCGTTGATTGCCTGTAGTAGCTGCATCTAACGTTAGTAGCTAACGTTAAAACTAACCTAAAGTTAGTTGCTCACCAACAATCTCAACATTTGTTTTATCATTAGCTCAAAAACACAGAACCGGACGAGATGCTGCTAGGATAATAACAACAATACTTCCGCTCCGGTCGGTGGGCTTCAAAATAAAAGTCTAAAACCGGAAAAGACGGAGCGGTGGGCTTCAAAATAAAAGTTTTGGGAAATAAATTTCTCAAAACAAAATTCTCTAACCGGTCGCAATAATATCGCTTATCGCGATATTTTCGGGGGCAATTAATCGCCCAGCAAAATGTGTTATCGTGGCAGGCCTAACTGTACCCATTCTGCAATATGTTAAAGTTTTAAATCAATCAATCAATAAATAGCATTTTAGCATTTTTATGAAACTACTGTATATATGTATGTCTCTAAATGTTTTGATGAATTGAAAATGGAGGACCCTTATGTAAAAAAGCCGAAAGTCTTTTTCTGGTCTTCATCCTCCTGTACTGTATTGTACCCATTCTGCAACCTTTTAATACAGTTTTCATTCATTCATTCTGACGGAAACATAATCATTTTGATTGACAGTCGAGTCTGCCAATGACGTCACACCGCTTGCACCCGCCCTGCTGTTCTTAGCACCAATCGGCAAGCGTTATTATTTTTTGACTTCCTGAATGTCCCGTGTGCTGAACATCAACAAAGCTACTAACGTTAGCTCCCCGCGGCCGTCGAGTAGGAGACCAGTGCTTCACAGGATGACTAAATGAGGCATAATGATTTTACTACAACGAATGTTATAATAAAAGCCTTTCCATACATCTGTCTGATTGAAAACTTTATTAACAGACCGCGGAATGGGCATATCTCAGCACAGGCTGAGATATGAACGAGTAACGTGTGGACAGATTGACGCAACACAATCCTCTTGGGCAAAACATCACGATATCCACGATACGTTGAAAAAGTGTATCGTTAATGAACTGTACCCGATATTTATATAATATCGTCATATCGCCCAGCCCTAGCGGACCCCCTTGAAAACGAGATGGTTCAAGGGGTTATTCCCAATAAAGAAATTTCAATAATATCCATACCTTTGCATGGACGGTATACATTATTCAGCATATTCGGTATGTCTCTACCAGAGGTTTCTATATTTTAACCTTATTACAGCAGTGCCAACAATTACAGTGGCTCGGGAGGTAGAGCAGTCGTCTGGTAATCCGGAGGTTCCAGATTCTATTTCCGCTCCTCCCGGGCAGCGTGTCAAAGTATCCTTGAGCAAGACACTTAACCCCTAATTGCTCCCGATGAGGCCTAAAAGAAAAAATTGTTTGGTTCCGGTTGCCGACAGACCCTGCCGATTTAGGTGCGACCCAATTTATTTTGAGTACATTTTATTATTATAATTCTTTTTTACAATAAAGTTTCATAAAAATCTTAGTCAAACCTTTAGTATTATGGATATTAAACATGCTGGCAGAGTACATGCATCCATGTTGTCGTGAACATTTTAATTAAATAAAGAAATTCCCTATCCATAGTCGCCGTGGGAAAAAATAAAATAAAAATAAAATAAATTCCCTACCTACCCATGGCCTTAACACATTCGGGACGGGCCACGTATAAATCCGTGTTTCGAATCCATGCGTTGTGGACAGAGGCACGGATATCTCCGTGGGAAGGTTGTTTTGGCTTTATTCCATTTTAATAACCTATTCAAGGTCGCCGAGCGGCACTGCAGATTTACCCTACTCTATGAATTCGACAAGGTGCAATACCGGCCAGATCCTCTTAGGGGCGCTATCGCGATAATGCAGTGTGCCCTGTGGCTGAACGGATCAGTATTTTATTTTTTTACTTTCAATGGAGATTTCAGTTAGCAGGATTCTAGATGTGTAGCCTGTAGCTTGGATTACGTTTTGGATCGCAGATTTCACCATGCAATACGAGGATTTATCATCAGCCAATGGACATATCGATCTACCAGATGGCGATCGATAACGGGGAAATGCTCGGGGACATCCCACCGACCACGGTAAGATCTTTTTCACGTAAAGTACATCCCGATCGGGCCTTGCTTTGATAGCCATCCAGGCGTTCGGCCTATGTGGCTAATGAGGCTAACGCGGTTATTGGTAATCGATAATCAGAAACGACGTCCCCCGCCCCCCCCCCTTTCATGCATACATGCGTGAGGATCGTACCGATCATATGCAGTTTGAGTTTTAACTGGAGCGTATCTATAACCGAAATGCCATTGGCTTTAACGTTATTAGCTATTAGCCCATTATCTCGGCTTCCAGGAAATATACTAGACCAAATCCGGTATAATGCTTATATTCACGGCGCTATAAAATGAGAACCTATTAATGAATTTTTTTTCCTTTAAGCCATTTTGAAGGGATGGTTTATGGACTCGATTGACAATGAGAATGGACAGATAGCAATACTATAAAGTATAGATTTAGCTGTACAAACAGCCCCACATCTTTTTACATTTCCCGGTCCTCTTGAGAATAATTAGACTCATAGCAGTGGCCGCGATTGTGTTAACTGACAACCAACAGGAACCAAACAATATTTTATTTTATGCCTGAGCAGGTTTGCACCTTGCATGGTTGCCTCCGCCATCAGTGTGTGAATGGGTGTGTGAATGTGAGGAACAAATTGTAAAGTGCTTTGGACAAAAGAGCTATATAAATGCACCATTTACCATTTTAAAGACATGAATCGTCCCCCAAAACACAGCGTCTTAATGCCTAACAACTTCAGTCTGAGACGTCGGGTGCTTTAACAAAAGCTCAGACTTTCCCACTCGGGTCAGAATTCAGTTGCTGTTAGAGAGGTATCTTTCCAACATGAGGGTCGGAAACCTCCCAGTTCCGAATGCGTGTGAATGTACTGTAGCGAAGCCTCAACTAGGACTCTAATGAGAGTGTAGCGGTTAGGGATGGGCAGCATGGGTAATCGATTACTCGACTACTCACCATTTCAACTGAACTCTATTTTGAGGGTGCTCGATTTTAAAAAGTCCCTGTTTGTACCAATGAAACGGAAAACTTGCTTTGAAATCTCGCTCTGAAATCCCGTAAGGCGTGAGTTGTTGTAGGACGCTGGAAACTGGAAGCTGTGGAACATGGATAGTAAATGCGTTACAGCGAAAAGTTTGTTAGCTTAGCGCTATCCGAAAGATAAAAACAGCGGTTAGTGTGCATTTCCAAATTGTGCCAACAACATGTCGCCCACTTTGCGTAGTGTTCATAGACTATTGATGCTGTTTCCATGAGCGGAGAGACCTGCTGCAGACAGAGAGTGGAGGTAATGGAGGACCCTTATGTAAACAAGACAAAGTATTTTTCTGGTCTTCATCCTCTTAGCAGTTGTTTGTATTGAGCTGTACTGTATTGTACCCATTCTGCAATCCGTTAATAACGTTTTCAATCAATGTAATTATTACAAATGGTAACTTGACTGTTTTGAAGATACGCATTAAGCATCAGGTATATTGCATTTGCTGTGCATTGTTATGTCCTCGGAGCGAGACATAATAAAATCGGTAGCGTGTGTGTGTTATTGCTGCTGCAACGCTCTTTAAGATGCCTTCAAAAAATATATTTCTCGATACAATTACTACAGCACTACTTTTTCATGCGATCTGGGAAGACATTACTCTTAGGGATCTAGTAGTGTGTTTCTTATTTGGTTTAGTTTAAAACCCTTTCACTACCACAGGTTAACCCTTTCACTACCACAGACGGTTAACCCTTTGTCGTGTGGCAGTGAAAGGGTTAAAGCTAAATAAACGTGTTGCCTCTCATGAAACCTTTTTGCAGAGTTGTTGGTAACAACGTCCTCTCTTTGACTGATAGTTAGCTTCTGTTTGGTGAGAGAGCACTAGTGATATAGGCTTCCACTCCCCAGCAGACTCCTGCACGGGCAAATGTTGGGTGTTCTACTTCATCCTCGTACGTCCTCGTGTGCACGCTTGAGCTACCTCATGCATATTTACCATACTTGAATAAGAAATTCTTAGTCATCTGGTCACAGATTCTTCTTTATCGACGACTAGTAGCCTAATGCTGCTGCTGAGTGCTGAGAGCTTCTTTTGCCTCTTAATGTCTGGCCAATATCTCCTGCTGAGAGCTTCTTTTGCCTCTTATGTCTTGCCAATATCTCCCGCTGAGAGCTCCTTTTGCCTCTTATGTCTGGCCAATATATCCTGCTTTATTGCGTAAGAAACCTCAGAATGTTACCTTTCAAAAGAGACCAGACTCAGACTCATGCATGTTCTATAAAGTATAATAAAAAATAGCTAATTACTTTGGGTATGCAATCATCAGGCGTTTTATGCTAAATGTTGGGTAAGCTTAAGGGGTTAACAACCTTTAACCAGAAGTAATTATTTTGTGAGTACAGTTTCACTTTGTCTCAGCAGTTACTCTTCTATTGTTGCTCACCTTGCCTGTATGTACGTGTCCCAGGGGGCTCCACATGCCCCTTTGCCCCGATATCTGGTTCTGGTTCTGTGTGATTGCCTACCACTGGGGAAATAGTTCCTGGAATATTTGGGGGCCCGGTGATTGATTATTAAGTGGCACTTTCCAATGCCACTTAACAACCTTCAACCAGAAGTCATTCTCTTGCGAGTACAAACCCAACGGTTTCACTTTGTCTCCGCAGTTACTCTTCTATTGTTGGGCCTAACAAAAATAATAGTTGGTTTCAGGTTGGTTGTCAGTTTGGCCATGGGTAGGTAGGGAATTTATTTTATTTTATTTTTTTATTTTATTCTTTCCCATGGCGACTATGGATAGGGAATTTCTTTATTTAATTAAAATGTTCACAACAACATGGATGCATGTACTCTGCCAGCATGTTTAATATCCATAATACTAAATGTTTGACTAAGGGTGTGTTCACATCTGAAAGTCCGGACTTTCCGTGGATAGTCCGGACTTTCTGGTGGACCAAATGTGAAAATGATACATTGTTTGATTTGGTCTGCGTTCACACTACCCTGTTTGGTGCGGATCTAATTTGTAAACAAAGGACATGCTGTCGCCAAGTCGTTCATCTATTGGACTAGCACTCACAAACATAACAGTTGCCGACAGCGTCTCTTGTGATAAAGCAGAGAGATACTGTCATTACGAGCGTGGGCGTGGCGCAAGTCGACTAGAGAGTAGAGATATAGAGAGAGCGAGCGAGAGAGAGAGAGAGAGGGAGAGAGAGAGAGAGAGAGACTGTCCGCGCGCCTGTCATTCATTTGAGTTGGGTCGCGCGCAAGCTGTCACTTGGCGCTGTCAAGTTGGGTCGCCCGACCGCCGCTAGGCACCTGTCACTCATTTCAGTCATTTGCTCTAGATTAGATACTATATAAAGTTCGTTTTGCGTTCACACCAACAGCAAACGAACCATGGTCCACTTTGAAACGAACCGAGTCCCAACTTTTCAAGAGGACCATGGTTCGGTTGTTTGGTCCTCATTATAGTTCGGTTTGCGTTCATACCTGTACAAACCAAACGGACTATCGATCTAAAGGGACCATGGTCCACTTAAAGTGGACCAAACAGGGTAGGTGTGAACGCGCCCTAAGATTTCTATGAAACGTTATTCTAAAAAAAAAAAAAAAAAAAAAAAATCTGATATTTTTATAATTTTTTTAAAAAACTCATAAAATATATTGGGTCGCACCTAAATCGGCAGGGTCGGTCGGCAACCTGAAACCAACGATTATTTTTGTTAGGCCCTGCTCACCTCGCCTCCATGTACGTGTCCCATGGGGGCCCTCATGCCCTTTCGCCCAGACACACAGTACATCTATCATGCAGCTAACGATGAAGGCGGACCCTCACTCACAGTCTCTGTAAAGTTGTTACCCTGCCCTGCCTCTCAGACGTACCCGTCAATATCAGCTGACATTGGCCTTTCACTTAGAAGGTGCCGATATGGGTGTTTGATGTCTTTTGTGTACCATAACTTACTGTGATTTATTTTTATTGTTTCTGATTGAACTGTTTATTTGATCTAATTCAGTTCAATAACCAAACTGAGTTAATGTGTGTGTGAGACACTATTGCATTTATTAAATTTAAATTAAATTTAATCATGTACTGTAACAGTATAATCGAATAGGATATCATAATTCCCATAGCCTCTCATTGGTTATTAGAGGGTGAGATTCATAATTTACCTAGACATGTTTTATTTTACAATGGGATGTCTCATTCACCATTTTACAAAAGGGATGTAATACTTTGAGTAATGTTCTAAGTAGGGATGTTCGATATTGGCTTTTTTACCTATACCGATATTGTCCAACTCTTAATTTCCGATACCGATATCAACCGATACCGATATATGCAGGGTTTCCCCCCCCAAAAAACGGAATAATTTCAGGTAATTAACATTACATATCGCTTGTTGTGGAATTAACACAACATTATGCATACTTTTGACAATAAATAAAATCAGAATTTGTTCTTACTTGCTTGCCTGGGTAAATAAAGGTTATAGAAATGTAAAAAAAATAAAAGAAAATATTTTTTTGAAAACCGATACCGATATTTTCCGATATCACATTTTAATGGCAATATCGGCCGATAATATCGGTAGGCCGATAATATCGGTAGGCCGATAATATCGAACATCCCTATTGTTTTCCATATTGGGCCATTGGTGGAAGGGTTACATACATGTACTTGTAGGCCTTCAGAGAATCACACTTCCCTATAAAACCAGTTTTTCTTTTTTTAAGAACATTCTATATTTTAAGTAACCTTATTACAGCAGTGCCAACAACTACAGTGGCTCGGGAGGTAGATCGGTTATCTGGTAATCCGGAGGTTCCCGGTCCGGTTCCCTCTCCTCCCGGGTAGCCTGTCGAGGTGTCCTTGAGCAAGACACTTAACCCCTAATTGCTCCTGATGAGCAGGTTGGCACCTTGCATGGTTGCCTCCACCATCGGTGTGTGAGTGAATGGGTAAAATGTGAGGAACAAATTGTAAAGCGCTTTGGATAAAAGCTGTTATATAAATGCAGCCATTTACCATTTACATAAGAGGCTAACAGCAGCAGCAATGGGCCAGGCATAAGGGGCAAAAGATGAAGCTTCACTTGCATGCAGTTTCCATCAGTTCTATTCCAAAATGCTGAAAACATGACTCTAGATATAGGCATAACTTTGCCTCTTGTGAAAATGTACCTAGATTGTATAGTAAGGATGACTGTCAGTGTCTTGGGCCTTGTAATATCTTTCTACATCAGAACATGTGCATGGCATTTCTAGCAGTCATTGACACTTGAAATAGTTTAAATAGTTTAGCCTTATATAAATGAATAGCAATTTGTTTGACATGATTTAAGGCTTATGAAATTGCATTACGCAAGTTGCAGGACTTACTCACAACCTTTGTACTCAATGGCAGTTTATGTATGAGTGGTTCACATAAGGGCAAAAAACTGTTTTTGAGATAAAATCCTGAACTGTGGTTTAGCCTAATCTAATTTAAAAAGTTCTGATTCTGTTTCCATGAAGATGAGATGAAATATTCCTTTATTGATCCCCTTGGGGAAATCTGGGTGTCATAGCAGCATGGGGGATGGGGGGAGTTTTACAGGTATGGTAATAAGGGTAATGGAAAGCCATTAATATAGGCAATAAAATGACATCTGAATATAGAAATATGAGTAAAATAAACAGTGTAAATTAAGATGAGGGTCTGTATTAGGGATGCTCCAATATTGATATCAGATATCGGCCCCGATATGACTAAAATAGCTAGATTGGGTATCGGAGACAATTAAAAACAAAAACAATATATATATTTTTTAAATTATAATTTTTTATTTATTTAGTTATTTAATTTGAATAATAAATAACAATTCAGTACATACATTTATATCTGTGTTCATTTTGTTTCACTAAGTTAGGAAAGTAAAGCCTGATGTTGCCTTGCACAAAATAATGATCCCAGTCTCTTCCACACAGTGAGGCATACACAGTTTATTAATTGAACAATGGGTACCCAAAGCCCAGGTATCGGTATCGTGACTGAAAAAGTCAGATCGGTGCATCCCTAGTCTGTATGCCCTGTGATGCACCGATGTGAAAATTGTGGCAGATACCGATAACCGATATTAATATTGCTGTTCTGGCCGATACCGATATTTACAGATGTCGATATCTCTATATAGAAAAAACTTTTTTATGATAATCAAATAAAGAGCTATTTTCCAAAACGCTTATTTTTTTTTGTAATTTATTTTCAGAAATGACAGATATTTTGAAACTATTTAAGGCCAAAACATGTAAAAAGAAAAAAAAAAGATTACAAAATGTTTAATTTTTTTTTATATCGCCCCATATCAGCCCTATCTTGATATCGGACCGATACTGATGTGTAAAAAAACGGCCATAGCGGCCAATATTATATCGGCGGCCGATATATCGTGCATCACTATATGTTACAATAAATATAGGCAATTAAGAATTTGAATCTGAATATATATTTACTATGAGTAAGAGTAAAAGTAAACAGTATACACAAGTTGCAGTATAGACTGATTTCTTTATAGCAATTCTGCAGTTACAAGATACAAGATACTTTAATGCCACACAATGATGGTTGGTGGTAATTGTTTGCGGTACAGTTTGTTAAGCACTGGGATGTCCATCAACATGAAACATCATACATCAAACGCCCACCTCCCAATCCCCACAATAAATATATACATAAATACATACAGGACAGTCCCATGTAACCGTGTCAGTCAGTGACGGATGCTTGCCCGTCTGTGCAAAGTGGGGCGGGCCAGGGTGTTTAGTGTTCGGACTGCTGTGGGGAAAAAACTGTTTGTGAAGCGTGTGTGTCTCTGGACCTGTAGTGATCTGAGGGCATGCGCGCTGGAATAAGTGGTGTGCTGGGTGGGAGGGATCGTTGACTTTTTTACCAGAGCGGGTGACTGTGCGTGAGGTGTAGATGGAGTCCAGAGAGGGGGAGGGGGCAGCCAATTATTTTGGAGGCTGTCTTTGGTGATGCGTTGGAGTTTGTGTTTGGTGTGTTTGTCAGTGGAACCGTACCAGACTGTGATGGATGAGGTGAGGATGCTTGGAATTATGGCCTGGTGTAGAATTGGACCAGCAGGCGTTGTTGGGACTCTGTACTTCCTCAGTTGGTAAAAGGTGATCTCCTTCATTTGGTTTTAGTTCCTCGTTGTATGTAAAGTGTTGTGAGGGGTCTAGAATAACAAGGCCCACCATGTCGGGAGACCCTCCTTCCAGAGGAGCCCTCTCCTCTACACTGTAAAACCACAGAGCGGTTGTAGGAGGTGCTCGGAGATGGCAGTACCACCGGCTAGTGGCTTACATATAATTTCACACACTAGCTACAGGCTTGTCTGAGCTTGAGTAATAATAAACTTTATATAAAATATATATATATAAAACGAGCATCAAAATGGACAAAGGCAAGACACGGAACATCAAATCACAGTTTTTCACACCAGGATCCAACATCCCAATAGCTAATAAAGGAACAAAAAACGACCCCCGTCGTGCCGATGCTGAAACACTCAGAGAGCCTAAACAGAAGGAACTAAACCCATCTGGGGCGACGGCAGCTCGGGAGGTAGAGGGCGCTCGCCTGGTAATCGGAAGGTTCCCGATTCGATTCCCAAGGACACTTCTATTCCGTCTTCTCCCGGTAAAGTATTTCTATTCTATTCTAGTGTGTTGAAGTGTCCTTGAGTGAGACACTTGACTTAACCCCTAACTGCTCCCGATGAGCAGGTCGGGCACCGTGCGTGGTCACCTCCGCCATCGGTGTGTGGGCGAATGTGAGGCATGAGTTTTAAAGCACTTCGGATAAATGCAGATCATTTGCCATTTAACACATCCTGCGCCAAAAACGAGTTTACTCGTTATTGCCCGCCAATCTAATAACGCCAACAACGAGTTTACTCGTTTTTATGATCGTTATTTCCTTTATTCGCTATTGGCATTCATAATTCATCCAGGAAGGCTCCGGGAGCCAGCTGGACCCTGTCTGATATTTCAACGCCTCAATACCGCCGCCTGGTGGATTTCGGGCGAGTTGCACTCCACTCTAAACCGGATGTGGCGCTCTGTGCATCGGGGGAAATCCTCTTGTTATGTTGATCAAGACAAACACTCGAGTGCATTTGATCGCTTTCGAGACGCAAGAATCAATATGCTTTCGGCGTTTATTACGTCATAAAAACGGAAAATGGATCTAGTAGATCGACATCAAATAATTGGATTTTCTTTTCTCCAGACACATCGGCCACAGGTAAGAGGAATCTAACGTTAATTCCAGCTCGATTGTCCATTTATTTCATTGCAATCCATCTGCTCAACGTATCATGACGTACTAAGGAAAGCCATTACTGACAATCAAGGAATCATAAACGACCCCCCCCCCCCTTTCCTTCACGCATGATGGAGCATAATGTATACCGAGCATATGCATTTGAAATTTTTAATATGCGCCAATAGAGCTTTTTTCGAAGCTTCGAATTAAAATCGAAGCTCGGCCCCGAAGCTTCGATTGCCAAAAAAAGCTTCGAAGGTCAGCCCTACTTATATTCACGACGGTACTAACACGACAATGTATGAATGGAAAAATATAACGTT
The DNA here is from genome assembly GCF_963971535.1 of Notolepis coatsorum. Lineage (NCBI taxonomy): Eukaryota > Metazoa > Chordata > Actinopteri > Aulopiformes > Paralepididae > Notolepis > Notolepis coatsorum. The sequence goes on from NC_140178.1 coordinate 17,587,166, forward strand.
CCCACATCCGGAACGATAGATACCCGATGTTGAATGGGCCATAGTAATGTTGATATAGCTATAATTAGGGATGTCCCGATCACGTTTTTTTGCTCCCGATCCGATCCCGATCATGTGATTTTGAGTATCTACCGATACCGATCTTTCCCGATCCGATCAAATTTTTTTATTTTATTTATTTATTTTATTCAACAAACATGACCATGTTCACGTCTTAAACTCATACTGAGGCATTGGTTTTGGTTTTAAATTGCATATCATCATTAATTTATTTATTGTCACACAGAGCAGAAGAATTTTGCCAAAACAAACCAATAGTATCCAGTTGCAGAACGGCAGACCAGCCACACTCTCAGACCCAAACGCATTTCCTTTGATTTAATTATACATCAAATGATTTATGTCAAGGATTGCAATGCCTCGCTTGAATGAAGTAAACTTTTCACCTGGATAACGTCAACATTCAGGGTGAATGTAATGTGAGAAATTGGGATAAAAAATAAAATAAAAAATAAAATTGAATTTGGGTCTGAGAGTTTGGCTGTTCTGCCGTTCTGCAGCTGGATACTATTGGTTTGTTTTGGCAAAATTCTTCTGCTCTGTGTGACAATAAATAAATGAATGATGATATGCAATTTAAAACCAAAACTAAGGCCTCTGTATGAGTTTAAGACATGAACATGGTCATGTTTGTTGAATAAAAAAAAAAAAGTTAAAAAAAAATGGCCGATTATATATATTCTTTTTGTCGATCCCGATCTTCGGAAAATCACGTGATTGGCCCCGATCGGATCGGGACATCCCTAGCTATAATATTTAAAAAGTTATAGCCCTGCAAAGAAGGTGAGCGACTCCATAGGCTTACAGCACTGGCAGAGAGTGGTATAAGACGGGCAAACTGCGTGGCACAGAATGTGTTAATGACTTCTGCCCCGATTGCACTCATATCCATCATCATGAAGTGCTTCGAGAGGGAGGCGGCTGGGTGGCGTAGCGGAGATTGCGCTCGTCACCAATGCAAGAGACTCCGGTATCGAATCCCAGTCTCAGCATTGCCTTCGGCTTGGGCCGGCCGTCGTACTGGCTCATTTGGCAGAGTCAGCGGGTGGAAGTCGATGGGTGGGGATTGGACGTTGTGGACAGCGACCCCTACAGGTCGGTTCGGAGACGCCTGCACAGCAGAGACAGGAAGTGGCGAGGGTAGTGTGAGCCTCCCATGCGTTACACCTCGCCACTGAGAGTCCGCGCTGGCAGGCGAAAAGATGTGACAGGCTGCCTCCTCGTGTGCCGGAGGGAACACGTGATGCAAGACCTGACACGCAAACTCATAAACAATGTTTCTGTACTGGAGGTGTACAGTATTTCAATAGGCAACCCTGAAAGGATTATTTTTCTAGAATAGCAACACTAGCCAAAACATAGGCATTGTATGCATAAAAGGGGCAATTTTGCTAAACTTAAGTGACCACAGTAGGCATTAATCACTTAATAGTTCAAATGTCTGTGTCCCATTCCCGTTTGCACACGCAGATACACACACACACAGTGGGCCAGTGACTTTGGTGATATGTGCTATTGCACAGATGTGTGTCCCGTTTGCACATGCACGCACAGTACAAATATACATTTATTAAAAAAAATAAAAAATAAACTCTGTTACTTGAAATATTTTCACTATGCTCCTAAATATTTTTGTCTGCTCCTAAATTTCTTTGTGTGCTCCTAAATTTGTTCATTTAGGAGCACATGTGCTCCTTGGGAAAAAGGTTAGCGTAGGCTCACCTCAAATCTGGCCTATCAGCCTCACTGGATAAACACCAATTCACCTACCGTGAGAACAGGAACATGGAGGACAGCGCTACATTCAGCCCTCTCCCACCTGGATGACAGCAACACCCATGTGAGAATGCTGTTCATCGACTTTAGCTCAGCATTCATCACCATCGTCCCCTCCAAACTCATCTCCAAACTCGGTGACCTTGACATCAACCCCTCCCCTCTGCAACTGGATCCTTGACTTCCTAAACCAACAGCCCAGTATGTTTTAGGTTAGACGATCTCACCGCGTCCACCCTGAACACCGGCGTCCCGCAGGGCTGTGTGCTGAGACCTCTCCTCTACTCCCTCTTCACCCACGACTGCACTCCTCTCCTGTACATACAGGCTTCAATACCATTAGCAAGTTTGCAGATGACACAACGCCGGTGGTGTGTCTCATCAAAAACAATGATGCGTCGGCCTATAGAGAGGAGGTCCAGCACCTATACTGTACGAACTCTGAACTCTGCTGCCTACAACTGTCTTACACTTTACTCATAACTACCTTCATTATACCACTATATCCATACTATATTTTGTATTTTTTGTATTTCTCTGTTTTTATATTGTAAGCACTTTGTGCTTTCTTTGTGGATCTAGCGCTGAGACTCGGAATGGATTTGGTAGCTTTTTTCTGCGTCTCCGTAGACTGCCGCACCACCGTTTTAATGTCTTAGTGAAGATTGGTTTATATGAAAACCGATTTATGTATAATTTCGCTAGCTCGCCAACGTTACTGTGATTAAAGCAAACTTAAAAAAAATGAATATAAAAAAAAAAATATATATATATATATATATATATATTTTTTTTTAACGTTTTCTTTTTATTATTGTTTCTGGAGGGGGGGGCCGCCCCGCCAAGGCAATGGTAGGGGAAACACTGTGTAGTATAGTATCATAGTAGTAAGGTACATAATAGTAAAATACTGTGTCTTCTTAGTTTTTTATTTCAGATATTGTTTGAGAAGGTGTGTTTTTAAGGCTACAACGGAAAAGTGGGTCGGGTTTCGGCTGTCCTGACTGTGAAGAGAAGTTCGTTCCACCATTGTGAAGCAAGGACCTAGAATAGCCTGCTTCGCTCGGATAGGAGTAGGTCTGAGGTAGCCAGAAGATGTAGAGCGGAGGGGTCTTGAGGGTGTGTAATTAGAGACCACTGAAGGTAGGAGGGAGCCGTTCCCCCCTGGCTGCACGGTATGCCAGGTCAAGGACCTTGACACGGATTTTTGCGGCAATGGGAAGCCAGTGCAGCTCTCTTTAAGAAGTTGGGTAACGTGGGCTGACTTTGGTAAGTTGGAGATCAGGAGGGCAAGTGGCTTGGTGCCAGTAGCCCGGTAAACCATCTGGCAGTGCATTGCAGTAGTGGAAGCGAGACATGGCTGTTTGTCGAGTGGCTTCTTCTGGCAGGAAAGGGCGGATCTTTCTCACATTGCTCAGGAAGAATCTACATGTTCTGGTTGTTGAGGTGATGTGAGCAGAGAAGTTCAGCCGGTCATCAAGGACTACACCTAGGTTCTGGCTCACATATACAGTATATATATAACAAATTGGGTATTGGCATCGGCCCTAAAAAACCACAACACTGCATCCCTATTGATTTCTCTCTCTCTTGTTTTTGGTTGGTTGGACTGAAATCACTAGACCGGTTAGTAAATCAGATAGGCTTCTTAAAGGGGACATACTTTTCAGGGATGACAGTGGCTCGGGAGATGGAGCAGTCATCTGGTAATCGGAGGTTCCCGGTTCGATTCCCGCTCCTCCCGGGCAGCGTGTTGAAGTGTCCCTGAGCAAGACACTTAACCCCTAATTGCTCCCGATGAGCAGGTCGGCACCTTGCATGGTTGCCTCCGCCGTCAGTGTGTGAGTGAATGGGTAAAATGTGAAGAACAAATTGTAAAGCGCTTTGGATAAAAGAGTTATATAAATGCAGCCATTTACCATTCATGTCCTTTTCAACAAGTTATATCGGTCTTTGAGGTCCCCTAAACATGTCTTTTAAATTTCTTTTGCTAAAAAAGATGATGCATTCTAGCAGTCTCTATACCCCTGTGTTTCAGTCCTGTTCTCAACGGGCTGTTTCTGTGCCTGTAATGAGCTGTAATTTCCGAAAAAAATAATTCTGATCTAATTTTCATACTAAACATTGCAGATCAAATATAGGTCAAGATACAGCAATAGCATAGCAATCTTTTAGGTTCAACTTTAGGTAGAAAAGAGAAGATTTACGTGTGAGCCGGCATCTTGTACATGCACATTTTATGATTATTTTTCATATGCATATTATACTGGGTCTTAACTACGGTGATTGCGGCTGCAATTCTGAACGTCTCTTTTCAAGAGGAAGGGTTCTTGTCACAGCTGAACTGTGTTGGGACCACCCCTCGTTCTGTAAACAACAAAAAGGACTATACTAACTGGTATGATGATAAACCTATGTTAACTTGATGATCTGGTTGTTAACACTAACAAATGGGCAGCCAAAGTAAGCTCTTTGGAAAGCAGTGAGTTCATGAACATAAACAATGAAGTAGGCCTACACAGAGAGAGAGAGAAATTTGTTGGGTGGTTTCTCCTATATAATCCTATGGTTTATCGGCACAAAAATGTAAATAAGTAAGCTGTGCTCAGCTGTGTTCTGTATGACGGCATGTACAATAGCGCTGTATATACTGTGTATTTACATCATATATACTGTATATCCATATCTGTCTGAATATACCTGCATATAATCCTCCCATAATACAGTACCTACTTATACACCTGCATATAACTCTGTATAATAGCATGTACAAGAATGCTGTATATACCGTATAGGCTATATATATTATTATTATACCTTTTTATTTAAATTTTTTTTTGTTTACATATCTGTATCACTGTACATATTAATACTACAACTCTGTACATACATCTGATTAGCACTATTACTCTGTAGTACTGATTTATATATTTTATACCCAGTTTAATCACCTGTACATTGTATATTTACTATTGCACTTTTACTGTTACATTTGCACTCTGGTTGGACGCCAAACCTTATTTTTTCGTTGTACTGTACTTGTGCTGTACGATGATGACAATACAAATATGTGTGCCGTGTGCTGATCAGTAAACAGGCTACACTCTTATTTAGACCGGTATGGCCCTTTTTCTTAGAATAGGAGGCGAGGATAGGAGTATCCCTTCAAGATGCCTACAAGGTCAACCGACAACAATTCGTCGAACGTCACCCTTCCAGAGATGATGTTATCGAAATGCGTCGGTCCACACACACACACACACACACACACACACACACACACACACACACACACACACACACACAGTCACAGTCACAGTCACAGTCACAGTCACACACACACACACACACACACACACACACACACCCACACAGAGGAGCACCGTCCTGTTTCCTGTCTGGAGAGCACAGTGACCCCCGGCCCGTCCCGGTGTCCCCTGTACCACCTCTCTCTCTCCCACTGGAGCTACAGCACGCTGCAGGATCTGATGCTGGGAGGAAGTTAGATAATGGTGTCTGTGGTCGAGGGCTGCGCGTTCGCAGGGAGAATTCCTGGAATGCGCAGCGCAACATGTAGGAAGAAGTGTGGAAACCTCGTCTCGTGGAACGTGTCGTCCTCCCGACTCTTATCTTAGCCGTTGACATCACTATCGGGGGGGGGGGGGGGGTAATTGTTTTCCCAGATTGAGTACTCGCATGAATTAGTGGTTGAGTAGTTGTTGTTTAGGGAAAGAATGTTTTTACAACACATCTTAAATTCTCTTTTTTCTTTTCTTTTTTTATACTTGGATCTCCATTACTAACTACTTCCAGGGTTCCGTAAGAAACATTAACAATATTTGAATATAACATTTTCTATGATGATAAATAGATTATAACCAGCAGGGACTGCTGCCAGCAGCTGGAGAACTAACGGCTGCAGAACTCGAGAGCTATTAAGAACGTCTGACCACCAAGTGTGTCTGACTCTTTGTTGCCAAGAACGAGTTAACTCGTTATTGCCCGCCATGCGAATATCGCCAAAAATGTGTTAACTCGTTTTTATGATCGTTATTTCTTTTATTCGCTATATCTATTCATAATTCATGGCTGCAGCCTCTGCAGACCCTGGTGAATGTGTCTGAGCTGGCAGACGGTCAACGCTACAAGGGCCATTTCATGTATGCACGAGGAGACATAATAATGATAATCTAGCGTTGATTTCAGGAGATAATCAGCCGAAAAATTACAACGTCATGACTGGATTACACTAAAACGCCTTTTTCTCGTCTTTTCCTGGAATCACTCAGTCACTCAAACTATACTCTTATTCAAAACGGTATAAAACGGAAATATACGGATGAAAAAACAATCTGTTTTTTGCATGTTGACCAGAAGCAACTCACTGACAGTCGATGGCATTATTAGATCCATAGCTATAATATAAAATATAGTTTTAGGACTCGCAAGTTTGGCATTCTAAAACTATATCCATTGAATAAAGACCTGGCGCTGAAGGGGGATCAGCGCCCCCTGCTGCTGGCGGTCAATGTGTTAACCACCAGAACCTGCACCGACTACAATGTATGACGTATATCATGCCAGTCAGGGTACCTTGGGTATACTGAACCTTGTGTATACTGTTTATTTTTACTCTTACTGATAGTATATATTATATAATTCTTTATTGCCTATTGTAATGTATAATATAACCGATATACAGACCCTCATCTGCACCTTTGTTTACGCTGTTTATTTTTCTCACATTTTTATATTCAGAGTTAATTATATTGTTTACACTGTTTATTGTCTCATCTTTTAAAATTCAGATCTAATTGTATTGCCTATATTTATTGTCTTTCTTACTATTAGCCTGCTCATACCTGTACTCCCCCTCCCCCATGCTGCTAATGGCATCCGAATATCCCCAAGGGGATCAATAAAGGAATAGCTTATCTTATCCTAACCTAAACCGTGAGCGTATCTCACACAATTGTCCAGATACCTTGATGAAATCAACTAGCCCAATCCATTCTACAAAAAGAAATCCATGACTAGTGGATTTCGTATTGGAGGACAGTAAATATGCACGAGGAAGCTCAAGCGTGCACGCGAGGATGAAGGAGAACACCAACCTTTGCCCGTGCAGGAGTCTGCTGGGGGGTGGAAGCCAACACTCTTTGGAACACGGCAACTTTTTGGGAAATTAGCTTATTTGCCATCTACCCTGGAGTTAGACAAGCAGATACATACCCTTTTCTTCTCTGTGCATGCATTAGGCTTAGGGAACAGCCGCTCCGTTAGCCTAGCTTAGCATCATTCACTGGACGACGTAGGTGTGCCAGTGTAGCCTAGTTCCCAACAGTCATGAAATAATAATAATAATAGCTTCATTTTATATAGCGCCTTTCAAGATACCCAAGGTCGCTTTACATAGGGGAAAAAATAAACAAAGTAACAAACATAGTGGACAGACACAACATATACATATAAAGTGAGAAATTCGGGGTTAAAGGCCAAGTTGAAGAGGTGGGTTTTGAGCAGTTTTTTTTAAATGCGTCCAGAGTTGGGGCATTGCGGAGTTCAGCGGGGAGGGAGTTCCAGAGGGTGGGAGCTGCCACACTGAAAGCTCTGTCCCCGAACGTCCGCAGTCTGGTTCGGGGGATGGAGAGCTGACCGGTGTCCGTGGATCGCAGGGACCGTGACTGAGTGTAGGGGTGGAGGAGGTCAGGCCTAACAAAAATAATGGTTGGTTTCAGGTTGCCGACCGACCCTGCCGATTTAGGTGCGACCCAATATATTTTATGAGTTTAAAAAAAAAATAATATATTAAAAAAAAAAAAAATCATTTTTTTTTTTTTTAGAATAAAGTTTCATAGAAATCTTAGTCAAACATTTTGTATTATGGATATTAAACATGCTGGCAGAGTACATGCATCCATGTTGTTGTGAACATTTTAACCCTTTCACTGCCACACGACAGCCGGTTAACCCTTTCACTGTGACAATACAGAAGGTTAGCCCTTTACTATCACACAACCGACGGCGATGCTCCATCATTAGCATCATTAGCTCCGCATCCGCGGAGCTAATGATGCTAATGATGGAGCATCGCCGTCGGTTGTGTGATAGTAAAGGGCTAACCTTCTGTCGTGTGGCAGTGAAAGGGTTAATTAAATAAAGAAATTCCCTATCCATAGTCGCCGTGGGAAAGAATAAAAAAAAAAAAAAAATAAAAAAAAATCCCTACCTACCCCATGGCCAAACTGACAACCAACCTGAAACCAACTATTATTTTTGTTAGGCCAGGAGGTCAGTGAGGGACGGAGGTGCCAGAGCGTGAAGGGACTTGTAGGTGAGCAGGAGGGTGACACACTCCAGTCCAAATACAACTTCAAAACCTTCCTGTAAACGGGCGGCTACGTACGTGGTGCAGTGGGCAAGGCGCTCACCACGAATACTGGAGGCTGGGCTCAAACGGATCATCTCCCTGTTCGAGCCCAGCGCTCCACATTGCTTTCAGTTTAGCTGGTCGTCCGCACTAATACACATTGGCAAAATTGGGAAACTGATGGGTGGGGATCGGGGCATTGTGAACAGCGACTCCTACAGGTCGGTTGGTGCGCCTGCGCAGTAGAATCAGGAAGCGACGGGGGGCGGGGCCCCTCCAAAGCCCAGACCCCCCGACGCTGAAAGATCGAGCCGCGCAGGTGGAAAGATGCGACTGCTGTTACCTCGAGTATCGGAGGGGACTCGTGCTATGTATGACTTAGTCCACATTGCAGCCGGCTTGTGGGAGGCAAGAAACAGCGTTCAAAGACAGGGGAGGGTTGAATTGGACGATACGAAATTGGGATGGGAGAAAAATAGAAAATGGGAGAAAAAGTGGATAAAAAAAAAAAAAAAAACTTTCCTGTAAACATGTTGTGACCTGTGTATTTACCATGTGGAGAAATACAAAAATTATCATCGACATTTTCGTTTTCTAAGCAGAAATATACTCTGATTTTTATTTTGCCGAACCACTTCTGCCTGGGCGCAGTGATTTCATCACCTCAAAAGCCCTTTTTTTTTTTTTTAACGACTATGTGGGAGCCTTTAGGGACCGGCACGAGCAATGTTTTCCCAGATCCAGTACTCTCATCAATTACTCTAATAGTGCTCGAGCAATTATGTAGGGAAATACATTTTTAGAACGCATCTTAATTATGAGATATTGCGCGGCGTCACACACGCACATACACACGTTAACAATGCACAGCAATATAATAATGCAGGACTTAGGAAGTCTTTATTTGGCATGCAAATGAAACGACACACACATGCGATGGGCGGCACACACACACACAGGAATACACACATGCAATTATATACCCAATGCTTAATGCATATTGTCAGTCAAAACAGTCGGTTACCATTTGTAATGATTACATTACCTCCACTCGGTCTGCAAAAGGTCACACTACTGACCTATGAACCGCTCTTTTTATCTTTTGGATAACGCTACGCTAGCTTTCAACGCAACAGTGGTTTCACAGTTACGCTCTCATGCTCCACGGCTGAGCAGTCAGACACTCAAAAACTACTTGAGTAGCGAGAAACAGCGAGTATTCGAGTAATCCCTAATAACTACTCGTCTCGTTTGTGTGTGTGTGTGTGTGCGCGCCTCATCATAGAACTAATGACAACCTTCATCTCTCTCTCTCTCTCTAGGATCAGTATGATGTCATAGAGAAGCACACGCAGTCCGGGTTGGATCTGGTGGAGAAGTATGTGAAGTTTGTGAAGGAGAGGACGGAGATAGAACAAAGCTATGCCAAGCAACTGAGGTACATCTCATTCCTGGCGTGGTTTTACTCCTAAGAGCCAGCCTCTAATGAATGCTTTTAACTATACGTGTGTGTGTGTGTGTACGTGTGCATGCTGGGGTGTGGGGCCTGTGTCTCTGCGTCTCTCTCTCTCTCTCTCTCTCTCTCTCTCTCTCTCTCTCTCTCTCTCTCTCTCTCTCTCTCTCTCTCTCTCTCTCTCTCTCTCTCTCTCTGTGTGTCATCGGTTAGAGCAACTCATATGTTAGCGGTCGCCCGCCTCTAAAGTGCCGCTTCTCTGAAATGTATGTAGGGTCTCATGACTACTTTTGTGGCAGAATTTAACATTTCCTCCTGGAAACACTGGTCTCATTCTCTTAAGTCTCTCTGTCCGACACGCTCTCTCTCTCTCTCTCTCTCTCTCTCTGTCTCTCTGTCTCTCTGTCTGCCTAGCGCTGCTGTGGAGAGGAAGTGGGAGCAGACTGACAGATGGTAGACAGGATGTGGTCAGAGAGGGAGAGGGAGAGTGAAAGAGGAAAGAAGAGGAAGCAGTGGAGCTATTTTAACACGGCCATGCTGGACCCTTGTTGTTGTTCTGAATCCTGTTGTGAAAAAAGGGAAAAAAAATCACACAAAAAGAGGAGGGGACCGACAACGCCTCAGGGGGTAGAGGAGCGGTCGTCTAGTAATCGGAAGGTTCCCGGTTAGATTCCGGCTCCTCCCGGCAGCGCGTCGAAGTGTCCTTGAGCAAGACACTTACTTAACCCCTAATTGCTCCCGATGAGCAGGTTGGCACCTTGCATGGTCGCGTCAATGTGTGAGTGAACAGATGCATGTGAGTGAACGGGTGAATGTGAGGCATAAGTTGTAAAGCACTTTGGATAAAAGCTGCCATAGAGGCTTCCGGTTTGGCGAGGAGCGGGTGAGCAGCTGCAGAACAGAGCTCCCGGTCCAAAATTCAAGAAGGGCAATAAAAAGTTATAAAACGCGATTTAAAAAGTAACAACTCGAAGATAAAAGAAAGATGACAAGACCCAGTGCACAAAAGTCGAGGAGAAGTGAGAGAAGAGTGACCCCCGACAAAGAAAATACGACGAAGGGAAAGGAACAACACGAGGAGATGACGCAGCAACATAACGTTAGACCACAGCGAGGTCTGTCTGGCTGGAGACGGAGCTACAAGCTAACATGGAAGCTAACACGATGAATATGCAAGCTAGCATCCGGATCAGGCTAGAAGCAATACAGAATGCTAACATGCAAACCAACACGCAGACTGGACTCGATGCAATACAGAATATTCAGAGGAGCATGGAGGCTAATTCAAAAGAAATAAAACAAACAACCCCCAAAAGAGACACTGGATACAACCGGACCAACCAGGGCTCGGGCGCCGGGGTCGGCCGGACCGTCCGGGATGCGGGCACGGAGGTCGCCCGGGCTGGCCAGGATGCGGGCATTGAGGCCACACACACCAACCGGGAGCCGAGCGCCGAGATCAACCAGACCAGCTAGGATTCAAATGACGAGAGCTCACACACCAAACAGGACTCGAGCACTGAGGTCACACACACTGACCAAGATTCAATACCACATATACTTACTATTTGATAGTGAATGGATGTTATGATTCGAGACACACTGCAGATAACACACAGACCACTGGGAATACAGACAAGGTAAACACATTAGTTGGGAAAATTGGGACTTGATTCGGGACATATAATATAAATAACGCGTACTAGACTAAACTGTAGACACTAACACACATGACGCACAACTAAGATGACGGGGAACATGGGGAAAAACATTCGGAGAGCTGACCGGGAGCTCTGGAACTGTACTATCATGAAAGATAAAAATTCAAAGAAAATGTTGGACAATAATAGGGGCATTGGAGAATCTCCGTCGTTATAGGAGGGGCCCTCTCCAGGAGAGCCTTACCCCTCCAGCCTGCCAACGGGGTTAAAAAGAAATACCTGGGAAGTGCCAATTGTCTTTTTTAATTTAATTTTTTTTTTTTAAGTTATGTTAGAATAGCAGAGCAGTTGCTTTGAATGTGCACATGGACAATTGTGAAGGACAATAATTCAAAATGTTGGACACGAAGAGAGGCTTGGAGGCATCGGCCTGGGATATGGGGGAGTTCTACGGGCTTAACTCAGGGGGGGGGGGGATGTCGGGGGGGGGGGGGGGGGGGGGCCTCGTTCCCGCGGTTTGGCCTGGGAGAGTGGGGTCTCGTGGGTTCGTTGTGCGTCGGGTGGGGTGCTGGGTGACATGGGAGGTAGCGGGCTTGGCTCGGTGGGGGGGGGGGGTACCACCCCTCGCCCCTCCACTGGGCCTGGCCCAATTAAATTCAAGGGACCCGTGTCGCTGAGTGCTCGGTCCTGCGTGGGACGGACCTGGGATGTGGGGGAGCCCGGTTTCTAGGGGTGGATGGCGGGAGGGGGGGGGGCGTCCCTCTTATGGGGGTCTGGGAGGCTGAACGCAGCTGAATTCAAGGGGCCCATGTTAATGTACTGTTATGTTATTGATGTCATTGTAGGTATTGTGTAAGTGTTGTTTGTCTATAAATGCTAATAAAAAATGTAAGTAAAAAATAAATAAAAAAGTTGCCATAGAAATGCAGCCATTTACCATGTAAGAATGTTTCTGTGAACTGTCTTCATCTGCCGTCCACCTTTCTGCCCCCCCCCCCCCCCCCCATCCCCACCTCTCCCTCGCCCCCCACCCCCCTCTCTCTCTCACTCAATGTTCACACACAGGAACCTGTCAAAGAAATATAACCTGAAACGAGGCAGCAAGGAGGAACAAGAGTGCAGGTGAGACATTGTGGGCGTAAGTGGTCTCTCTCCAAAGTGGTCTCAAGTCTCTGATCCATGGTGCAAGTTCAAATGTTGAAAGAAGTAAGTTTTTTATTTCTAAAGCACATTTAAAACTGCACCAAAGTAGTGCTGTACATATAAATGGCACTATAATAAAGCACAATAAAAACATGGTAAAGAAAGCAATACATATATGACAAATATAACAACAAGTAATATGGGAAAAAGAAGAAATAGAAAAATACACAACATGAAACAGGGTAGGTGTGAAATCGGACATTTTAAAAGCTAAAAGGCCTGCTGGGTAAACAGGTAGGTTTTTCACCTGGATTTAAAAGGGCAGACACCTTATGGGGGGGGGGGGGGGTGAGGGGGCGGGTGAGGGGGCTTTAGGGCAGCAACTGCAAAAGGCACGGTCGCCCTTAGCCCCAGCCTAGATGGAGGGACCACCAGAAGAGAGTGACTGCAGGACTTGGGGGAGAGGAGAGCCGTTAAACGAGAGGGAGCCGGGCCACTGAGGGTTTTGAAAACTAAAGGCTTTAAAACGGATCCTGTACTGTACTGGGAGCCAGTGACTGGAACGCTAAAAGGGTCTAGCAATTTTAAGCTCCAATGATTAGGTTTATAGATTTAGCTTTTAAACTGTGCTTATTTTTGCCTGGATAGTCTGATTTCATACCTAGTTTAGTTTAGTTTATTTGAGAATTATTAAAATACAGTACATGTTTCAACAAGTCATGCATCCTAAAATGATCAAGGATGGCACAAAATGTCAGACTCGGTTATTTCCATCGTGGCCCTTGGTCTCAGCAGCACATAGTATTTCCATACACATAACACACCTACCCCGTATTCTTACATTTGTCGTATTTGTATTGCTTTCTTTACCACGTTTCTTCTGTGTTTTTATTATAGTGGCGTTTATATGTGCAGCGCTTTTTGGTGCAACTGCAGTTGTTTTTCAAAATGTGCTTTAAAAATAAAACATACTTACTTTACTCCCTCTACTTCCTGGAATGAAACGAGGAAGCTCTAAAAGAAGGAAGGCACGTCGGTGTCAAGTTCGAGAGCTCCCAGTGCCCAGTGCCACAGGTAAATGTAGCGGTGAGCGGGCAACCAGTTCTACAGGCTGTTAGTCTGGGTGACGGGGCCGGCGGTGTCTCGTCATGTTGTCCTCGTCCGTGTTCGGCTGTGATCACACTGACTGGACGCCTTTTTCTTGGAGAGAATCTAAAATGCACAGGGCGCAACGAGCGATACCACAGATTATCGTTGCTACCTCAGCTAACGTTACATAAATTACTACTGATTACTGTTGCTACCTCAGCTAACGTTACACAAGTTACCACTGATTATCGTTGCTACCTCAGCTAACGTTACATAAGTTACATACATTACTACTGATTACTGTTGCTACCTCAGCTAACGTTACATAAGTTACATACATTACTACTGATTACTGTTGCTACCTCAGCTAACATTACATAAGTTACATACATTACTACTGATTACTGTTGCTACCTCAGCTAACGTTACACAAGTTACATACATTACTACTGATTACTGTTGCTACCTCAGCTAACGTTACATAAGTTACATACATTACTACTGATTACTGTTGCTACCTCAGCTAACGTTACATAAGTTACATACATTACTACTGATTACTGTTGCTTCCTCAGCTAACGTTACACAAGTTACATACATTACTACTGATTACTGTTGCTACCTCAGCTAACGTTACATAAGTTACATACATTACTACTGATTACTGTTGCTACCTCAGCTAACGTTACATAAGTTACATACATTACTACTGATTACTGTTGCTTCCTCAGCTAACGTTACATAAGTTACATACATTACTATTGATTACCGTTGCTGCCTCAGCTAACGTTACATAAGTTACATACATTACTACTCGCAGCTCTCCAGGCCTTGCTGTTCATATCTCGGGTCGTAAGACCTGCTCGTACAAACAAGGTGTCGATTTATTTTCAGATACCGCCGTTTTGTAATCCCTCCTGTCCTCTGTTGGAAGGCAACATTGACGTCGGTGCGCTCCGCGGCTAAAGTTTAAACTTTTTCAACCGAGTGCGCCTGAAAAAGCATAGCTTAAAAAAACGTGAACCGCGTAGTTTGTAGGAGACGAGCGCCTGTCACAACAAAACCCTTGAAAATCATAGAAAAAAGGCACATGCACGTTCAAAAAGGTGTCTAATGTGATCCCAGCCTTAACCTTTTCACTACCACACTACAGAAGGTTAACCGTCTGTAGTGTGGTAGTGAAAAGGTTAACCTTCTGTAGTGTGGTTGTGAAAGGGTTAACCTTCTGTAGTGTGGTAGTGAAAGGTTAACCGTCTGTAGTGTAGTGAAAGGGTTAACCGTCTGTAGTGTGGTAGTGAAAGGGTTAACCGTCTGTTGTGTGGTAGTGAAAGGGTTAACCTTCTAGTAGTGTTGTCAAAAATATCGAAAAATCGATACATATCGATTCTGAATATTTAAAACGGTTTCGATACTCATTTCATTCGTTACATCATAGCAACATGTCATAGCTACAGTTTTGATAGGTTGACTAGGCATTAGGTAGATTAGACGCACCAGAGACCAATCGGATTACAGTCCAGTTAGTGTTGATTTATTTTCATTAGGGATGTCCGATATTATCGGCCTACCGATATTTGCATTCAAATGTGATATCGGAAAATATCGGTATCTGTTTAAAAGAAAATAAAACATTTATTTTCTTTTTCTTTTTTTACATTTCTATAACATTTATTTACCCAGGCAAGCAAGTAAGAACAAATTCAGATTTTATTTATTGTCAAAAGTATGCATAATGTTGTGTTAATTCCACAACAAGATATATGTAATGTTAATTACCTGAAATTATTCCGTTTTTTGTGGGGGAAACCCTGCATATATCGGTATATGTTGATATCGGTATCGGAAATTAAGAGTTGGACAATATCGGTATATCGGTATCGGTAAAAAAAGCCAATATCGAGCATCCCTAATTTTCATTCATAATTACGATGCTTTCTTTTCTGATGATCAAGTTTGTTGTCAAAACAAACTTTCTGATGGCCATGCAATGTAAGCCATTGTTGTCTTTATAGCTAAGGCTTCGTTTATAACCCACCGATGCACAATTCGATTAGATTCCAGTGTGAACCGGCGGTCACGCTCGTGAACTGACCCGCATGTGCAAATGAACAATAAAGAAGATGTCAATCTAGACTAGAGTGACGTAAAAGTCACATGAAAGTCGCATGACTGTTCAGACTGAGGTCACAATTGCAAAACATCTGACCTGTATCTGATTTAGGACGACTTTCTTGTGACCTCCTCGATTTGCTGTAAATATGTTTTTTTTTTACTGCTTTTCAAAATAAATCAAATCAAAACAAATCGGACCACATTATGGAAGTGGCCCAAATCGGAATAGAAAAGATCAAATTCCATGTGATTCGCGCTGCACACACCGTCATGAAAGAATCACATCTGAGTCGCATTATGAGCAAAGAAATCTGATTCGGGCCACTTTCATTTGGGACACCAAAATGGCCCTTTCTTCATTTGTAGTTCCTTGGAAACTAAACTAGAACCGTAAGAAGAGGATGGGTCAGTGTCGTCATGGGAACATTTGAAAAGGGCTCCTCCGTTACCCCCCCGGGAGATGAAGTATCGTCCCATCCCAGCGCTGAATAACCTCCGTGATAAAGTTGGTGGCTGTGACCCTGTGACCCGTCCTCCTCTTATCATGCCAGGAATTCTATTTAGTCGCCAAGCAATTTAAGGCGAAACTCCCACTTACCGGACGGAATTGTATTTGCCGCCTGGCAACATTAAGCTTATTGAACATTCCATCGGGAAGCATTGGGGAATCATTTGGGGCCGAGACGATTTTGAGTAGATCTTCCTGGAGGGATGGCTCAGAGTCCGTTTATCTCCACACGTGGTGGATAAGCGGGAAAATAGGGTTCAACTGGCATTGATAATAATAATAATAATAGATCAAATTTCTATAGCGCCTTTCATGAAACCCAAGGTCGCTTTACAATCGCAACAAAAAATAGGGCTATGGAAGTAGGGAAAAAAGGGGGGATGAGGGCAGGTAAGGGATAATGAACCTAATCTAAACTAACTAGTGGGGAAAAGCCTTGGTGAAGAGGTGTGTTTTGAGAGCAGTTTTGAAGGTGTCCACGGTTGGCGAGTTGCGGATTTCAAGGGGGGAGAGAGTTCCAGAGCGTAGGGGACGCCACGCTGAAGGCTCTGTCACCGAAAGTCCGCAACCTGGACTTTCCATGTAATACTTCAAAGTCCACGGAGCGAGCGTTGGTTACCACGGCGATGTAATGTAAATAAATTACCGGCGGTAATGAAGAATTCATGAGCATCCGTCATCGCCCTGGCCTACATGGACTTCTCTTTAAGCTCCTGTACGGTCTTATCAATCACCCCACCCATCACTTCTCTTATTCCTCCACCTCCTCCTCCGCCTCCTCCTCCTCTACTGCAGGTTCTCAAACTTCCAGTCCTTTGTGGACATCCTGAACGAGATGAACGACTACGCCGGCCAGAGGGAGCTGATCGCAGAGAACATGATGATGAACATCTGCATCGAGCTCACAAAGTACCTGCAGGACCTCAAGCAGGAGAGAAAGACGGTGCGCGGGAGGGCGGGGAGGGGAGAGGAGGAGGAGGAGGAGGGTGTGGGGAGAGGAGAGGAGAGGAGAGGAGAGGAGAGGAGGAGGAGGGTGTGGGGGGAGAGGAGGGTAGGGTAGAGGAGGAGGGTGGGGAGAGTGGAGGAGAGTAGGCTAGGTAGAGTACGGTAGGGTAGGGAAGGGTAGAGTAGACTGGAGGGTTGGTCACTCCCTGTTCCCGCAACTGATTTGCCACGTCTGCCCCTACAAGGGTTTAATAATCCAATATGTTGATCTAAAATGGGGTTTGGCAGTATTTTTGGGCATGAGATCTACTTTGCCCTGGACAGGTCTACCATCACCAACATTTTAAGTTTTATTTAATACAAACATATGTCCATATTTTTATATAAAAAAGAAATGATGGGACCTTTAAAATACTGATAGTGGCACTTGCTCCAGTTTCCTTATTACACCCCTATGTATAAGATAAGATATTCATTTATTGATCCCCTTGAGTCATACCCGGTATGGGCAGGGTAATAGTAGAAAGACATACACATGTATGCAATAAAATTAGATTTTAATATAAAAATATGAGACAAATAAACTGTGTACACAGAGGTGCAGATGAGTCTGTACAGTATGTCCTATGTTATTCATTAGCACAGCCAAAGAGCACACCTGACATACACACACCTTCCAAACAGAATAAAAAAAAAACATCTGACAGACAAGGTTATGCCTGATGGGAGGACGAGCGCCATGCATAGCTGTCTCCAGAACGGTGTCACACCCTCCTCCGTGAGAGGCGTTAAAAAAAAACCAGGTGACACACTTTGTAATTAAACTTTTATGACTACAAGTTATCATACTGTCGAGCCCTTCGGACGCGCGTGCACGCTGGCGGCAGAGACGCCAGGAATGAGCAACCCTTTGCTCTCTAGTAATAATTAATGTAATAATTTAGTACTAATTTATGCAGTTATGATCCCTGCATAAGGCAGCGACAGTGCTTCAGAGACGGGGAGAGATGAAAGGACTCGGCAGAGAGCCCGCGAGCGCTTGCGCTGGTCTCCATTTCTTTCCCACGTCATCAAGAGCCCTCGTCTGTACGCAGCCTAATGCGGTTGTTCTCACTCGAGTAACACAGAACAAATGGCGCTCGGTGTTGTTTTATAAAGGAAACAGCGTTTAGCTTATTATACAGGAAGGGTGTGGCAACCTTCCCTCTCCTCCCAGCGCCAGCCTACTCTCCTATTTGTGCCCCGAATAGAACATCCATCACCGCCGTCACGTTCAATATCTTTATTGAACAAAATTACGGGAAATAATATCCCCTTCCCATTCTGTGTAGGTCGCTGTCTCTTGGCATCTCGTTCTATAGATGCGTTTCTCGTTCACGTCAGACTCTGTGTGCGCGCGCATCACGGGGGAAAAAAGGAACGTAATCCTGGTCAGAACAACGGGGGGGCAGACTACGATATATTTGCGTTTGTTAGCCAGGCTAGCGATCTAAACAATCTATCCATGCCAAAGCTAGATAATGTAAAAGGTGAAAGACTCACACTCACAGCCGTTTTGATTTGGCAAAATGACAACCAGCCGTTTTCATTTGAAACAACTTTTAGTCAGGGGGGGTGTCATGGTTTCGCCATAGAATTATTTTTTGCGCAGAAGCTTGTGCAGGTACTGTAGGTGGCAACTTAGTCACGTGACTCGGTTGGTATTGCGGATTGGCTCGAACACGGTATGTTTATAAACGAGAACAAATCTATAGCCTACCCGTCCTTAATTATGGGTTTCACAGGTAATTTCCGTTCGTAGGAAGGTACATACCGGGCTGATACCTGCATACGAGTCCCAGGGCTATTTGTGACACAAAAGCATGCAATTACGAAACGACAGTGAAAGTGTGTTTGGATGACTGACAAAATGATGGATGTCTGGCATTTCCAGCCTGTCCAGTGATCGACTCGGAGGCAGTGAGATGTTTTCTAAAACTAAAAATTAAACAGGAAACAGGAATTGGTATTTGTGGCGAAAATAATCTGCTCAGGCCAGTGACAGGGTGATCCTCAACCAAAGACATTCTTAGTCTTAGTAGTAGTCTTTCAAGTTTAGTTTAGTTTGTCACATAAAAGATACATGTACATTGCATCGAAATGCTTGGTTCTGTACGAGCCTCCTGAGATTGTGCTTCATACAGTAAACAAAAGTAAAAAGAATAAATACCAAACACTAGGCCGGTTCAGCGGCACACCGTGCGGACAGGGAGTGTACACGGTGGCAGGAAGGGACCCTTACTTGGTGGTCTCCTGGGTGTTTGGGGTGGGTGGGGGGGCGGTGGTCTCCTGGGTGTTTGGGGTGGGTGGGGGGGCGGTGGTCTCCTGGGTGGGTGGGGGGGTGGTCGTCTCCTGGGTGTTTGGGGTGGGTGGGGGGCGGTGGTCTCCTGGGTGTTTGGGGTGGGTGGGGGGCGGTGGTCTCCTGGGTGTTTAGGGTGGGTGGGGGGGGGCGGTGGCGAGGGGCTCCTCGGTCACAATAGCGGCGTGTCATTCGGCGTGAGGAATGCTTTGGCTCCTTCCGCTTGGAATGCGGAACAGTGCGCGGCAGTGTACGGCCTCCCGCTTGGAGACGTGATGTCTCAAGCAAACACTCTGCTGTTTGTTTTTTTGGTTGTTTTTGTGTCCGTGTCCATTTTGCTTTGTGGCTTTTGAGGGTCATTGTTTGTTCTGAGGTCCTGCCCATTGACTGAGTGGATTAAGTAGCGTCTGCCACTACGCATTCCCAGTCTCTCTCTATCTCTCTATCTCTCTCTCACACACACTCAGTCCCTCTCTCATGTGACCCCTCTCTCTTCTCTGTCTCTATTTTTATACCTGACTGCAGTATCTGTCGGAGGCCAAGAAAGCACAACAGAGCCTGGAAAACACCTGTAAGCAGCTTGACAGTGTAAGTTTCAAGTTGGTTTTTATTTGTCACGTATAAAGTACATTACAGTGAAATGCCTGGTTCTGTATGAGCCCCTGAGAATGTGCTTCGTACAGTAAAAAAGTTAGTAAAAGAGGAATAACCCTATACAATATACAAACTAAAGTACAACCTAAGTGCAATCTAAGTACAATGAAGTAAAAATGCAGACAATGAGGTACAAAAACTGTCTTAAGGCAAGGTGCAAATGCAATTGAGGTATGAATGTAGTGCAAATCTCTTTAATAAATAGATAAATATAATGTAGTTCAGGCTGAACCCTTCTTGTTACCTACCCACTGATCGTCTACAACTGCCCTACACTGTAATCATAGTAACCATAGCTACCTACCTCATACTATAGTCTACCCATATAACTCTGTATGATGGCATGTACAATAATGCTGTATATACTGTATATATATATATACATTTATAAATGTATATTTACCGCATATATATATATAATATATATCCATATCTGTCTGAATATACCTGCATATAATCCTTCTATTGTACCTACTTTACACCTGCATATAACCCATATAACTTTGTATGTGATAGCATGTACAATAATGCTGTATATATATATCTATCGACATCTGTCTACATGCCTGCATATAATCCTGCAAATACTATATTTATATCTGCACATATCCCCTTACTTACTCTTACTAGTTACGCTGCTGGCCAGTATGACTTACTACCATAGTGTCTTTATACCTGTATCACTGTACATATTGATACTACAACTCTGTACATACATCTGATTAGCCCTACTACTCAGTAGTACTAATTCATATATTTTATACCCAGTTGAATCACCTGTACATTGTATATCACTGTTGCACTTTATTGTTTCATTTGCACTCTGGTTGGATGCCAAACCTCTTTTTCGTCGCACTGTACCTGTGCCGTATAACGACAATACATCTGAACCTAATCTAATCTATTGAAATGCGTAAAGGAGTCTGATTTGTATCGCCTATAATGTGTTCTTGTGTTGGGAGTCCATTGTGACTCTGGTGAAAGGCTGGTGTCGGTGCACTGTGAGTGAATGGCGCTGCTCATATTGTCCCTGGTCAGGTGGCGTGTGTTCGTCTATAGTAGACACACAGACGGGCCACACAGCAGGAGGGACCCGGGGACATTGGCCCGGTGCTAAAACAACATCTAGTACTCTGCCACCAGACTGTACGTTTCCCCGCCACCCCAGACCGAGACCATGAATCCCAGTCCATCCCCCAGAGCGTCTCCCCAGTCCGTCCCCCAGCTCGTCCCCCAGAGCGTCCCCCAGAGCCTCCCCCAGCCCGTCCCCCTCAGCCTCCCCAGCCCGTCCCCCTCAGCCTCCCCAGTCCGTCCCCCAGAGCCTCCCCAGCCCGTCCCCCAGAGCCTCCCCAGCCCGTCCCCCAGAGCCTCCCCCAGCCCGTCCCCCAGAGCCTCCCCCAGCCCGTCCCCCAGAGCCTCCCGTCTCATGGAGTGACACTGAGAAAATGCTCTGCGTAAAATAGAAGAACCTCCTCTTCTTGAGTTCACACACAAAGCACAGTGTAGGTTGAATGACAAATCAACCTTTCATCTCTCTCTCTCTCTGTCTCTCTCTCTCTCTCTCTCTCTCTCTCTCTCTCTCTCTCTCGTCTCTCTCTTCAGAGTAAAAAGCGCTTCGAGAGGGAGTGGAGGGAAGCGGAGCGGGCGGCGCAGACCGCTGAGAAAACCGACCAAGACATCAACGCCACAAAGGCAGATGTTGAAAAGGTATCACCACACGCCTCTGTACAGTGTTATAAAAGGTATCACCACACGCCTCTGTACAGTGTTATAAAAGGTATCACCACACGCCTCTGTACAGTGTTATAAAAGGTATCACCACACGCCTCTGTACAGTGTTATAAAAGGTATCACCACACGCCTCTGTACAGTATTATAAAAGGTATCACCACACGCCTCTGTACAGTATTATAAAAGGTATCACCACACGCCTCTGTACAGTGTTATAAAAGGTATCACCACACGCCTCTGTACAGTATTATAAAAGGTATCACCACACGCCTCTGTACAGTGTTATAAAAGGTATCACCACACGCCTCTGTACAGTGTTATAAAAGGTATCACCACACGCCTCTGTACAGTGTTATAAAAGGTATCACCACACGCCTCTGTACAGTGTTATAAAAGGTATCACCACACGCCTCTGTACAGTGTTATAAAAGGTATCACCACACGCCTCTGTACAGTGTTATAAAAGGTATCACCACACGCCTCTGTACAGTATTATAAAAGGTATCACCACACGCCTCTGTACAGTATTATAAAAGGTATCACCACACGCCTCTGTACAGTATTATAAAAGGTATCACCACACGCCTCTGTACAGTGTTATAAAAGGCATCACCACATGACTACAGTGTTATAAAAGGATTTAAGCAGGATTTCCCCCCCCATGCGTTTCATTCAATCCATTCCAAAGGGGTGCAGTACCACAGGGAGAGACGATAGGGTGCTGTATTTTCCCAATGGAGCTCAGAGAGAGTTTGCAGTGGTAACGTGAGGCTAGATTGATGAAATATGAATTCAAATCGCTAATACAAAAAAAAAACGATCTCTCGTTGTTGGCACTGAACGGTCGACATGAACAAACGAGATATCTCGTCGTTGGCACTCAAAGTGTTAATGTATCGCGTAATTTCAACGTGGAATTAAGGAATATCAAAATAAAAGCACAGGTTGAACTTGATCATGCATATTTATTAGAACATTTAATTACAGCACTATGTTATCAATACACATTTATAAAACTAGGCATATTTAGCCAAAATATGTTGCCAAAACATAAACACATATATTTATATATATATATATTTTTTTTTTACTTGCCAATGTGCTGTCACCTACCCACGACCCCACTTTGGGTCGCGACCCATAGTTTGACAACCGCTGGCTTAGATGAAGAAACAAATATGAGCAAGAACATTGTACAGTTCAAAAACAGGTATAGGAAAACTCATTTATGAGTACAACAACGAGGAGCTCTAAAATAGTTACTTTTTATTTCTACACATTTTTATTGATTTTTTTTTTATTGATTTTTTGTAAGATATTTTGTTTTATGTATGATATTGTGAGGAAGGGGCATGCCTAGATACACATTTGCTTCCCTCTGCTCCTTCTCAAACTCATTTGTTTATCATTTAATGGAGAATGTAAGATTTAATTTGTATAGAAAAAGGTTTTTAGTTTATCCTTTTTATTGTGTTTTTTATATGGTTGATTGTTCCATAAAATAAACTGAACTTAACTCGAGGTATCACCACACGACTCTGTACAGTGTTAGATAAGGTATCACTATACTTTGTAGTCCGTGCCGTTTAGGTGGGAGTCGGACACACTCCGTGATCACACGGCTAGATGACAAACATCAAGTCGTGGAAATTGCGCCATACTGTATGTCATGAATTAGTCATGGGACAATTATGGAATGTGATTTGTGAAAAGGAACCCCTGATTAGCTGTGCCAACACCTGTCTTGTTTGTACATCAACAGTGGAGCGTGATCTTCCCCCCTGTGTTTGCTCTGTGTGTGTCCAGGCCAAACAGCAGGCCCACATGAGAACTCACGTCGCGGAGGAGTGTAAGAACGACTACGCATCACAGCTACAGAAGTACAACCACGAGCAGAGCCAGTTCTATTTCAGTGACATGCCTTTCATTTTCAACGTAAGTGGATTTTACCTGCGGTGACATTTACACCGTTTCAATCCCCTGTGGATCGTCGTCAGCTTAAATGTTGTTTAATACATGTTGTCTAATAAAGGTGCGCATGGAGTTTGTAGTGTTGTCTAATAAAGGTGCACATGGAGTTTGCAGTGTTGTCTGATATAGGTGTACATGGAGTTTGCAGTGTTGTCTGATATAGGTGTACATGGAGTTTGCAGTGTTGTCTAATAAAGGTGCACATGGAGTTTGCAGTGTTGTCTGATATAGGTGTACATGGAGTTTGCAGTGTTGTCTGATATAGGTGTACATGGAGTTTGCAGTGTTGTCTAATAAAGGTGCACATGGAGTTTGCAGTGTTGTCTGATATAGGTGCGCATGGAGTTTGCAGTGTTGTCTAATAAAGGTGCACATGGAGTTTGCAGTGTTGTCTAATAAAGGAGTACATGGAGTTTGCAGTGTTGTCTGATATAGGTGTGTGTCAGCATGTCCAACCCATTGCTTGTGTGTGTCCTGTAGAAGCTGCAGGACTTGGATGAGAGGCGGGGGAAGAAGCTGGCACACGGCTACGGCTTGTTCTCAGACACAGAGAAGCATGTGATGCCCATCATTGCCAAGTGCCTCGAGGGCATCACTAAAGCTGGCACTAATGTTAATGAGAAGAACGTGAGTGGAGTCCATATCATATACTAACTAACTAGACCACCATATCATATACTAACTAGACCACCATATCATATACTAACTACACCACCATATTATACTAACTAACTAAACCACCATATCATATACTAACTAGACCATCATATCATATACTAACTAACTAGACCACCATATCATATACTAACTACACCACCATATCATATACTAACTAACTAAACCACCATATCATATACTAACTAGACCATCATATCATATACTAACTAACTAAACCACCATATCATATACTAACTACACCACCATATCATATACTAACTAACTAGACCACCATATCATATACTAACTAACTAGACCACCATATCATATACTAACTAACTACACCACCATATCATATACTAACTAGACCACCATATCATATACTAACTAACTACACCACCATATCATATACTAACTACCACCATATCATATACTAACTAACTACACCACCATATCATATACTAACTAACTACACCACCATATCATATACTAACTATACCACCATATCATATACTAACTAACTACACCACCATATCATATACTAACTATACCACCATATCATATACTAACTAACTAAACCACCATATCATATACTAACTAACTAAACCACCATATCATATACTAACTAACTAAACCACCATATCATATACTAACTAACTAAACCACCATATCATATACTAACTACACCACCATATCATATACTAACTAACTACACCACCATATCATATACTAACTACACCACCATATCATATACTAACTACACCACCATATCATATACTAACTACACCACCATATCATATACTAACTACACCACCATATCATATACTAACTACACCACCATATCATATACTAACTACACCACCATATCATATACTAACTATACCACCATACAAATCAAATATGCGATTGAGACTAAAGATGGCACAGACAAAGTTTCACACAAAAATTAATAGAGTTGTATCCATCTCAGTAAAAAATAGGAAGGATATACAAGGTTTTTAAAATAGGCCAAACTCCTCCTCCTCCTCCTCCTCCATGTTCTCATCTCCTGACAGGACTCCATGGCCCTAATAGAGCAGAGCAAGTCCGGGTTCGAGCGACCCGTGGACCTGGAGTTCGAGGACTACAGTCAGGGCATCAACCGGGCCTCCTCGGACGGCAGCCTGGGCACGGTGGGTACGCTGGGCAGCACCCCTAAAGGTGCCATGGACCTGCTGAGCAAGAACCGGGCCAAGAACTTCTGGCTGTTCAGCAAGAAGAGCAAGGTAGGCCTCCTCGACGGCAACCGGTTTGGACCGGTCTGGCCTCACGGTGTTCTGTCGCGCACCGCGTGTCTGTCGCGCTGCACCGCGTGTCACTGTGGAGACGGGTTTTTAATTGTAATGTGTTTTTGCGAGAGACGTGCTCCGTCCCCCTTCCCTCTTTAGTACAACTGGAGCAGATTTGAGAGTCAGTGACCCGTTGAGAGAGTCAGATTAAACGGTGGATTACCCGGGGCAGAGCGGCGCATATCGGTACCGAACGTGTTCTGACTTGACCCGCGGCGCTAAGTGGAAGTACCTGGTGTGTGTTTATTACCAGGCAGCGCAGGGAATCCCCTCTTGAGAGCTGAGGAGACCTGTGGGCTGTGGTGACACACGCATGCGCGCACGCACCTTCCTCTCCTCTCTAGAGCTCAATGTGGTCATTTCATTTTCATTTCAAAACCTTTATTTAAACTCGAAAGGCAACTGTGGTTTCCCTCATTTACAGTCATGTCGAGTGTACATACAGAAAAAAGCATAGAAAATTACACGGCATATAAAATCATAACAATAAGACGACGAGGCAATAGAGCAAGGATAACAAATCAATTACAACATGTACAACTTGATTGACAAAGGTTGGAGATCAAGGTTTTAAACTCTGCAACAGAGCGGAGAATCTGTTGGAGTTTATTCCAAATGCAGATTTACCCTGTTCAGAGCAAACTCAGGGGACCTTAACACTTTCAGCGCCAGCGTGTATCCCCATCCCTGCTTTCAATGGGCCACGCTTTAAAAGATAGGCATTTTCACGGTGCGTCACAATGTTTGCAGAGCTATATCTATATTCTATATTATAGCTATGGAGACGATACTCATTTGACAGTCACTATCTCTCGTCCAACATGTAAAAAAGAGTAAATTCTTTCATGTATACGTTCGCGTGTTATCCCATGGTGAATATTGTATAGTTTCAGAGTGATCCGGGCTAATTCCTGGAAGCTGAGTTATGGAGCGCTATGTGCATTTTTGTGAAAGTCGTTCGCGTTGCTTGCCTGGACACGATACTATTTCCAAATCAAAGGTATATAATGAATAGGTATTATGTTTCATCATGAAGGCACCAAGGGGGGGGGGGGGGGGGGGGGGGGTCGTTTTGTGAAATCATTGTAGGATCAAAGTAGGATTGACGTCATATAGTCCTTACCTTTGCTAGGGGTTATTCCAAAATGAATATTCCAATTGTCTGATCGCGATTTCCAGTATTGATGTCGATCGGGTCCCTGACATGAAATAGGACAAAATATGCATCAAGTGTGCTGGACGCGTTCCAAGTTGCTCGAATGAAGCGTTTCCCTTGCCTGGGTCCAAATTCTCCGCCCGGACCATATAAAATGTAACACACAGTGTGAAATACGGTTTCAAAGGGTAGGCAATACTGCCACCTAGCAGGATTCGGCCGACATTGCACTCTCGAGGTCTCAGAATGAGTTCCAATGATAACACCGAGGTCCGTGAGAGTGTATAGAATATTAAAATCGAAAAAACAATGAAAACCCGAGATTTTTCGGGGGTTCTGGCGCTCAACCGCTGGCGAGATAACGTGAGAAATCTCGGGGTTGGCGATGAAAGTGTTAAGGACCAGCCAGTCACTAGAACGAGTTCCATAGGTTCCAAAATTCCATTCCGATAACGATGTAGTGTGTAGTAATGCATGGGCCTTGTGCCCTTTGCTATTACACATGCTCTGCATAGAGAGAGAGAGAGAGACACACACACACACACGCGTCGCACACGCGCACAAACACACACACCTTTCTAGAACAGGTCTTTTTGCATGACTCTGTGCCTGGCTGTGATTGAATAAGCCTTGCTCACCCCCCCCCCCCCCCCCCCCCCCACACACACACCCCCAGCACACACACCCCTCCCTCTCTGCTGCATGGTTTCCAGTAGGTCAACAGGCAGCATTCTGCTATGCTTGTGCTTTCATCAGCACGGGTTGCAAACAACATAGGATTTTTTTCTCTCTCTCTCTCTCTTTCTCTCTCGCTCTCGCTCTCTCTCCTCTACAGGCATCTGCAAAAACACACTGCTGCCATTATGCCGCCCAGAACATAGTATTACGAGTGCGCATCACAATAACGCCTTTGTGGCCAACTGTCTGGTGATAACGCCGTGGTCAGAGAGAGAAAACACTACCGGGTCGAGTCCCGTTTTATCCGCACTCCGTTTGCATCTATTTAGGTTGTCGCCGCCGCGTTCTCTATGAGCCGCCGCTTTGTGTGTGTCGAGAGAGAGAGAGAGAGAGAGAGAGAGAGAGAGAAGAGGGAGCATTACCTTGTTGGAGACGAGGATACTATAAAAGAAGGAGGGGTCACTGTGTAGCGCGGGAACGCACGTCGGTGTCGAAACGTTCAGACATTGAGTCATTAAAAACAGGTTATTACCTCAGATGTCGGAATCATCTGCAATTTGTTGCCTTGTTGACTAGCTAACGTTTGATATATTGGTTGATGTATATTTCCTCAGATACAGTGGGGGAAATAAGTATTGAACACATCAACATTTTGTTCAGTAAATGTATTTACAATGAGCGTATTCAAGCGAAATTTGCACCAGACTTTGGTATTAACTCAAGAAATCCAGACAAGAAATCTAAACATTAATGTACATATGTAAATAAAGTTATGTGTAATAAAGTGGAATGAAACAGGAAAAAAGTATTGGACACACTAAGAAAAAGCAGTACATCACAGCAAGGAAAGGCAAGGAACTAGCTGAAAACCAAAACTAATTAGGAGGCAACTCTACCTCCTATCTGTGCTAATAATGTCAACTGGGTTAGAATATATTCATGGGCTATAAAATGTTTTTTTTGTTACCAAGGTGCCACACAAGAAACATCAAATGATGGGTAAAAGCAAAGAGCTCAAGACCTTCACAAACAGATTATTGCAAATCATGACAATAGAATTGGCTAAAGACTTTTTTGCCACAACTTCAGAACCTTCCAGTAAGCACCATTGGGGGCATTATCCATAAGTGGAAGCAACATCACTCCATCATCAACCGGCCATGCACAGGTGCTCCTCGCAAAATATCTGATCAGGGAGTCAGAAGGATACTTAGAAGAGTAGCCAGAGAGCCATGGACCACTAGGAAAGCGCTCCAGAAAGACTTGGAGGCAGCAGGTACAACTGTGACAGAAAGGACCATAGGCAATGCACTCCACCGCCATGGCCTCTTTGCGCGCTCAGCCCGCAAGACTCCACTACTGAAGAAAAGACATGTTGAAGCTTGTTTAAAGTTTGCCAAACAACATTTGGACAAGCCAGTGAACTACTGGGAGCATGTACTCTGGTCAGATGAGACCAAAATGTTACTTTCTGACAGAAAGCATCCTTGAAGCTGTCATTACAAACAAAGGCTTCTCCACTAAGTATTGAATGAATTTCAGTTAGTGTGTTCAATACTTTTTTCCTATGTCATTCCACTTTATTACACATAACTTTATTTATGTATGGACTTTAATGTTTAGATTTTTTGTTAATACCAAAGTCTGGTGAAAATTTCACTTGAATGGCCACATTGTAAATATATTTACGGGACAAAATGCTGTTCAATACTTATTTCCCCCATTTGTAGGTGGTATATTTAGAACAGGCTTCACTAGAGCACCAAGCAGAGCATAGAAGGCTGGTATTCTGACATGACGACCCTTCCTTCTTTTATAGTTTCCTTGTTTGGAGATTTTTAGGATTTTAAGGATAAAATCTCCTCTGGATAAAAATGTAAGTTCCAGGATACATCCCACCTAGGACGCTGGAGTTCGTCCCGCAATAAGAGTGACTAACCACTAACTGGCTAACGACACCATCTCTAGACTTCCCCCCCTCCCCTCCACCATCCACTAAAGCACTCAATGGCCCCCTCTCTTCCACCCTGCAACGTCCCCTCCTCCCAGCTCCTTTTCCTCCTCCCTCTCTCTCTCTCTGCATGTCTCACTGGCTGTGCCCTGCAGTGAACCCTCTCTCTCACGTCCTCGTGTCTGTGTCTGTGCCGCTGCACGGCCCCTCTGTGTCACCGGTCATGCTCTCCCAATTAGCCCGGGCATCTGTAAGCGACAGGAGGCCGACTATGCGGAGCCGTATCCCGTATATATATCGGCTCCAGCGGCCCTCTGTTTTTAAATATCCTCATATCCTCCCTACCCCCCCCCCCCTGCCTAAACGGTCCCCCCTCGGTACTTAGCTCCTCATAACTCAAACGAAAGCAAAACCTTTCTAGTAGATAATGATACTCCCGCATTGCCACGTCTAACGGAGGCCCTGTTTTTCCCTTTTTTTTTATATATATATTTCTTTTTACGAGAGAGCCGGTTTACAGTGGCTGTTTAGACCCCCGTAGTCGCCCTGCGTATCGTAGCCGCCCTGTGTAATTTAGCTAATAGCTCCCACCCCCCACTTCTCCTCTGTTAGTCATCCGGGCTGACGCTGACACATTAGCCTGCCAGAGCCTGCAGTAGTTCACCACGGTATGTTTTTCCATTTAACCTCCTTTTTTTACGAGAGGTCACGCGGAATATTCACCCGAGTCCATCAACTACCCCGCGTACCCGATTCTGCCCCCCGGGCCAAAGTTGAGCAGCTGTTTATGATAACCTACACATTTAAAAGTGGTATTTTGTTGTTAGAACTCGTGTTAAATGGCTTTACATTCCGACAGCCATCACTGGTATAAAGTGTCTGGTCAGTAACATGGGTCTCCCAGTCCCTCCTGCTCTGCAGTAAACGGAAAATACATTTCCCGGTATCCCGTTCCCACTTTATCCAATCAGGAGAGAGGACCCTAGATATTCCTGCCAAGCCAGATTCACTTATCGCACTGGCAGATTATTTGACTTGTTTCAAGCACATATATATTTTTTAAATTGTTGGATCATTCTTGCAGTGTGGAGTTCCCTCTCCTGATTGGATACATTGGGAACGGGATACCAGAACATTTATTTTGCGTTTACTGCAGAGCGGAGGGACTGGGAGACCCATGTTACTGACCAGACACTCTATATAATCAAGTGATGGCTGTTGGAATGTAGACAACAAAATACCGCTTACAGCACCTTTAACCTGCTGCCAATTGAATTCCCATTGACTGTAATCTATGTAGGTCAGAGTGGCGGAGGGTTGACGGGGCTTATGGAAGAACAGGGCCTCGCTAACCAACCAACCACGTGCTCTGTGTCCAGACGGCACCCGGGTTTTCCACTGGGCTGATTGGGCTTAACCAATGACGGGACCGATCCCCCATTGGTTAACTCGAATAGGCCCCGCCCCACTGTTCCTCAGAGGCGCTCTACCCCTCCACCCTGGCTTGTGTTGGACTGCAGGTGTTGGGGCTGCTGTGACACTGACTGGTGTGGGAGCTGTGGTTTGGTGCTTTGTTGTGTTGTTGTGTGTTGTTGTTGTTGTTGTGTGTGTGTGTGTGTGTGTGTCATAGAACTTGAATTGCTAGAACAGCCGTTCCCGTTCAAATCGATATTTCTGAATGGTCATCATTTTGAGTGGTACACCTTAAAATGGCTGCCATAGAATTTTTGGTAATACTGCCCACGCACACTTTCACTCAAACATGCGCAGTCACACACACACACACACACACACACACACACACACACACACACACACACACACACACACACACACACAGCTCTTTGTCCCCCCCCCCCCTAGGCAAAACAACCTTTCTGGACACTGCACTCCCTCGGGTCCTCAGCAATGCACCCGCCCAGTGTGAAGTCGATCGGGTGAGCGGCTCTCGATGTGTAAAGTTTGTCGTTATATAGCTCCACCGTCTGGCCAAACCAAAACGAACAGGGGGAAAAAACAACAACTTGGAAAACACGACCTAGATGCAAATGGGCGTGGCTTACGTGGATAGATCGGTCTGGACCCACAGAATCCAGGAGAAATTAGTTTCCTAGAGTTACGGTTCAAAAGTTACAGGGCGAGGCGGCGCATTATGGCCGCGTGGAACACGTGAAGCGTAAAAGGTCGTCAACACGCCACTCCGTCGGGTCCTCGGCGCTGCACCCCAGCCGAGCGCGACGCCGACGGGACGAACGGTTCTGGAGACACGCTGTGGACAGATGGACATGTAGACACACGCAGAGACTCCTCCCCTATTACACAGGGACGTTGTACGACATTTTCCTGTGGCCCAGCTGCGTCTACCTTAATGATAAGCAAGCAGTGCAAAAATGCGGAAGCATTCGTCACCGCACGCCACTACGGTAAAGCGCCTTTCTTTTCAGGCCCGCTTTGGGAGCTGTCGCGCGGAAATAGGCTGTCTATTGCCATTCTCTTTGACAAACTCTAACCTTAACCAGCTCCTTAACAGCGCCTAAACTTAACCGTTCTAACCTTAACCAACTCCGAAACAATGCCTAACCTTAACCTTAACCTTAACCATGCCTAACCTTAACCATAGAAATTATATTGCCATTCTCTTTGACAAACTAACCTTAACCAGCTCCTTAACAGCGCCTAAACTTAACCGTTCTAACCTTAACCAACTCCGAAACAATGCCTAACCTTAACCTTAACCTTAACCATGCCTAACCTTAACCGGCGAAAGAATACACGTTAAAAAAAAAATCACGTTAAAAAAAAAATATTCGATGGGATTCGAACTCACCAGCAAACGAGCCATAGGATCCACAGCCATGTAGTCTTGCCAATTGAGCTATTTCTAGATACTGAATAAGGGGCGGTGACTTATATATATTGAGCTCCGCTCGTGTCGAACCAAGGCGGGATCTCATGCGCATGCGCGGGCACCTCGCGCGAGCACGCCGGCGCACGCACGCACCTGAGCGAGCACGCCGCCGCCGGTGCACGCACGGGCGCTGGGCGGCGGAAAATGAAAGGCGCATTACCGCACGCCACTACGGTAGAATGCTTCCGCATTCTTGCACTGCTTGCTTATCATTAAGGAAAAGGCGGCCCAGCTCTACGCACTATAGCGAGCCGGGACGCTTGTGCTCACTGTCGTGACGACACAGTGGACCTATCTCAAACCCCGCCCCCATGTCCTTGATCCTCCAATCACAACTGTTGCTTCCCACATTGACGACACAGTTGACCGATCTCAAAGCCCGCCCCATTTCCTTGATCCTCCAATCACGACTGTTGCTTTCCATGACGACACAGTGGACCTATCTCAAACCCCACCCCCTTTCCTTGATCCTCCAATCACAACTGTTGCTTCCCATGATGACAGTTAACCGATCTCGAACCCCACCCCCTTTTCTTGATCCTCAAAAACACAACTGTTGCTTCCCACGACAACACAGTTGACTGATCTCAAACCCGCCCCCTTTTCCTTGATCCTCCAATCACGACTGTTGCTTCTCCTGACGACACAGTTGACCGATCTCAAACCCCACCCCCTTTTCTTGATCCTCCAATTGCAACTGTTGCTTGGGAACAACAAGAGAGGCGGGGTTTGAGATGGGTCAACTGTGTTGTCATGGGAAGCAACGGTTGTGATGGGAGGATCAAGAAAAGAGGGCACGGTTTGAGATGGGTCGATTAAAATTCTGTTTTAGTCATTCTAGGTGTAACCAGAGGGGATGACAATGACTCACTACCAAAGGAAAGGCCCTTGCTGCTATCCATTCATGTTCTGTGGTGTGTGTGTGTGTGTGTGTGTGTGTGGTGAGCTTTAAGGTGTTGATGGTGTCTCTCTCTTTACCTTGTCACCTTTTTGTTTTTGCCTCCCCTCCCCTTCCTCCCACTCCTCCCTCTATCCATCCTTCCATCCATCCCTCCCTCCCTCCCTGATGATACCCCCCCCTGCATTCCCGTAACCTCGTACATGGGTGTTGGTACCTGGCCCCTCCCCCTCCTTTAACCCAGCTCTCTCCCTCCTCCACGCTCCCCCCCTTCTCCACACCCCCCGCCCCCTCGCCCGCTAACGGACCCTCGTCCCCCAAGTTCGGCCGGGACCCCTTGTCGTACTGTTTGAGGGAGATCAATAAGACAGTCAAACCCAGAATCTCCTCCTTCCGGACCCTCAAGAGATCGGTGAGTTTCCCACGGCCGGAGGTGATTGGTTCAGATGTCACCTTCTTAGGCGTCCGTCCACTTGTGTTTTGGTTGGCTCCGCCCTCTTTCCCCCTAACCGCTCCAGGAGTGGCTGAGCTCCGTCAGAGGAATGTTCCTCCGTGCACAGATGTTCACTAACTAGATTAGTGTTAAGAGTTCTCACTGGCCGGGGACTTCATCTCGCTGTGTAATTCGTTTATAGAACGCACCTTTTTAACACGTGCGCCGCGTAATGACTTTAGAAGGCTCCTCGTACCTCTGACGGAAAACCATATGACTCGGCTTTAAAAGTTTTCAATCTTTCATTGTGTAAAGATGGTTAAGTTGTGAAATGTGAAATGAAATGGAAAAAAATACTAACCTTCGTACTGTCTTTTACTATTATGTACCTTAGGCCTAAATTCTTTTATGAGTTAAGTTTTTTTTTTTTTTTTTTTTTTTACAATAAAGTTTCATAAAAATCTTAGTCAAACCTTTAGTATTATGGATATTAAACATGCTGGCAGAGTACATGCATAAATGTTGTTGTGAACATATTAATTAAATAAAGAAATTCCCTATCCATAGTCGCCGTGGGAAAGAATAAAATAAAATAAATTCCCTACCTACCCATGGCCTTAACTGACAACCAACAGGAAACAAACAATATTTTTTTTTATGCCTTACTACTATTCTACTACTTATACTACTACCTATCATGCTAATATGTCTATACTAATCTGCACTCAAGACTGTAGCGCTCAAGTTCGACACTGTTTGACGAACAATCTCACTCACTCTTAGCTGCCGGAGTCGTACCCTTCCTGCTGACTTGTTGTACACAACTTGTGGATAAAAGCGTCAGCTAAACGACTGAATGTAAATGTAAGTTAAGAGTATCGTGTTGATTCATAGGTAAAAGACGGTAGAGGTTGAGTACTTTCTTGTGATGTATTACGTCACATTCAACAATCCCAAGTGATTCATTGAAATACGCGCGGCCGTCCCAAAACGTTAGCCTGCATGGTTCTTCAGTGCAAAGGGTTCTTCATGTCAACCATTTTTGATATCGTTATATATATTTGTTCCTGTTTGTCTCCGTCTCCCTCAGAGGGTTACTCTGGACAGGATCACGTGGGGTGTTTTCCACGGTGTCACACTCACACAGTCAGGGTTCCCACTTGTCCTGGAAAACATGGAAAACATGGACATTCTAGAGCCTAGATTTCCACTAATTGAAAACCTGGAAAATGACCAAATATCCTGAAAATAGTATTTGAGCCCCTCTCTCAGAAGGCCTGCGTAAAACCTAAGTGTGTATTTAGTTTGAAACTCGACTGTTATAAGCAGCGCCGCCCAATTTGTGGCCCACGCTCCCTTTGTTCAGGCGGCCACGGCAAGCTCGTGCTTACTCTCCTCTTATTTTTAAAGTGCTGTAAAATCCTAATTAGATTCTGTGCAGCTAAAAAATACATCATCTGAGTTTTACGGCAATGTAAAACACAGTGCTAATTACGTACGTCATTTTTATGAGGAGTTGTTGGCACACGGGAGTCGTTGCTAACGACGAAAGGAGGTCAGATGAACTTATCGTACAGATAGACAGTGACGGGTGTAACAGTCACCTGTAATGAACCTGAGACAGTTACCAGTGATGGTGTAACAGTCACCTGTAATGGACCTGAGACAGTTATCAGTGATGGTGTAACAGTCACCTGTAATGAACCTGAGACAGTTATCAGTGATGGTGTAACAGTCACCTGTAATGAACCTGAGACAGTTATCAGTGACGGTGTAACAGTCACCTGTAATGAACCTGAGACAGTGAGACAGTTATCAGTGATGGTGTAACAGTCACCTGTAATGAACCTGAGACAGTTATCAGTGATGGTGTAGAGGTCACCTGTAATGAGACAGTTATCAGTGATGGTGTAACAGTCACCTGTAATGGACCTGAGACAGTTATCAGTGATGGTGTAACAGTCACCTGTAATGGACCTGAGACAGTTATCAGTGATGGTGTAACAGTCACCTGTAATGAACCTGAGACAGTTATCAGTGACGGTGTAACAGTCACCTGTAATGAACCTGAGACAGTTATCAGTGATGGTGTAACAGTCACCTGTAATGAACCTGAGACAGGTATCAGTGATGGTGTAACAGTCACCTGTAATGGACCTGAGACAGGTATCAGTGATGGTGTAACAGTCA